>NC_053038.3:211051213-211354244 GCF_002575655.3 Aegilops tauschii subsp. strangulata
GTATAGCAGTGCTCATACTAATTCGATTATGTATGAGATGACTATATGATGTAATTTGATTAACATGACCTGCGTGTCATGATTCGGCATGATGGCTGGAGCCATATGATTGCACTTTAATGACCTGCATGTCAACCTTGTTGTAATGCATTATTTTGTTAGCTATAGAGATAGCAATATTATCTGGTGCATCGACAAGGTGGTGGCAATCTTCGCGAAGGTGAACACCGACGCGAATGCCGAAGACGAAGAAATGAAATACTTCTCCGTCAGAAAGGGCTATACCATATCATGCTATTATGAATTGCCTGAGATGTTTATCCCTTATGATGCACCCTTCTTGATTGCGCGGTAGTCGCTTTTTATTAGGGTGATCTCTCACTTAAAATATCAAAGTAGTTAGTGTTCACCCAAGTGTAGCACCGTCTGAAATTCGTATCTTTTCGGGGTGCGCCATGTACACATGAGCACGAACGAATCGAGAGGAATGAGGCGGGTGAGGTCAGACCTCGCAACAAGATCACTTGGTTGTCTTTGACGTTCAGGCAGGAGAGTCCTGAGCTCGGAACACGCCCATCGAAAGATGAACAAGAATCACATAGAGATGTGATCGGCAAGTTGGGCTACCGATTGAAATTCGTGTCATCAGTGATGAACCCGTCAATGGCATCGAATAGAAATATGGATCTTGAATCACTCTAAATCAATTATGAGAGATAGTGATTTGAGTGGGAGCGCACTGTTGAATTAACATGTTTAATTCTCATTGCAATTAATTATGAACACTGTCTAAGTGTTTCTTGCATAATAGTTGTAGAATAATGGCTCGCATTTCCACCTTCCCTGTTAAAATTGAATAGTTGTTAAATATCTGGTTAAAACTTTACGATTGGTAACGTAATATGAGGATTGTCCTCAAAAGTGCCGAGAAGGACTTTGTCCTATCGCATGCTTTCCGTATCCTCCCGCTAATGCTATGGATCATGTGACTCTAGTCCTTCGATCCAAAAGCTAGAATTCTGTTACGGTCAAGTGGAATATGTTTGCTTCCATGAAACCCAAACTTCAAAAGTTGGGATAGTTATATGATATTCATGGAACTGAAAATTATTTTCAGATACAAACAAAGCAATGTTTGTTTGCAAGTATTAGTAAAAGTGTTTACTATGCATTTGACTTTCGGGAAAGGGATCCAGAAGAACGCCTGTCATATAATGAAAGGTGAATAAAACAACAACTTAAAGAGAAAGGAAGTGTCCAAAGGGTGTTAGTATGACTTACACGCCTAGGAAGTCCGGGGCTAATGCCACTCTTAAGTTGGGTGCTTCTTCTGAGAGTAGGAGAAATACTAAAAGTTAAACTGCTAGAAGTATAAAGGCAAAAGGAAAGAAGACTAGAATATCCAGCTCATGTATGAATGTCATACAAGTTTTTGATGTATAGAAGGCTGGTCAAAGATATAGTTCTTGCGAATTATGGTTAAACATGTTAATCACTAATTCTTGGGTATTGTGAGTTCATCACAAAAATGCCCGCTCGATTGCATTCTGTTGCAACTCGATGTAAGAACTACTATGGCCTGAAAGACTAGCTAGAAATGAGGTTAAGGTATACACAGGGAACATAGTAAATGTTACTATACCTTCCATCGGTGTATTGCCGTCTGTATTTATTTTCATAATTCATTTAGAGTTTTACAAACTCTATCCCATTGCATAAGGTATCTTGCAAGAAGGTTGTTCATAAGAGAACTTTTTATGTTCGATGTTATGAATAACACAAGGGCCATACTTTCATTATGAATGAGATGTATGTTATGAATATTGATAATAATACAATACCTCTGGGTTTACTTTCATAATTCATTTTAGAGTTTCATACACTCTAGCCCATTGCACAATGTTTGTTGCAAAAGAGTTGTTCATAAAAACAACAATTGTTGTTAAGTATTATGAATAACATAAGGGCCATACTTCCATCATCGATGGGACGTATGTTATGAATATTGAGGGTAATATGATACATCCATAACACTGACGCTAAATGTCGCAAGACTAAAAGAATACCACACAAGTGTGGCACTACATTTGGTCACATTGGAGAAACCCGCATGGAAAATTCCATTATGATGGATTTTGAAGTCTTTTTGATTTTGAATCATCTGACACTTGCAACTTTCCTCCAAAAAGTGAAGTGACTAAAATACCCTTCACAGGCCATAAGGAACGAACAACAAACTTATTAGTGATCATACATTTGATGTGTGTAGTCCGATAAGTGTTGTTAGTGGTGGATTTATTTATCTTCAGAAATGACTCAAGTAGATAGATGGATATTTACTTGATGAGACGTAAGTCTGGATCTTTTGAAATCATTCGAAAGGTTCTCAAAAATGAAGTAGAAGTTATTGTAACAAGAAAATTATGTTTCTGCAATTTGATTGCACAAAGGAATATTCGAGTTACATGTTTAGCGAATGTCTGATGAGTTGTGAAAGGGGTTTCATAAACTTGCACCTCCCGGAACACCACTGCAAGTGGAAAGTCCGTGGAGATGTAATCAAACCATTTATGACATGGTAAGGTCAAAGATGACATAAATAAATTTGCCATTATCCCTTTTAAAGTGATGCTTTAGAGGCTGCGGCTTTTACACTGAAAAGAGCTACATCGGGTCTGTTGAAATGAAGCCATGGTATGGTATGCCCAACCATGTTATATCTTTTCTTAACATTTGGAATATGGGACTTGTGTAAAAGGTTACAAACCTATTCCAAATCAGACAAGTGCTGCTTTGTAGGTTATACCAAAATGTTGGGTATTCCTCCCTCACTATACCGAGGCAAATAGTTTTGCCGCGAAACGGTGTGCTTTTAAAGAGAATGGTTCTTTCAAAAAGGTGAGTGGGAGAATAGTGCAACTCGACGAGATAAACAGTATCTACGTCATCAGATCAAAGGAAAGAGACCTTGGAAGTAATTCCAGAGTTTCCTACTGCGACTGATACGGAAGTCTCTACAATAAAATGTATGAACTTCGGTCGAACTTGCAGCTGAACCACGTAGGCAAGGCTCGTGCAAACCTCTCAGGTGCGCAAACGAGATATTGTTGTTAGACAACATTATACCTATGATACACAAGGAAGCGTTGATGGGCCCTGACTCCGGAATTGGCTAAATGCCAATACAACCCGAGTTAGTTTCCATATAAGTGATTCAAGAATAAAACCTTGATACACCTTTCGGAAGACTTAGAGTCTAACGAATATTTATGGAACTTAAAACTGATACGGATAAAATGTTTTATCCATAAAGCTCGACTTGTTGAAATAACAAGTTCAAGAGTTGACTACGATGAGGTTGTTTTCATCGTAGGGATGCTTAAAGTCGGTTCGGGTTGAACTAGCAATTAATACATATTTCAATCATGAGATATGAAACATGGATGATAAAAGGATTTCCATCTGATGGAAATGAAAGCTAGGACTTGCATATGATACAGTCCAAAGTAATTTGTCAATCCAGAGGATGCTAGTAGGTATGCAAACTTCAGAGTTCCAGCAATGGACAGAAGAGAGCAAAATGGAGTTGGAATCTTCGTGTTTTGATGAAATGGTCAAAGGGGTTTTGACTTCATCAATGGGTAACGCAGATGCTTGTAATTCAAGAAAGTAAGTGGGAGCGTAATAATATTTCTAAAACCCTTATGTGCTTGGCACATTGGTAATTGGAAATAAATTTCTTGACACGAATTAGGACTTCATTTGAAAATAGTTTTTCGATGAAGTGCTTAGGCTAAATAGCCTCAATATTAGGCATGATGATATATGGAGATAGATTTACCTAATGGGGCTAAGCAATGAATACATATTGACAAGATGCTAAAACCTTTTAGCATTTAAAATGCCAAGGAGTGATTCTTGCCAAAGTCACATGGAAAGAGTTTTTGCAAGACTCGGTGTCCCAAAACACGGATGAGTAAAATACATGATGCAGATTCCACACACTTTTGTGTTTGGATTAATCATGTATTCCATGGTATGTAAAACAACCAGATATGTCCGATACTCCCAAGGTGTTGCGAGTATGGATACCAATGTGATCAAATTGCTGATCATGGGACAACAGTGAAAGATGTCACAGAGTACTAGAGTAAGTACTGATGACATGGTTTTCTCGCAAGCAGAGATCATGAAGAGTTCGTTGTAAAATGTTACATCGATACAGTCTTCATCTTTTCTCCATGCGATTTTCGATTTAAATTAAGGGTTTTGTGTAACACACAATGTGGTGGCACAGTTAGTTGGAATTTGTTCAAACTAGTTACTGTGGCGAATTCTATAACAAGGGCTAAGTATGTTGACGCTTTAGAAGTGACAAAGAAGATGTTGAATCATATAGTTCATTCATGAACTTAGTATAGTTCCAAGATGGCTTTTGACAATGGGACACTACTGCAGGTACTTGCTCCATAACTCAGTCTGAGGAATCCAGGTTCGACCTGTGATTCACATACATACAAAGCCAAGTCCACACAAAATATGAATTTTGTGAAAACGTGAAAACGTGAAAACGCGAGGACATGCAAAGATACACACGGAACTGAAGTCGTCAGATCCGTTGGACATCAGGCTATACCACAAGCGAAGCATATTTACACCGGTGTGCCACAGGTGTGAAGTGCATTAGCATAAGATAGATTATTGACTCTAGTGCAAGTGGGAGTCTGTAGGAGATATGCCCTAGAGGCAATAATAAATGATATTATTTATCTCCGAGTTCATAATTACGTTTATGTTCCATGCTATAACTGCAATGATTCTCGAGTCTGCAATATCCACGAGGCTCGGAGGAAGACTCATATGCACGTGTGGAATAATAAACGGTAAAATGTATTCCTAGTCTGGCCTCTAAGACTAGCTCAAGTGTTGCATGATGGTTATGTTTTCCTGATCATGGGCATGTCTATGTCAGCAACCTTGAGGGCACAATGTTAAGAGAACATTTGTGTTGAATCGACCCGGCATGATGTTATGCTAAGAGATTCATTCGTCACAAGTTAATGGTACATAACACAGAGATGGTTAACGTTTGCATGATTCCTTAGACCATGAGAGTATCGAGTTTCTTCATGCTTGCTTCATGAACTTTGGGGTTTGTTAAACGTCATCCGTAAATGGGTGGCTATTACGGCGGCTTACGGGTTCATGGAAAAGTGTGTCAAGTAACTTGATAGCTCAAGATTGGGATTTGCTCCTCTGACGATGGAGAGATATTCTCGGGCCCTCTCGGTATTACGGTATCCATCATCGTCTGGCCAGACACAGTGTGATTTGATCACTGGGATGCCGGAACACGGAAACGAGAAAAGAGAACAAAACCGGTAACGAGGTAACTTGCATGGTGGACAAATTGTTTGTCCATGGGCATGCAATAAATCTCACCTCGGGTGTTTGTGACATATCGCGAAGCAACAGGAATAGCTCACTGCAACTGGAGGTTCACTCGAATATTCATTCGTGTGGGCATAGGGGTCAATATGGGTGTCCACGGCTCCGATGTTGATCATTGATCGGAAGGGGTTCCGGGTCATGTCTATACTTCACCGAACCTATAGGGTCACATGCTTAAGGGTCATCTATCTGCTGAATACTAGACAGGGAGTCTGAGAGAAAATCACCGAAAAAGTTTTAGACACCGAAAAGTTTCGGACAGCGGAAAAGTTCCGCAGAGAGAGGTCACTGGATGAGTTTCGGTGAAACCGAAAAAGTTGTTTCGGGGTATGCCATTAAGTCAAAATGGTTTTGGCACATGCCTGATAATTCTTGGAGGGTGCCAGAATCATTCTGGAAACTTTTTGGAATTTTCAGAAATAAAAACCGAAAATGTTTCGGAGCTGCCGGTACCGCTTTGGCTGTTTTTCGCAGATGAAATTCACTAATCTGAAATTGTTTCAGAACGAATCCAAAATCATTTTAGTGGGTACTGGAATTATTCTAAGACCCACAGAAATATTTTCGGATTTAGTGGACGCGAAAAATTGTCTTCATGAATAGTGAAAACGCATTCTTGTTTCCTTTTCGCAGATGAAAATCACTAAACCGAAATTGTTTCGGAACGCGTTGAAAATTATTTTAGTGGGTACTGGAAATGTTCTGAGCCCACATAAATATTTTCAGTTCGAACGGACGCTGAAAAATGTCGTCATGAATAGTGAAAGTGCTTTTTGCTTGGCTTCTTGGAGAAGCCACCTTGAGGGCCTTCTTGGTATTCCCCCCTTGGCTTCTTGGAGAAGCCACCCTTGGGCTTGGCCTATAAAGAGGGGTGGAGGGGGCTGCCTAAAGGATCATCCCTTCTCACATACAAGTGCCATGCATGATCTGGCTTCTTCTCTCCCTCCCACGAAAAGAGTTTCGTAGAGCCGTAAGGCTGTCTGGGTTCCGGCAGGAACTAGTTCTGGACGGCGAAGCCCTGCCGGATAGATGACACCGTATGTGTGCAAGTCTGTAGAGAGATCGTAGTTTTGGTCTTAGTTCGTGAGTGCCTCCCGAAGGGCTGTCCGAGTGACCGTTCGAGTTTCGAAGGTCCTCCCGAAGGGCTATCCGCGACACCGTCCGGGGGGGGGGGGGCTGTTCGACCGCCTCCCGGAGGGCTGTCTGGGGAGCAGATGAGGGTATACATCCTCGCGGTTGGGAGGTTGTAAATCCTAGCTGCGGGGATCTGCACCGCGGATCGTCGTCGACTCTACTTCCCGCTGCGCTACGAGTCGGTAACGGAAAAGATCAAACCATGTATGCAGTCTCCATAGTGGTCCTGGGCTGGTGCGTAGGTCGGAAATTTTTTGTTTTCTGCTGCGTTCCCCTACAAGGAGGGGCTCCGATAGAAGGCCACATCGGGGACCAACCTCGAGAGTTCCTCATCAGGCTGTACAAGCCCCTGTGTGGTCAGCTTCGCCTTCCCACTCCCTTCGCGCGGGAGATGGAGCTCGAACAACAATGTGCTCTGAGGTTGCACATGAGGGGCTATGGAAACGGCGGTATGAGAGTTGACGTCGACTTCCCGACCCGTCATGTAATGTACCTCCGCCGTGGCTGGAAGACCTTCGCCCGTGCTCATGGATTCTCGGAGGGGCACGTCCTCTAGTTCAAATTAATGGAGAATGGCCTGCTCTCCGTCAAGATCTTCGGGCGCTCGGGAGGTCGCTTATGGTGCGACGCGGAGAGCTCGACCGATGACGAAAGCTCCTCCTCGAGCGGAAGCGACGAGGAGGACAGTGATAGCGATGACAATGGTAGAGGGCGGGAGAGCGACGACTCTGACTTCGACTGATCGCTGCCCGCACCATCTTCATCAGGCGGCACCATGATCATCTGTATCCGCATATCCTTCCCGGCAATGGGATTTGCGGGGGAGTTGGATGCGGAGGTGGGGATGGTGCTCCCGGGCTCCTCCAGCAGTCTTCCAGCTGGACCCCGGCAGGCTTCCTCTTGGCTGCAGCTCCATTAGCCGTGCCGTGTCCCGCTGGCTCTGGTGACGGTGGTCGATGGGTCGCCTCCGCCGTGCTCTCCATCAACGCGTTCCTTGGTGCTCCCTCTCCCGTCAGGCTACCTCTCCTGGAGCCCGAAGGGGGCGGGCTGGGCTTCTGCCCAGGCGCTCCTTTTACCCTCCTCGCCTTCGACAGCCGTGCCTAGGAGGAGAGGGACAAGAAAGGGCATCACGGGGCACTTATCTTTTTTCAATCTTAAATCTGTAGGCACTTGCAAAATTTTAATTCAAATAATGTAATCTCTCGAGTCCGTGTGTGTTCTGTAATGCTTGTACTCGTATCTGCATATTAAGGAAAAAGATGAACCCTGCCGGTGAACCCGTGCACGAGTATGTCCATGAAGAGGTGTGATGCCTCTTTAATGTAAATAAACGAGTTTTCCCGGCAAGCTATCCTGCCGGCTCCCTTTTTGTCTGCCAGACAATCACATCTGCCGGGGAAAGACAAAGGGGCTAGCCCCCTGCCAACTTCTTTTTACCAAAGGCCACGACAACCATCCTACTCGAAGCAACGTTCGAGTCAGGGATGGGAGCATCCATGTCTCAAAAGAGTGGCGAGGTTTTCTTATGCACAAGTTATAGCTTACAGAACACTAACGGAAAGGAGGTAAAACTTATCTGTTTGGCTTGCCAGGGATCGAAGTGCCAGGCAATCTTCTCAACTCCTTGTAGAAGCCAAGTTCACAGCAGGAACCTGCAGCTTCATGCAGATGAGAATGAATGCTGGATGCAATCCTATCTATATGCATATGCAAATGCTGATGAAATGCCTATGAAGTGATCTTGGAATGCTTCATGCATGCATGCAATCTTGGTCGGGGCCCCCCACAGCGCTTCTTTATTTTCTCTTGCACGGGGTCATCACCCCGGCTTTGTACAAGGGGTTACATGCAGTTGAGGCAAGGCCTGTACAAAAGGGTGGCTGCCGGGCAGGCCCGACAGCCGCGCCTTACGGGTAGAACTTGCAGAGATGCTCAATCTTTCATGAGTTTTCAACTAAGTGCCATCTCTGGTCTCAAGACGGACTGCGCCAGGTCTGGTAACTCGCACTACCCGGTAAGGGCCTTCCCACTTTGGTGACTACTTGTTTGTACCCTTAGCGGACTGAACGCGCCTAAGGACAATGTCACCTTCCTCAAAACACCGGGCATGAACCCTACGGCTATGATAGAGACGCAGGGCTTGCTGATAGCGTGCAGCACGCGTAGCAGCCCAGAGAAGGTTCTCCTTGAGTAGGACAACGTCGTCACGCCGGTGCTGATCTTACGCTACTTCATCATAGGCAAGCACTCGAGGCGACCCGTAAATGAGTTCCATGGGGATAAATGGTTCTGGCCTGTAGACCAGGGAGAAGGGAGTGTACCCGGTAGCTCGGTTTGGTGTCATTCGGAGGGAGTAGAGAACTACCGGTAGCTCCTCGATCCACCGCCCGCCGTGCTTCTGTAGCGTATCAAAAGTTCTTGTCTTGAGTCCATGCAGCACTTCAGCGTTTGCCCTCTCATCTTGTCCATTGCTTGGGGGGTGTGCCATAGAGGCAAATGAGGATCTTGCATTTGAGGGCATGAACATATTGCATGAAGGCGTGGGTGGTGAACTGGGTGCCGTTGTCGGTAATGATCCTTGCCGGAAGTCCAAAACGACACACTAGATCTTTCAAGAACTTGATAGCTGACAGAGCAGTCACCTTTCTCACGGCAGTCACTTCCGGCCACTTTGTAAACTTGTCGATAGCAACGTACAAGAATTCAAAGCCCCCGATTGCTCGGGGAAAGGGGCCGAGGATATCAAGCCCACAGACAAGAAATGCCCATGATAGAGGGACTGTTTGAAGAGCTTGGGCAGGCAGGTGGGTTTTCTTGGAATGGAACTGGCAGGCTTCACATTTTGTGACTAGCTCGACCGCATCTTGGAGGGCTGTGTGCCAATAGAATCCTTGCCGGAATGCTTTCCCAACCAATGCCCTTGATCCAATGTGGGAGCCCCACATGCCTCTGTGAATCTCAGCCAGCAGTTCCTTTCCTTCTTCCCGGCAGACACACTTCAATTTCACATAGTTGGGCCTCCTTCTGTATAGAGTGTCATCGGCAAACTGATACATACTGGCCCTCCAGGCTACTTTTTAGCTTCATCTTTGTCGTCGACAAGCTCTTCGGTTTGGAGGAAGTGGACAATGTGCCTTGCACAAGGTTGAGCCTGGGGCTCGGCAACGAGGATTAGCGGCACCTCCTCTGCTGTGGGAGCACAAGCCTCATTCATGGGGCACATGGGCCCGGCTGGAGGGGGTGGTCCAGTAGGCTGCAAGGAGTTGTTGCCGGCAGGGTCTCTGCCAGGAGCGGACGACTCTACCAGGAGAGGCTTACCGGTGTCCAACTTTCTCCTTTTCCGGGCCATTGTTGCTGGATATACGGAGGGCTGAGTGAGACGGAGAACAAAAGTCCCTGGTTCCACAAGAAGCTTCTACGCACACTTTGACAGATGATTAGCTATGTTGTTTTTCGCACGGGGTACGTGCTCTATTTGCAATCCGTCAAAGTGCTCCTCCAATCTCCTCACTTCCTCGACGTATGCCTCCATCAACGGACTTCGGTAATCCTTGTTGACTTGTCTCACCACAAGCTGTGAATCTCCTCGAATGATCAGTTTCTTGATTCCCAATTCAGCTGCAATCCTTAGCCCGGCAAGGAGCCCTTCGTACTCTGTTGTATTGTTGGTTGCTTCTTCCCGGGCAAAATGCATTTCGACGACGTACTTCAAGTGCTCCTCGGAGGGGGTGAAAAGAAGCACGCCAGCCCCTGCACCTTGTAAGGAAAAAGCACCATCAAAATAACTAATCCATTCTTGGGGCGATTCCTTGCCAGGGATAACTGTCTCTGTCACTTCCTCATCAGGGGTTGGCATCCATTCTGCAATAAACTCTGCCAATGCCCTTCTCTGAATGGTTGATGTGCTCTCAAACTTCAAACCAAAGCTAGATAACTCCAAAGCCCACTCCACTATTCTACTGGTAGCCTCAGGGTTTCGGAGTATCCTTTGCAATGGGAAACGAGTAACAACTGTGATCTCATGGGCTTGGAAGTAGTGGCACAGTTTCCTTGAGGCCATGATGAGACCAAAAATCAACTTCTGCACGCCAGAGTACCTCGATCTAGCCCCCTGTAACAGGGAGCTGACGAAGTACACTGGGCGCTGGACCACTTTCTTCCTTGCCGTGTCCTTGGGGTTGCTCTCGTTGTCGTGCTTACTGCTATCCTGATCCTTCTCTAACTCTGCCGGCCTCTGCTCACTCTCTGCCTCATCCACTACTGCTACCAAGGCTGCACTGACCACTTGGTTGGTTGCCGCTAAGTACAGCAGCAACGGTTCCTGGGGTTTGGGAGCAACCAAGGTAGGCACGGAGGACAAGTATGCCTTCAACTCTTGCAAAGCTCTGCTTCTCGGGTCCTCTTCATGGGCCCTGCCTTCTTCAAAATTTTGAAGAACGACAGGGCGCACTCGGCAGACTTGGAGATGAATCTGCTTAGCGCGGCAACGCATCCTGTCAGACGCCTCACATCCTTAATTGTCCTTGGTGCTGGGATTTGCTCGCTAGCCTTGATCTCGTCGGGGTTGGCTTCGATCCGGCGATGGGATACAAAGAACCCAGGAAGCTTGCCGGAGGGAACACCAAATACACACTTCTCCGGGTTGAGCTTCAAATTGATCTTGCGCATATTAGCAAATGTCTCCTCCAAATCCTGGATAAGGGTGGCTCTATCCTTGATCTTGACCACAATGTCATCCATGTAGGCTTCTATGTTTCTGTGTAGCTGTGGCTCAAAACCAATCTGGACTGCCCTCACAAAAGTGGACCCGACACTCTTTAATCCGAATGGCATGCGGACAAAGCAGTACGTACCAGATGGAGTGATGAACAACATCTTCTCCTCATCTTCCTTGGACATGAAGATTTTGTGATACCCAGAATATGCATCCAGAGAGGAGAGCAAATCACAACCTGAAGTGGAATCCACAATCTGATCAATATGCGGCAAGGGAAACGGGTCCTTCGGGCAAGCCTTGTTGAGATCTGTGAAATCTATGCAAAGCCTCCACTTCCCGTTAGCCTTCCGGACTACCACTGCATTTGCCAACCATGTTGGATGCAGCACTCCTCTGACCAAACCAGTTGCCTCATGTTTCTTGATCTCTTCCGCAATGAACTACGGCCTCTCCAAGGCCTGCTTCCGGACTTTCTACTTGACAGGTCAGGCATGTGGGCAGACAGCAAGGTGGTGCTCGATTACCTCCCCGGGAACACCGGCGATATCAGATGGTTGCCACGCAAACACATCAATATTCGCCCACAGGAAGGCAACGAGCGCGCTTTCCTATTTGTCATTGAGGGTGGCGCTGATAGTGAAAGTACCATCAACGCTAGCCATCCATGCTGGGACCTTCTTCTTGTGATAGAGGCAAAGGTGTCTCGTCTTTCGATGAGATTGTGGCTATCGTTTTGGAGGAAGTCGACTTTGACGATCCGACTACGAATGTGCGAGGACGTCACGCCTTAGCAATCGCTAAACCAACTCCAAGAGGTTATTTACCATGCCGGAGCACGATCAACCTGACCACGAAGGTCTGTTTCCTGCAGGCAAACGAAGAACAAGCAAGATACTAAGATTGCAATCTGGATATTGCGAATATAAGAGGAAAGCTTTATTGATCAAGGTGGGGTTCTGTGACGCCTTTGTCTGGTCGTTGAACACAAACCAAGTACGTGAAGTTGTAGCTATGGCGAACTTTAATCTAAACAAAACCCAAAGTCTAAACGACGCCCTAAGGGCTATATATATGGAGGAAGAGGGGGAATTTTGTGGCCCTTGGAGGAGGGGTCCGAAACCAACCCTAACTCTTGTTTCCCCACACATACGGACTCTAAAAACAGCCTATACTTAAGTATTTCGAAAATACATGGGCCTGGCCCAATAATAAGGTGACGCAGCACCTAGAATAGCCTCTGGACGAAATTTATGAAGTGGCATCTTGTATATTTCGTCCATGGCTTCATGCACTCCTTATGGTGGCTTCAAAGTCCTGAAATCATCACTTGTAACTCCGTTCTTGATCCCCTTGCACATGCCATCATCTCCCTGCTTGGTCTTGCTCTAACGTTCATCCCTCTTATCCATGCCAGGCCCTTCATTTGTAAGCAAAACAAATGTATCCAATTTAGGCAGCATCATATTCTCATGAACATTAGAATCATTACCAAGAAACGAAAGTACCTGGTAATTCAATTGGCGTGCGCGAGCTCTAGTAATTGGTCCAGTATGTATAGCAGCAGGGGCTATGGGTGTAACAATGGTATTGATGTCCTTATCATCCTCCCCTTCTTGAAATGAAGTCGTCCTCGACGGAAGGTGTCCCGTCTTTCGATGAGATTGTGGCTATCATTTTGGAGGAAGTCGAATTTGACGAAAGCTCATCTTCCTCACCCAAATAAGGCTTCAAATCTGCAATGTTAAAAGTGGGACTAACCCCAAAATCTACAGGCAGCTCAAGTTTATATGCATTATCATTTATTTTCTCTAACACCTTAAAAGGACCATCAGCACGTGGCATTAGCTTTGATTTGCGCAAATTAGGAAATCTATCCTTACGCAAATGTAACCAAACAAGATCTCCAGTGCAAACACAACATGTTTTCTACCCTTATCTCCAGCAAGTTTATATTTAGCATTCATACACTCAATGTTTTCCTTAGTTAACTCATGCATTTTTAAAATCAATTCAGCACGTTCTTTAGCATCAAAATTAACCGTCTCCGATGGTGGAAGAGGCAACAAATCAATAGGTGCATGAGGTAGGAAACCATACACAATTTCAAAAGGGCACATCTTAGTAGTAGAATGCAATGAACGATTATAAGCAAATTCAATATGAGGCAAGCATTCTTCCCACATTTTCTTATTATTCTTCAAAACAGCCCTAAGCATAGTAGACAGTGTTCTATTGACTACTTCAGTTCGTCCATCAGTTTGGGGGTGACAAGTAGTACTAAAAAGCAGTTTAGTCCCCAACTTAGCCCATAAAAATCTCCAAAAGTGGCTAAGGAATTTAGTATCACGATCTGAAACAATAGTATTTGGCACACCATGCAAGCGAATAATTTCCCAAAAGAACAAATCACTAACATTAACAGCATCATCGCTTTTATGACATGGTATAAAGTGTGCCATTTTCGAAAATCTATCCACGACAACAAATATGCTATCCCTCCCCTTCTTTGTTCAAGGTAATCCTAAAACAAAGTCCATAGATATATCCTCCCAAGGAACACTAGGTACAGGCAAAGGCATATATAAACCATGAGGATTGAGACGTGACTTAGCTTTTTGACATGTAGTGCAGCGAGCAACAAAACGCTCAACATCCCGCCTCTATCAAGTGGTATCAGATTTCCAGGTTGCTCGGTGAGATTTTACAGTTTTTCATAGTTTAAATCGAGTCTATTCTTCATACCTATAGTCCACGAAAAAAGCCAAAAAAATAGGGTTAGTTCATCCTATCCGAACCAATCTAAGCCTTTGCATAATCTTTCTGTATTTGCTTTGTTGAATTTGCGGTTGCATCGTCGTGTCAAGTTGCTGGTCTTAGCGTCTATTCCTTTAGAGTTTCGAGTTCTGTTCACAGGTTGTCACGTCGCCGCTGCCATATATCACCAGCGCATCATCATCATCGCTGCTGCCATATACCACCACCACACCAACTTCATCGTCGCTGCCATATACCACCACCACATATTCACCACCAATCTGAGTCCATATACACCACCACATATCCGCCACCATCACGCCAATTCGAGTCCACCTGCAACATATATCGGCCACCAGTCCGAGATCCACCAGATTCATCTCCGCCACCAGTCTGAGTTCCACCAGATTCATCTCCGCCACCAGTCCGAGTTCCACCAGATTCATCTCCGCCACCAGTCCTAGTCCGAGTCCAGTATTTGTTGCTTTGTTTTCGAGTTCCAGATCACGCGATACTTTGAGTCGTGACCAAGTCGGACTCCCCAATTTCTGTGCTACCCGCAGAAGAAAAATAGTTCCAAACTCAAAAAAAATCTAGAGCAAAATTCTGGCTAGGCAGTTTTTAGACCAGTTGTAGACTTTTTCGAAAAAATTTGTTGCGGAGCAAAAAAAAGAGGAAAAAAGTGAAAAAATGAAAAAAAATCAGTGTGTGCTCCTCCCTTATTTACGTGCAGCGCCGTGATTTTGTTAGTGTTCTAGGCTCGCGTCTCTAGCTCGGTCTAGCCTAGGACCAGCACAGTACTGTCGTTGAGCGTTTATTCAACTTTGCATCTCTGAATTGATTACTACTGACCCTTTTTGCTACCATATTATTAGCCTTCCCAGCTTCACATACATCTACATCGTGCGTTTGACTCTCCAGGTAATCGCTCTATCCAAGCTTTGAGAGTTTTGACTACATCGGTTGCCGATCACCGCCTGCTGCTGGGTAAGAACTGGTAAGAATTTGAGATTTGCTTGACGGATTTGTGACACCCACCGCCACCACCACTTGTTAGTAGTATGTAGGATCCTATTCTTGTGTGTTTCTATTGCTGCTAACCATGCCAGGATCACAAGCCGACGAGATTGACTGGGAGAACTTAACGAACAAGGAGCTTCATGATAAGTTTCAGCAAATGATGACTGAACAGGTGCAAGATGTGCTGAACAATTTTGAAGAGGCCATGGAGAAGATCACTGGCCTTGAGAAGACGTTCGAAACAAAGCTCGATAACAGATTTAATGAACTGCTTGCGCATCTTCCACCACCGGCTACACCTGCCGCACCTCTGCAACAACAACAACAACAACAACAACTACTACTACTACTACCTCCATGTCGCGAAACAGCTTCCGCCGAGCAAGTCGTGTCCTTCTATAGCCTGGCCAAACTGTTGGTGCTGCTGTTGATACTTCTGTGGCTCCTGCTGCTGATGCGGAGGATGATTATGCGGGAGATTACGAGGATGAGGTTGATCAAAATCAGAACTACGTGCAACCACCAGCACCACAACCACCAGGTCGTCGACATGCAAATAATCACAATGGTAGGGCTCTCCCTCAGGTATGAGATCGTGACCATATTCCTAAACTGAAATTGAATATTCCACCATTTGGGGTGCAGCGACCTTGGATCTCCGATGTCTACTACGCAACTTTACTCTTGTAGACAGGTGTTGGGCCTCCAAGCGTAGAGTTTTGTAGGACAGTATCAATTTTCCCTCAAGTGGATGACCTAAGGTTTATCAATCCGTGAGAGGTGTAGGATGAAGATGGTCTCTCTCAAACGACCCCGCAACCAAATACAAGAAATCTCTTGTGTCCCCAACACACCCAATACAATGGCAAATTGTATAGGTGCACTAGTTCGGCGAAGAGATGGTGACAAAAGTGTAATATGGATGGTAGAAATATATTTTTATAATCTGAATAAATAGAAACAGCAAGGTAGCAAATAGTAAACATGCTCAAAAATGGTATTGCAATGCTTGAAAACAAGGCCTAGGGTCCGTACATTCGCTAGTGCAATCTCTCAACAGTGCTAACATAGTTGGATAATATGATTATCCCTCAAAGTGCAATAAAGAATCACTCCCGAGTTCCTATTAGCGGAGAACAAAAGATAGAAATTGTTTGTAGGGTATGAAACCACCTGAAATCTATTATTTTCGTTCGATCTATTCAAGAGTTTGTACTAAAATAACACAAAGCTATTTTTTCCATTCGATCTATCCCAGAGTTCGTACTAAAATAACACCAAAGCAAATTCATATTCATAATACTCAATCCACACAAAGAACTACAAAGGGACCCAAAAGTTTCTATCAGACAAAACATAATAAAAATGTGCATCAACACCTATGCATAGATTAACCCAATGTCACCTCGAGAATCCGCAAGTTGAGTGCCATAACATATATGAAGTGAATCAATATGATACCCCATTGTCACCTCAAGTATTAATACCGCAAGACATACATCATGTGTTCTCATCTCTGAATATTCAATCCGACAAGACAAAACTTCAAAGGGTAAAGATTCAAATCATCACAACAAGAGTATATAGGGGAGAAACATCATATGATCCATCTATATTAACAAAGCCCATGATATAGATCATGAGAGACAGAGAGAGAGAGAGATTAAACACATAACTACTGGTACAAACCCTCAGCCCCAAGGGTGGAATACTCCCTCCTCATCATGGTGGCTACCGGAATGATGAAGATGGTCACCGGAGATGATTCCCCCCTCAGGCAGGGTGCCGGAAAGGGTCTAGATTGGTCTTCGGTGGCTATAGAGCCTTGCGGCGGCGGAAATTCTGATCTAGGTTAACCCCGATGGGTTTTGGAATTTTTGTGAATTTATAGGGTAAAGAGGGGGTGCGGGAGGCCACCGAGGTGGGCACAACCCACCTAGGAGCGCCTGGGCCCCCAGGCGTGCCCTGGTGGGTTGTGCCCCCCTCGGGGCACCCCCCACGTGCTTCTTTGGCCCACTATAGGTCTTTTGGTCCACAAAAAATCTCTGTGAAGTTTCGTTGCATTTGGACTCTGTTTGGTATTGATTTCCTGTGATGTAAAAAACAAGCAAAAAACAGCAACTGACACTGGGCACTGGGTCAATAAATGATATAAAATTGCTATAAAATGATTGTAAAACATCCAAGAATGGTAATAAAACAGCATGAATACTTCATAAATTATAGATATGCTGGAGACGTATCAGCATCCCCAAGCTTAATTCCTACTCGTCCTCGAGTAGGTAAATGATAAAAGAAATAATTTATGAAGTGTGAATGCTAGCAAAGTGCACAAGTTTGATCAATGACAATTTCAATCACTTTTCATAGCATCATAATAGCAATTCTTTCTTATAAAACTTCTCATGTTATAGTAGCAACCAATTCACATGTTAAGGTTCAAACAATGATTTCTCTTGAAACTCAACAACCTATGTTCTTAGTCACCAAGCAATTGCAATTCAACTTATTCAACGGAGTTTAAGTAAGAGCTCCCCAAACTCAACCATCTTATAGTCTTCTATGATTGCTAACACTCACCGCATACACATGAGCAAAACATTTCAACCAAAAACATAGAAAGATAGGGGATTATTGTTTTGCCTCCCAACGTATTCACCTCAAGGGTGATGTCAACAATAATAACTCATGCTACCCATATTCAACTGGACATATGTGCCTAGACCTTTCCTCACCACATGATGCTTGCCAAAGGAGAAAACTAAAAAGGAATAGAGAGAAAAACTTCGACTCTTTGCATAAAAGTAAATACATAAAGTAAAAGATAGGCCCTTCGCAGAGGGAAGCAGAGGTTGCCATGCGCTTATTTGTTTGTATGCTCAACCCCTTAGTGCAAAAGAACGTCAAGTTATATTGCCCCTTATGATAGCAACCTTTATTATGCAGTCTGTCGCTTTTACTCTTTGCCATCACAAGTTCATACAACGATCAATTTTCTCTTACACTAAATGATCTCACACTTTTAGAAGCAATTTGTGTTGCCTTATTACACCGATGACAACTTACTTGAAGAATCTTATTCAATCCTTAGGTAGGTATGGTGGACTCTTGAAAATAAGATTTGGGTTTAAGGGTTTGTGGATGCACAAGTAGTATCTCTACTTGGTGCGGAATTTTTGGCTAGCAAAGATGGGGGGCAAGCACCACATGTTGAAGGATCTATGACAATATAACTTGTATGTGAATATGAACAAACATAAATCATTACGTTGTCTTCCTTGTCCAACGTCAACAATTTTGGCATATAATATTTTGATGGGGGCTCACAATCACAAAATATTTCCGGGATAGTGTATTTGCATGTAAAAGTTCTCTTCCTTATACTAATTATTTGTGAATTGCTTGTATGACCAATATTGAGATTGTCAAGCCTCAAAAGATTTCACTTTCTAAACCCAATGTGAAGCTACCACTAGGCATGATATAACTTCAACTTCATGATATTCAATTAATTCAACAATTTACTCATAGGATATAAGTGAAGCACAAGAGTAAATGACAAGCTACTCTAAAAAGATATAAGCGAAGCACTAGAGCAATTCCATAGAAAAGAGTTCCGTTGACGGGATATGAATGCTGCTTACTTAGCCTCCCTGGCAACTATTTGAGGGCTCTATTTTATTTAAAAAACTTTCATATCTAAGTACTTTATTAAAACAGCAAGAAAAAATAAAATAAAATGACACTGTAAGAATAGCACACATCATGTGCAGAAGCAAAAACTTAGGCTCAACCGAGACTAACCGATAATTGTTGATGAAGAAAGGTGGGATGCCTACCATGGCATCCCCAAGCTTAGATGCTTGAGACTTCTTGAAATATTATCTTGGGGTGCTTTGGGCATCCCCAAGCTTGAGATTTTGTGTCTCCTTAATTCCTCTCATATCACGGTTTCCCTAAATCTCAAAAACTTCATCCACACAAAACTCAACAAGAACTCGTGAGATAAGTTAGTATAAACCAATGCAAAAACCTTATCATTCCCTACTGTAGCAAATCACTAAAATTATTATTCAACATTGCATACTAAATTCCTCTGCATATTTAATACTCCTATCCACAAATAGAATCATTAAAGAAGCAAACATATGCAAACGATGCAAACATAACCGCAATCTGCCAAAACAGTACAGTCTATAAAGAATGCAAGAGTATCAATACTTATTCAACTCCAAACATTATGAAATTCTACCACACTGTAGAAAATTTATCAGAGCTTATTATGCAAAAACTTTCATCATTTTATCACATTCTGGCTTTCCTCGGGAATTTTTGCAACATCGATAAACTTTCTGTTTTCAAACAGCAACATGTAGACTTGCAAAATAAGCATAGTAATGGCTAACATTGACATTTTTATTGAAATAAAAGATGCAAAACATTATTCTAAATAATAGAAAGCAAATCCTAACAAAATAAATTGACGCTCGAAGAAAAACACATATCATGTGACGAATGAAAATAGAGCTCGAAGTGAGGTTACCGATAATTTTGGAGACGAAAGAGGGGATGCCTTCCGGGGCATCCCCAAGCTTAGTTGCTTGGATATTCCCTGGTGATTAACTTGGGGTGCCTTGGGCATCCTCAAGCTTAGGGTCTTGTCACTCCTTATTCTCCTCATATTGATATCTCACCCAAAACATGAAAACTTCAATCACACAAAACATAACGGAATTTCGTGAGATAGGTTAGTATGATAAAGAGCAAACCATTCCACTTTGGTACTTCCAAACGCAAGATTCATAATTGTTCTCCCACAATGCCTACTGTACCTCATCATTTTCACAATTTATATTGATCAATATAAGCCATAGAAACTAGAAAACAAGCAAACTATGCATTGAAAATGGAATCTGTCAAAAACAGAACAGTCTGTAGTAATCTGGATAACTATCATACTTCCGCTACTCCAAAAATTATGAAAAAAATTAGGACCACGTGAGAAATTTGTATCATAAACGTCTGCAAAAAGAATCAACTCAAAGGAACTCTTCTGTTAAAAATGAGACTTATTTTCGTGAGCGCAAAAGTTTCTGTTTTTCAGCAGGGTCAAATCAACTATCACCCAACATGATCCCAAAGGCTTTACTTGCCACTTTATTGAAACAAAAACAATAAAACATGATAAATACAGTAGCATAATCATGTGAACATGCAAAAACAGTAGGTAAAAGTGTTGGGTTGTCTTCCAACAAGCGCTTTTCTTTAATGCCTTTTAGCTAGGCATGATGATTTCAATGATGCTCGCATAAAAGATAAGAATTGAAACATGAAGAGAGCATCATGAGACACATGGCAAGCACATTTAAGCCTAACCCACTTCCTATGCATAGGCACTTTGTGAGCAAATAAATTTTGGGAGCAAGAATCAACTAGCATAGGAAGGCAAAACAAACAAAACTTCAAGATTTTCAACACATAGAGAGGAAACTTGATATTATTGCAATTCCTACAAGCATAAGTTCCTCCCTCATAATAAGTTTCAGTAGCATCATGAATGAATTCAACAATATAACCATCACATAAATCATTCTTTTCATGATGCATAAGCATAGAAATTTTGTTACTCTCCACATAAGCAAATTTATTCTCATCAATAGTGGTGGGAGCAAACTCAACAAAATAACTATCATCTGATTGAAAATTAAAATCATGATGACAAGTTTCATGGTTATCATTATTCAATATAGCATACATGTCATCACCATAATCATCATAGATAGCAACTTTGTTTTCATAATCAATTGTAACCTCTTCCAAAATACTGGAATCATCATTAAATAAAGTCATGAACTCTCCAAATCCACTTTCATCAATGTAATCATCATAAATAGGAGGCATGCTATCATCATAATAATTTTTCTCATCAAAACTTGGGGGACAAAAAATATCATCAAACATAGCATCCCCAACCTTATGCCTTAGCATATCGTTAGCATCATGGATATTCAAAGAATTCATACTAACAACATTGCAGACATGCTCATCATTCAAATATTTTGTGCCAAACATTTTGCTGACTTCTTCTAACAATTGAGCACAATTTTTTGATCCATCGTTTTCAAGAAAGATATTATAAAGATGATCAATAATATGATGCAACCTAAATTCCATTTTTATTTAGTTTTCTTTTATAGACCAAACTAGTGATAAACAAGAAACTAAAAGATTCAATTGAAAGATCTAAAGATATACCTTCAAGCACTCACCTCCCCGGCAACGGCGCCAAAAAAGAGCTTGATGTCTACTACGCAACTTTATTCTTGTAGACACGTGTTGGGCCTCCAAGCATAGAGTTTTGTAGGACAGTAGCAATTTCCCTCAAGTGGATGACCTAAGGTTTATCAATCCGTGAGAGGTGTAGGATGAAGATGGTCTCTCTCAAACGACCCTTCAAGCAAATACAAGAAATCTCTTGTGTCCCCAACACACCCAATACAAGGGCAAATTTTATAGGTGCACTTGTTCGGCGAAGAGATGGTGATAAAAGTGTAATATGGATGGTAGAAATATATGTTTATAATCTGAATAAATAAAAACAGCAAGGTAGCAAATAGTAAACGGGCTCAAAAACGGTATTGCAATGCTTGAAAACAAGGCCTAGGGTCCGTACATTCGCTAGTGCAATTTCTCAACAGTGCTAACATAGTTGGATCATATGATTATCCCTCAAAGTTCAATAAAGAATCACTCCCGAGTTCCTATTAGCGGAGAACAAAAGATAGAATTTGTTTGTAGGGTACGAAACCACCTAAAAGCTATTCTTTCCGTTCGATCTATTCAAGAGTTCGTACTAAAATAACACGAAGCTATTTTTCCGTTTGATCTATCCCAGCATTCGTACTAAAATAACACCAAATCAAATTCATATTCATAATACTCAATCCACACAAAGAACTACAAAGGGACCCCAAAGTTTCTATCAGAGAAAACATGATAAAAATGTGCATCAACCCCTATGCATAGATTACCCCAATGTTACCTCGGGAATCCGCAAGTTGAGTGCCATAACATATATCAAGTGAATCAATATGATACCCCATTGTCACCTCAAGTATTCATACCACAAGACATACATCATGTGTTCTGATCTCTCAATATTTAATCCAACAAGACAAAACTTCAAAGGGTAAAGATTCAATTCATCACAACAAGAGTATAGAGGGGAGAAACATCATATGATTCAACTATATTAACAAAGCCCATGATATAAATCATGAGAGAGAGAGATTAAACACATAACTACTGGTACAAACCCTCAGCCCGAGGGTGGACTAGTCCCTCCTCATTGTGGTGGTCGCCGGGATGATGAAGATGGCCACCGGAGATGATTCCCCCCTCAGGCAGGGTGCCGGGAAGGGTCTAGATTTGTTTTCGGTGGCTACAGAGCCTTGCGGCGGCGGAACTTCTGATCTAGGTTAACCCAAATGGGTTTTGGAATATTTGTGAATTTATAGGGTAAAGAGGGGGTGCGGGAGGCCACCAAGGTGGGCACAACCTACCTAGGCGCGCCCTGGTAGGTTGTGCCCCCCTCGGGGCACCCCCCACATGCTTCTTTGGCCCGCTGTAGGTCTTCTAGTCCATAAAAAATCTCCATGAACTTTTGTTGCATTTGGACTCCGTTTGGTATTGATTTCATGCGATGTAAAAAACAAGCAAAAAACAACAACTGGCACTGGGCACTGGGTCAATAGGTTAGTCCCAAAATATGATATAAGGTTGCTATAAAATGATTGTGAAACATCCAAGAATGATAATAAAACACCATGAATACTTCATAAATTATAGATACGTTGGAGACGTATCAATCTCTTGCTATTGGAACACTCCGGTGCATTGTCCACGGGTGCCCTACACTTGGTGGGGGCACGCTTCCTGGACTCTTTGCCGGAGGTCCAACAATCCCTCTTCTTTCCTTTACTTTCCTTGGTGGGAACTGCTGTTGCCGCTGCCTCTGCCGCGACTTCGTCCCAGTACATCTTGTCCACACAAATGATTTCATCCTTCTCATCTGATGGGATGGTGATGAATCCCTGTGGCTGAGGCATCTTCAAGGTGTTGTAGGCATGGTGGGATGCCGCCATGAATTTAGCTAGAGTTGGGTGTCCAAGAATCCCATTGTACGGCAGGGGGAGATCAACCACATCAAACACAATCCTCTCAGTCCGATAGTTCAGTTCTCCCCCAAACGTCATCGGCAACATGATCTTTCCCTTAGGATGACTCCTGCCGGGATTAACTCCTTGAAACATGCCGGTAACCTCTAGCTCTTCTTATGCTATCTGAAGCTTGCTGATAACTGCTAGGGAAATCAGATTCAACCCGGCCCAGCCGTCTACCAGCATCTTAGTGACCTTGAGGTTGCGAATTGTTGGGGAAACCAACAATGGCAAACATTCTACTGTAGTGGTATGGCTAGGGTGATTGCTACCTCTTGAGCATTGCGTTGGCTTTCCCTTGAAGAGGAAAGGGTGATGCAGCAAAGTAGCGTAAGTATTTCCCTCAGTTTTTGAGAACCAAGGTATCAATCCAGTAGGAGGCTACACGCGAGTCCCTCGCACCTACACAAACAAATAAATCCTCGCAACCAACGCGATAAGAGGCTGTCAATCCCTACACGGTCGCTTACGAGAGTGAGATCTGATAGATATGATAGGATAATATTTTTGGTATTTTTATGATAAAGATGCAAAGTAAAATAAAAGCAAAGTAAAAAAGCAAAGGAAATAACTAAGTGTTGGAAGATTAATATGATGAAGATAGACCCGGGGGCCATAGGTTTCACTAGTGGCTTCTCTCAAGAGCATAAGTATTTTACGGTGGGTGAACAAATTACTGTTGAGCAATTGACAGAATTGAGCATAGTTATGAGAATATCTAGGTATGATCATGTATATAGGCATCACGTCCGAGACAAGTAGACCGACTCCTACCTGCATCTACTACTATTACTCCACTCATCGACCGCTATCCAGCATGCATCTAGAGTATTAAGTTCATGAAAACAGAGTAACGCCTTAAGCAAGATGACATGATGTAGAGGGATAAATTCATGCAATATGATAAACACCCCATCTTGTTATCCTCGATGGCAACAATACAATACGTGCCTTGCTGCCCCTACTGTCACTGGGAAAGGACACCGCAAGATTGAACCCAAAGCTAAGCACTTCTCCCATTGCAAGAAAGATCAATCTAGTAGGCCAAACCAAACTGATAATTCGAAGAGACTTGCAAAGATAACCAATCATACATAAAAGAATTCAGAAGATTCAAATATTGTTCATAGATAAACTTGATCATAAACCCACAATTCATCGGTCTCAACAAACACACTGCAAAAGAAGATTACATTGAATAGATCTCCACGGGAGAGGGGGAGAACATTGTATTGAGATCCAAAAAGAGAGAGAAAGCCATCTAGCTAATATCTATGGACCCGAAGGTCTGAGGTAAACTACTAACACTTCATCGGAGGGGCTATGGTGTTGATGTAGAAGCCCTCCGTGATGGATGCCCCCTCTGGCGGAGCTCCGGAACAGGCCCCAAGATGGGATCTCGTGGGTACAGAAGGTTGCGGCGTGGAATTAGGTTTTTGGCTCCATATCTGATCGTTTGGGGGTACGTAGGTATATATAGGAGGGAGTACGTCGGTGGAGCAACAGGGGGCCCACGAGGGTGGAGGGCGCGCTTGGGGGGAGGCGTGCCCCCTACCTCGTCGCCTCCTCTTTTATTTCTTGATGTAGGGTCCAAGTCTCCTGGATCTTGTTCGTTCCAAAAATCATGTTCCCGAGGGTTTCATTCCGTTTGGACTCCGTTTGATATTCTTTTTCTACGGAACTCTGAATAGGCAAAAAACAACAATTCTGGGTTGGGCCTCCGGTTAATAGGTTAGTCCCAAAAATAATATAAAAGTGAATAATAAAGCCCAATAATGTCCAAAACAGAAGATAATATAGCATGGAGCAATCAAAAATTATAGATACGTTGGAGACGTATCAAGCATCCCCAAGCTTAATTCCTGCTCGTCCTCGAGTAGGTAAATGATAAAAACAGATTTTTTGATGCGAAATGCTACTAGGCATAATTTCAATGTAATTCTTCTTAATTGTGGTATGAATATTCAGATCCGAAAGATTCAAGACAAAAGTTTAATATTGACATAAAAAATAATAATACTTCAAGCATACTAACCAAGCAATCATGTCTTCTCAAAATAACATGGCCAAAGAAAGTTATCCCTACAAAATCATATAGTCTGGCTATGCTCTATCTTCACCACACAAAGTATTTAAATCATGCACAACCCTGATGACAAGCCAAACAATTGTTTCATACTTTTGACATTCTCAAACTTTTTCAATCTTCATGCAATACATGAGCGTGAGCCATGGACATAGCACTATATGTGGAATAGAATGGTGGTTGTGGAGAAGACAAAAAGGGAGAAGATAGTCTCACATCAACTAGGCGTATCAACGGGCTATGGAGATGCCCATCAATAGATATCAATGTGAGTGAGTAGGGATTGCCATGCAACGGATGCACTAGAGCTATAAGTATATGAAAGCTCAACAAAAGAAACTAAGTGGGTGTGCATCCAACTCGCTTGCTCACGAAGACCTAGGGCATTTTGAGGAAGCCCATCATTGGAATATACAAGCCAAGTTCTATAATAAAAAATTCCCACTAGTATATGAAAGTGAAAAAATGAGAGACTCTCTATCATGAAGATCATGGTGCTACTTTGAAGCACAAGTGTGGTAAAAGGATAGTAACATTGTCCCTTCTCTCTTTTTCTCTCATTTTTTCTATTTGGGCATTTTCTCTTTTTTTATGGCCTCTTTTCTCTTTTTTTATTTAGTCCGGAGTCTCATCCCGACTTGTGGGGGAATCATTGTCTCCATCTTCCTTTCCTCACTTGGGACAATGCTCTAATAATGATGATCATCACACTTTTATTTACTTACAACTCAATACTTAGAACAAAATATGACTCTATGTGAATGCCTCCGGCAGTGTACCGGGATATGCGATGAATCAAGAGCGACATGTATGAAAGAATTATGAACGGTGGCTTGGCCACAAATACAATGTCAACTACATGATCATGCAAAGCAATATGACAATGATGGAGCGTGTCATAGTAATCGAAACGGTGGTAAGTTGCATGACAATATATCTCGGAATGGCTATGTAAATGCCATGATAGGTAGGTATGATGGCTGTTTTGAGGAAGGTTTATGGTGGATGTATGATACCGGCGAAAAGTGTGCGGTATTAGAGAGGCTAGCAAAGGTGGAAGGAAGAAAAGTGCATATAATCCATGGACTCAACATTAGTCATAAAGAACTCATATACTTATTGCAAAAATCTACAAGTTATCAAAGCAAAGTATTACGCGCATGCTCCTAGGGGGATAGATTGGTAGGAAAAGACAATGGCTCGTCCCCGACCGCCACTCATAAGGAAGACAATCAATAAATAAATTATGCTCCGACTTCATCACATAACGGTTCACCATATGTGCATGCTACGGGAATCACAAACTTTAACACAAGTATCTCTCAAATTCACAACTACTCAACTAGCATGACTCTAATATCACCATCTTTATATCTCAAAACAATTATCAAGCATCAAACTTTTCTTAGTATTCAACACACTCATAAGAAAGTTTTTACAAATCTTGAATACCTAGCATATTAGCATTATTTAAGAAAATTACCATGCTATTTAAGACTCTCAAAAATAATCTAAGTGAAGCATGAGAGATCAATAGTTTCTATAAAACAAATCCACCACCGTGCTCTAAAAGATATAAGTGAAGCACTAGAGCAAAACTATATAACTCAAAAGATATAAGTGAAGCACATAGAGTATTCTAATAATTTCTGAATCATGTGTGTCTCTCTCAAAAGGTTTGTACAGCAAGGATGATTGTGGTAAACTAACAAATAAAGACTCAAATAATACAAGATGCTCCAAGCAAAACACATATCATGTGGTGAATAAAAATATAGCTCCAAGTAAAGTTACCGATGGAAGTAGACGAAAGAGGGGATGCCTTCCGGGGCATCCCCAAGGTTTGGCTTTTTGGTGTCCTTAGATTATCTTGGGGGTGCCATGGGCATCCCCAAGCTCAGGCTCTTGCCACTCCTTGTTCCATAATCCATCAAATCTTTCACCCAAAACTTGAAAACTTCACAACACAAAACTTAGCAGAAAATCTCGTGAGATCCGTTAGCGAAAGAAAACAAAAGACCACTTCAAGGTACTGTAATGAACTAATTCTTTATTTATATTGGTGTTAAACCTACTGTATTCCAACTTCTCTATGGTTTATAAACTATTTTACTAGCCATAGATTCATCAAAATAAGCAAACAACACACGAAAAACAGAATCTGTCAAAAACAGAACAGTCTGTAGTAATCTGTAACTAACGCAAACTTCTGGAACTCCAAAAAATCAGAAAAAATAGGAAGACCTAGGAATTTTTTTTATTGATCAGCAGGAATTGGAATCAATATTTTATCACGTTCTGGTGATTTTTAACAATTATTTTCGTGAACAGAAAGTTTCTGGAAATTTCTGCAAGATCAAATAACTATCATCCAAGAAGATCCCATAGGTTTAACTTGGTACAAACACTAATTAAAACATAAAAACACATCTAACCAGAGGCTAGAACAAATATTTATTCAACGACAGAAAGGAAATATATTGGGTTGTCTCCCAACAAGCGCTTTTCTTTAAAGCCTTTTAGCTAGGCATTGATAATTTTAATGATGCTCGCATAAAAGATAAGAATTGAAGCGCGAAGAGAGCATCATGAAATATGTGACAAACACATCTAAGTCTAACATACTTCCTATGCATAGGCATCTTATAGAAAAACAAATTATCATAGCAAGCAAAAACTAGCATATGCAAGGAAGCGGAAAGGAACAATAGCAATCTCAACATAACGAGAGGTAAATTAGTAACATGAAAATTTCCATAACAATATTTTCCTCTGTCATAATAATTACATGTAGGATCATTATAAAATTCAATAATATAACTATCACATACCATATTCTCAACATGATCCACATGCATGCAAAGTTGACACTCTTCCAAAATAGTGGGGTTAACATTAACTAAAGTCATGACCTCTCCAAACCCACTTTCAATATTATTGCAAACATTATTATCAATCTCATATTCATCATGGGGTTTAAATAAACTTTCAAGATCGTAAATCACCCCAATCATGATCATTGCAACGAGTAGTAGACATAGCAAAACTAGCATCAAGCTTAGGGATTTGCATAATATTAGCACAATTGACATTAAGAGAATTTATAATAACATCATTGCAATCATGCTTTTCATCGAAGGAACCACCAAGTATGGGTGCAATAGCAACGATCTCATGTTTAACATAAGGAACTATAGCAAATTCATCTTCATAAATATTGGCATCATGGCCACAAGAATAGCAAGCATCATGTTCATCAAGGGATATTTCAATCAAATCATCGGAATCATCATTATCTATAGATTCATGCATATCATTATTTTCTTCCAAAGCAACGGTCATTCTCTCAATAAATTCTTTTACATAGACATTATGAGCATAGTTTTCATAGCAATATTTAAGTATGTCAAAATTTTCAGATTCGTAGAGAGTAATATCATACTTTTCAATCAAAGAAGCAACTTCATAAGCACCCTTAAAAGCAACAAATTCTCCAATTTGTTCGATATCATAGTAACTATAAACACCCTTTGCATAAGAAGATAAGGTTTCATTTTCATTAAACTTGCATAGGTAGGGAAGGTGTTTTTAGGGTTCTTAGAGCAACAAGTAAAATCATGAATTTCACAAAGATTCCAAGCATAACACAGCAATCTGTTTATTTGATTCCATAAGAGTTTCCCCTTTTCAGACAAACGGTGACGCACAAAATGAGCATGCTCATCCAAGGATTTCCCATCAACTAGGCTAGTTGGGGTTTCAGCACGAGCGCATAAGGATCGAAGATGATCCAAGTAGAACACTTTAAGTGGATCCATATCAATATATTTTTAGCAAGCAAAGATGCAAGCAAATAGAAGGCACGTGGAAACACAAACAAAAAGACATAAGGGAAGAAGGCAAAGAAAAGGCAAAGGTGAAGTGGGGGAGAGGAAAACGAGAGGCAAATGGCAAATAATGTAGTGCGGGAGATAAGGGTTGTGATGGGTACTTGGTATGTTGACTTTTGCGTAGACCTCCCCGGCAACGGCGCCAGAAATGGCTCGTTGTTGGGAGTCAAATCTTGACTTGACTTCGTGTAAGCCTCCCCAGCAACGGCGCCAGAAATCCTTCTTGCTACCTCTTGAGCACTGCGTTGGTTTTCCCTTGAAGAGGAAAAGGTGATGCAGCAAAGTAGCGTAAGTATTTCCCTAAGTTTTTGAGAACCAAGGTATCAATCCAGTAGGAGGCTACGCGCGAGTCCCTCGCACCTACACAAACAAATAAATCCTCGCAACCAATGCGATAAGGGGTTGTCAATCCGTACACGGTCACTTACGAGAGTGAGATCTAATAGATATGATAGGATAATATTTTTGGTATTTTTATGATAAAAATGCAAAGTAAAATAAAAGCAAAGTAAAAAGCAATGGAAATAACTAAGTGTTGGAAGATTAATATGATGAAGATAGACCTGGGGGCCATAGGTTTCACTAGTGGCTTCTCTCAAGAGCATAAGTATTTTACGGTGGGTGAACAAATTATTGTTGAGCAATTGACACAATTGAGCATAGTTATGAGAATATCTTGGTATGATCATGTATATAGGCATCACATCCGAGACAAGTAGACCGACTCCTGCTTGCATTTACTACTATTACTCCACTCATCGACCGCTATCCAGCATGCATCTAGAGTATTAAGTTCATGAAAACAGAGTAACGCCTTAAGCAAGATGACATGATGTAGAGGGATAAATTCATGCAATATGATAAAAACCCCATCTTGTTATCCTCGATGGCAACAATACAATACGTGCCTTGCTGCCCCTACTGTCACTGGGAAAGGACACCGCAAGATTGAACCTAAAGCTAAGCACTTCTCCCATTGCAAGAAAGATCAATCTAGTAGGCCAAACCAAACTGTTAATTCCAAGAGACTTGCAAAGATAACCAATCATACATAAAAGAATTCAGAAGATTCAAATATTGTTCATAGATAAACTTGATCACAGACCCACAATTCATCGGTCTCAACAAACACACCGCAAAAGAAGATTACATCGAATAGATATCCACGAGAGAGGGGGAGAACATTGTATTGAGATCCAAAAGGAGAGAGAAAGCCACCTAGCTAATAACTATGGACCCGAAGGTCTGAGGTAAACTACTCACACTTCATCAGAGGGGCTATGGTGTTGATGTAGAAGCCCTCCGTGATCGATGCCCCCTCCGGCGGAGCTCCGGAACAGGCCCCAAGATGGGATCTCGTGGGTACAGATTGTTGCGGCGGTGGAATTAGGTTTTTGGCTCCGTATCTGATCGTTTGGGGGTACGTAGGTATATATAGGAGGAAGGAGTACGTCGGTGGAGCAACAGGGGGCCCACGAGGGTGGAGGGCGCGCCTGGGGGGGGGAGGCACGCCCCCTACCTCGTGGCCTCCTCTTTTATTTCTTGACGTAGGGTCCAAGTCTCCTGGATCTTGTTCGTTCCAAAAATCACGTTCCCGAAGGTTGCATTCCGTTTGGACTCCGTTTGATATTCTTTTTCTGCGAAACTCTGAAATAGGAAAAAACAACAATTCTGGGCTGGGCCTTTGGTTAATAGGTTAGTCCCAAAAATAATATAAAAGTGAATAATAAAGCCCAATAATGTCCAAAACAGAAGATAATATAGCATGGAGCAATCAAAAATTATAGATACGTTGGAGACGTATCAGTGATCCTCCTCATCAAAGATGATGGGCGTACAGGACCACTTGAGCGGCTTCCAGGCCTCTGGTGCTGGCTCCATGGCATTGACCTCTCGCGCCCACCGCTTGAGCTGGCGGTGAGAAGTGTGCAGAGATGCACCTCCGTCAATGCACAGGGCGTCAGTGGCCTTATGAAACTCGTGCTCACTAGTTTCCTCTTCATCCCCTCCATCACTCTCATCATCACAGGTTTCCTTCTCTCTAACTCTGGCGGGCTTTCCTTGATTCTGAAAGGGTTTGTCGGGGTGGTTTACTTCACCACCGCGGCCCTTACCGCTAGTAACATTCTGACCCTTTTCCTTATCACGCTTCTCATACTCTGGTCTGTGTCTTGACAAGCTGGTCAACCTGATAACACTCTAGAAGGTCGTGGCCCTTGGTCCGATGAATCTTGCAGTACGGCCCATCACCTTTCCCAGCTTTCTCGGAAGAAACAACATACATATCATCAAAATATCGAATGAATACCAACTTCACATGATTACTTAGAACAAGACTTCTCCCATGTCCCCAAGAACAGAAGTAACTACTCACAAATCATATTCATGTTCAAGATCAGAGGTGTATTGAATATGCTTGAGGATCTGAACATTTAATCTTCCACCAAATAAACCAACTAGCATCAACTACAAGATGTAATCAACACTACTAGCAACCCACAAGTACCAATATGAGGTTTTGGGGCAAATATTGAATGCAAGAGATGCACTAGGGTTTGAGATGAGATGGTGCTGGTGAAGATGTTGATGAAGATTGGTCCTCCCGTGATAAGAGGATCGTTGGTGATGTCGATGGCTTCGATTTCTCCCTCCTGGAGGGAAGTGTCCCCAACGGAATCACTCCGCCGGAAAGCGAAAGTGCTCCTGTCGGTGTCAAAACCAGCAGATCTCGGGTAGGGAGTCTAGTACTATGGATCTTGGATCGATGGGGAACAAGGGATGCGGGACACGATATTTACCCAGGTTCGGGCCCTCTCTAATAGGTAATACACTATGTCCCGCTTGATTATATTGCTTGTGTATACGGGGATTACATAGTTGATCTACCACGAGATCAGAAGAACTGAAACCCCAACTAGTAGGCTGGCGATTGTTCTCCTAGCCTCTACGGACTAAACCCATTGGTTTATATAGACACCAGGGGCACTAGGGTGTACATATAGTCGGTTATATCAAGGGAACGCCAAATCTTCTATCTTGACTTGGAGTACACACCAAGATACAAAAGGTCTTCGGTTCGGATAAAGTGCGGCCCAACAGTGCAGCCTATAAGAGATAGGCCGGCGACCTGAGGACCCACTAGTCCAGGACTCCCTTAGTAGCCCCCAAACTAGCCTTCAATGTCGGAGCTTCAACTATCATTCACTCCATGGTTCCCAAAGTCTTCGGCTTGCGAGGCGAGTTCTACATCTTCCTACTGTTGGTGCCGATCACTCCATATTAAATCAAACTATCAACTGGCCCCCACCATTAATGTGGTCAAGGGCGACCCTCGGTTTCCATGCGTCTGCCAGAAGACGAACAACCTTATGTTTTTCTTTACAGAAACACCCTCCTGGGATCACAGAACATGCCTATTAAATAAGCCAAGGACGCATCGATCGACCTATTCACCCCTAGCTAAAAATCCAATCCCATTCAAAGAGAACTTAAGACTCATGGCTGGCGTCCCTGGCTCATCCTCGTGCCCTTACAGCCAAATCCTGGGCGACTGGCCCAACTGCTCCATTTCGCGGCTCCAACTATGCGACCTCCAGCGGCAAGGGTACCTTCCAGCCGCAGATCTTGTATCCGTCCGTGCTGGATTAACCTCGGCAAGCGGTGAAGCTTTCACAGAGAACTTTCCAACTCCAAGCAAGGGCGAGAGGGTATGTTTCGTATCCTTCCTTATAAGAGGTCTGGGATTCCCTATTCATCCTTTCCTGAGGGGCCTCCTAGAGTTTTATGGGATCCAACTCCACCAACTCACCCCTGGACCAATTCTGCATATTTTTGGTGCCCTTTGTGAGATATTTTTGGGCTTCTAGGCTCACTTCGAGTAATGGAGGAAGTACTTCTGCCTTGTCCCTCGCACCCATGGTTTACCCGAGTATTCGGACGCTCCGCTAAAGAAGTGATTCAACTGGCGGCCTCGAAGCCCCTCCCAAGGGGACTCCACTGAGGTGCAATGTCCACCTGCCAAGATAAGGGTGCTGGCCCACAGTAAATTGACCATGGTCGACGTAGTGGCTGTAACAATCGACCGATGCGTGCAACCTCTTCAGCAAAGGACGCACCCTCTACGGTGTTACAGTAAGACAAGTGACGCATCCCGGTACAAGTGGCAGGGACCGGATAACCAAAAAGCGATGAAAGCCTACTCGGGCTATAACCCTTCGAATGGGTAAGTTTAAATTTACATACATTGTCCAAACATTATATCCGAATACTAATCGGCTCAACCATTTTCCGAACAGAGCAGGAGACGCCAAATTGAAGGCATCAACTGCCCTTCTCCTCAACTAGAGGACCACTCCCATGACAACGACACGGGATTTCACGAGGCCCAGAGGTGTCCATCAAATTTGAGGACGGGGTTTTCTTTCAGGAAAGCCTTGATGGTTCTATAGTGGCCATTATAGCCGATCACCCCGGGCTTCTCCCCTCTTCGCCGTAAATAGCAGGAATGCCTCTTCTCAAATAGGGCGTTCGCCTCACACTGCGCGGGTTATGCTAACTTCTACTCCCAAGGGTCGCCGTACCTCGCGCCGAACACCGAAGGGGGCGTCATCAATTCCATCCGACAAAGGGGCCTCCTAACGAAAAGCGACCATGGGAGCTACGCCAAACATGTCTTCCAAAAAAGGTAGTGTAATTGCCATCATCAGTTCATTAGTGGCCTCATCACTGCATGGCTCCATGACATTCAATCTGTGTTTATAAGAAAAAAGGACCACCTCAACCATCTGAAGACGTTGAGGGGGTGTCCGGGCATGGTTGAAGACACTTAGTACGGGCAGAGGTCGATGCAGGGAATTTCACTGCAGACCAGCCTTTAGAAGGTCCTAATGATGTCTTGGTCACCAATTTAGAAGTTGAAAGCGTGATGAATTATCGACGACAGAAGGAATTCTTGCGCCATGCCGCCTTTTCCGATCAAGAGTTTAACGCCTTTAATTCAGTTGATTGTAACATCCCAAATTTTCAATTTGGAATGTTATACATTAGATCATCATCGCATATCATATTTTATTGCATTTTTGGTTTGATCCCAGAAATTCTACGCAACTCAAGGACCCACGGAGAGAGTTGGGGATTTCGTTATTTTCATATTTGGGTTTTCTCCAATTTTGAAAATAGGATCATTTGATTTTATTTATTTCATCTTCAATTATTTCATTTATAAAAATAAGAGTGAGGGAATAAAATGACTTTCCCAAAAATAAGAAATATTGAGGATTTAATAAAAAAATCAAATCTTATTTTATTTGGAGTTTCGCTATTTTATTTGAATTTAGGAAAATTGCACGTTTTTCAAAATTGCATTTTAGGGCCAAGAAAATGTTCATCTTGTTCTAAATATTTTATTTAGACGGTGAAAAATTTATTTTGGCATTTTTAGAATTTTATTTTATTTTTCTAGGAGTTTTCTCAGTTTCGGCGGAATTGTTTTTTTTTTAAACTCCTGCGCGCCCGACTGGGCCGAAGCCCAGCGGAACCAGGCCGGCCCGATCGCGCCACCGCCTCCTGCTGCCGTCTCTGGATCGGAGACCGCCGCCGCCGCCCGAGTCTGGGAGGAGCACGCCTCCCGAGGCGCCCCCTTCCCCAGGCCGCGCCGCCCCCCTGCTTAAATAGCCGTCGCCGCCGCCCCTCACCCCGCCACCGAACCCGCAGCCCCGCCGCCGGAGCCGCACCACCGCCGAGCCGCCCCGCCGCCGAAGGTCGCCGCCGCCGCCCCTCACCCCGACACCGAACCCGCAGCCCCGCCGCCGGAGCCGCACCACCGCCGAGCCGCCCCGCCGCCGAAGGTCGCCGCCGCCGCCGGGAAAGCCGCCGCCGCCGACGCCCGCAGCCCCGCCGCCGGAGCCGCACCACCGCCGAGCCGCCCCGCCGCCGAAGGTCGCCGCCGCCGCCGGGAAAGCCGCCGCCGCCGACGCCCGCAGCCCCGCCGCCGGAGCCGCACCACCGCCGAGCCGCCCCGCCGCCGAAGGTCGCCGCCGCCGCCGGGAAAGCCGCCGCCGCCGACGCCCGCAGCCCCGCCGCCCCACGCCGCCTCCCGTCGCCCCGCCGGAGCCGCCGGACTTCGCCGGAGCCCCGAGCCGAGGTAGCCGCCCGCCGCCCGGTTTTCTGAAGAAAACTGATTCTTTTTTTAGAAAACCCTAGGTTTTTTTAGATCGGTTTTGTTTTGTTTTTTTCGGTTTTCTTATTTAGCGAGCGTTCGCTCGTTCGTTCGTTTTAAGGAACGCGTTCATCGTTTAGTTACAGTTAACGAACGTCCATTCGTTAAACTGTTCGTCAGTTTTTCTTTTTCTCGGGTTTTCCGTGATTATTTCTGATCGCGATTTCCGATATGTTTTTCGTTTTGGTTTAACTTTTCGCTCGTTTGTCAGAATCAGGCGATTCAAGCGCCTAGAGTTTCGTCTTGAAACCCTCTTTCTGTTTAACCAAATCAAACAAGTTTTTGCTACTGTAAAATTTGACTTAGGTCTAGATTAGTAAATGAAGCTTGTTTCTTTCGCCGTTTCACTTTCGTTGCTTCGTTTGATTTAATTCTTTTTGCAAACCAGAATTCTTAAGTTGAACTTTCTGGTTAGATCACTTATTTGAGTTTTACCTGTGCATTAGATGAGTACTTATTGTATGCTTGTTTGTTTGCGATAGAGTACCCGGAGTGCGCCGCTTGCTACTTCGAATCCCTAGGTTTCACGGATCATCAGCAAGGCAAGTAACACTTTGATCATACCTCTTTTCATACCCAGTTTTATTGCATTAGATCAATCCTCAAACAATTGCATGATTAGGATCTGATTAAATTGTGGGTTGGGAAGTAGCTGATGAGGTAGAACCTATTGCCCTGTTTATTACCAAACCCTTGGGAGTTACTTCTACATTTGCTCATATTGCTATGCTATGCTAGTAGACGTGGATTGGGTGAGTGTATCCATGACAGATGTGGGATTGTTAATTAATGGTTCAATTTAAGGTGGCTACTTAAACACACATCAAGGTGGATTGAGGCACCTGGGTATTCCAGCGATTGCCTATTTTTTTATGGACCGCCACCCAGGCTCAAAGGGATCATAAGATTATTCATGCTAGAAACTTCCTGTGCAGCCACAAGCTATTATGGGGTCTAGCATAGTTGATTAAGTTGTGTGAACTCTTACAGTGGTAGACTAGCAGATGTAGGGGTTGTAGGTGGTACTGTCTACCCAATCGTAAGGTGCAAACGCTTCTGAAAGACTATGTCTCGGTCATCCGTTTCTCAAACATCATGTAGTGCGAGAATCCCAACGGAGGAGATCAAGTTTGTGGGGAAAAGTGCGCAAACCTCTGCAGAGTGTATAAACTAATCATGGTTAGCCGTGTCCCCGGTTATGGACAACTTGAGTATCTAGTACTTGGATTATCATGTGAATCTCATCATGTTACTTTAATTAATTTTGTTTGGATTAATGTTGAAACTTAATTGGGATTGAGATGGTGTCACCCATTCTCAATGTTTAACAACCAACATGATAGTTAAATAAAATTTGTTCCTTTGCAGTAGGGAAAATTTGGCTTTTCGCAAAATTGTAACCACAGAGCTTTCCACCAGCCAAATATGCATGTAGTATAGCATTATTCTGTTCATTACTCTCTATGTGTTACATTGCCAGCATATTCCATGTGCTGACCCATTTTCGGGCTGCAACGTTTCATGTTGCAGACTATTCAGACGATGAGTAAGGTGCCTTAGGTCGTGGTTCTATACTCAATGATTCCGTTGGAGTTGATGGACTCGCTTATCTCCCAAGTCTTCCGCTGTTATCGTTTTTAGATGGCCTTAAGCAATATTTATTGTATTAAGTTCTCTTTTGAGACATTCGATGTAATAAGTGTGTGATTGCTACTCTGTTATAAATCCTTCGAGTACTGTGCGTGTCAGCATTACTGATCCAGGGATGACACTGATGCACAGAGACTTGACCGTCTGAGGTCTGGTCGCTACATTGATACATACCTCACAGCGGCTCGGATAGGCCTTGAGGGGATTGCTAACCTTCTATCGGTCAATATGCAGGTAAGAGCTGGGTTCTGACAAACGAATATAAATGCTAACCCAGTAGCCCCCGAGCCTTGATTGGGTCAGGACGACCGAGTTAAGGGTCCATTAATATAGATTTTTATTGTTATCGGCATGCTTCAAAGGTCAAGAACAAGAAATTGTCCGAAGACCTGGACCTGAGCCGAACACAATTGGCTGATGGAAAGCCGAATTAGAGGTGGTGAAGAAGTTCACCAGCGAGGCCCATGGTGAGGGAAAGCTTTGAACATGAATGAATTAAGCCAATGTGCCCTGTTTAACACCGGCCTTCTATATAGTAGCCGAATCTATAGGTCAACTGCAAAAGGACATGGATGCCGCCAAAGAGCCCCAACGGTATATCGAGTCACAGTATGAAGCTGGTTTTTGGGTTCTAAAACAAAGTCATCAAGAGAATAACAAGCTGAATGTGGAAAACCAACAACAAGCTAAAGAACTAGAGAGTATGAAGACTCAATTAAAACTGGCGTTGGAAGAGAACCACAAATTGAAAAGCGGCCTATTGAGTAAGTAATTTATAAGCTTTGGTACATACACGGTTGTGATGCCGGAGTGTAAGGGACATGCCCTTCTCTTTGACAGGTCTCTTGACGGGTCAGCCCGGAGATGATGCCCAACCCTTTGGCAGTAATCTCGTAAAGGAGTTGTGTCTTGTACATGAGAAGGCTCGAAAAGCTATGAAGAACATTGTCAAGGCATTATGGCAAGCCGAGGCGGTACCAGACGATATGGCCGAACTCGCTGATCAATTTAAAGGAGCTCGGTGATGCTTTGATTTATGCAAGATATCAACTCGTCCGGAGGAGCCGCAAGAAGCATGGGCTGTGGTGAAGACCCGATTCACCAAACTCGAGCCGGAGCGAATGTCACATGTCGCACCGATAGGACCGGATGGGCAAGAAATTCCACTTCATTTGGTGTACAACCAAGTGATGCCCGGGCTCGATACTCCCAAAAGGATTGTGTCCTAGATAGCCTAATAGACGATGTGGACAAAGAGTGAGGTGTTTGATTCTATGTAGCTACGTACTTTACATCAAACTTTCTCGATCTGTACTGTAAAACGTTGTCTTAACAAGTCATCGGCTTCAGCCTCCCCGGCCAGCGGACTGGGAGTGTTCCGTACTATGTGACCTGAGGTAACAGGAAATTACTTTCAGTAACTAGGCAATCCGTCCATTTGGTATGAACAGAAAAAAACACATGTGGAGAGTTATATTATATTACTTTTTGACGTAAGAAACATCTTCCAAAGAAAATAGTTCCTTTAGAGGTTCCTTTTTTCAGATACGTCTTGTAAAAAAGAAACTTAGTGCCCGGATACCTAGAGTATGTAGATAATGGTTAATGCGGGAACCGAATCGCCTACATCATGGTGGCGAACACCTGCTTAATGTCATCTCCCTTATCGCCGACCCATTATGTTCTTAAGAACGCTATCTTTTGGCTTCACCTGTCTAAGGTACGTAGTCGGCTGACCCGGTCGTAGCAATCATAGAGGTGCTCCCTTTACTCCCTAGCCGAACAATTGGGAACGTAGGGGGTAAACACTGGAGCCAGACAGCCCAGCTTGGCAAAAACTTAAGTCAAATCAGTGCATATGATGGTGTAAGATTATTTGGGAAATGCAAGAATAATTATATGTGAAGAAGGTATATTGATTGGCTGCTTGAAAGGAGCCCCCAAGTAAGTCTGGGCATTACATTCTAAACATTATTGCAACAGGGGCTAAACACTGTTCAGTTTATCCGGATAGAGCCCGGGAGGTGCTGCCTCCACAGAAGTAAAGGAGAAGGAAAAAATACAGTAAAGAGAAAATGCTAATGGGAGTAACGTGGCCATACTAGCCGTAGAAGCGGCGAAGCTGAGCTACATTCCAGGGATTACGTTCGAGGCTGTCGTCGGATGGATTACGACTATGATATGCCCCTCCTGCTAGCACTTCAGCGATTGTGAAAGGGCCTTCCCATTTCATCAAGAGTTTGTTCTTTTGCTTCTCAGGGAGACAAAGGACGAGGTCACCGATATTGTATGCCTTCACCCGAACTTCCCCGCCCAGGTAGCCCCGACCTTGCAGCTGGTAGAATGTAGAGCGAGCCCGAGCCATATCATGCTCTTCTTCCAAGGCGTCCAGGTCTTCTTGCCGATCCAATTCGGCCTCTTTTTCCACGTACATGCGGATTCTGGGAGCGTCGTGACTGATATCATATGGGAGAACTGCCTTTGCACGGTACACCATGAAGAAAGGTGTATATCCTGTTGATCGGTTAGGGGTAGTACGCAGTCCCCATAATACAGAGTCGAGCTCCTCCACCCAGTGACAATTAGATTGCTTCAGGGAATGGACCAGGTGAGGCTTCATGCCGCTCATGATTAATCCGTTGGCCCGTTGAACTTGTCTATCGGTCTGTGGATGGTACACCGAAGCGTAGTCGAGCTTGATGCCCATGTTAGCGCACCAATCTTTAACATCCCGGGCCGTGAAACTAGAACCAGTATCCGTGATTATACTGTGGGGGACACCATAACGGTGCACTACTCCGGATATGAATTCGATGACTAGTCCGGACTTTGCTGAAGTTACTGGTTTTGCTTTGAACCATTTAGTGAATTTGTCCACCATGACCAATAGGTATTTCTTTTTCTTGGTTCCCCCTTTAAGTGGTCCGACCATATTTAGCCCCCAGATTACAAAGGGACAGGTGATTGGTATGGCCCGAAGAGCCGTGAGGGGCATATGGCTTTGATTTGCAAAAAGTTGGCATCCAACACAATGTTGACTAGGGTACGACATCCGTGCGAGCAATGGGCCAGAAAAACCCTGCTCGGAAAGCCTTGCTTACAAGGGCCCGGGCCGCTGCATGATGGCCACCCATGCCAGCATGATTTTTGTCTGAAAGTTCCTGCCCTAACCCTTCTGATATGCACCGCTGTAGAACTCCAGTAGTGCTTTACCTGTATAGCTCACCCGCATGGACCTTATAGGATATGAAGCGCCAAACTATGTGCCGCGCCTCGGATTGATCATCTGGGAGCTCCTTTCTTAAAAGGTAGGCCAGGAAGGGCTCAGTCCATGGTGCAATTACCGCCATGAGATCATGCGCCGAAGTTGTTTCCTCTAGTGCCGAGCTCCCAATGATGTCATCATCTGGCTCAATGGCCGGGGGATGATTTGAACGGGGTCATCGGTGGCCGAATCCTTATTCCCATCCTGCCATACCATAGATGGCTTGAAGAGGCGTTCTAAGAAGGTGTTCTTTGGCACTGTGTCATGCCTGGCGCCCATGCGGGCGAGGACGTCCACCGCTTGATTACTGTCCCTATAGACATGGTGGAATTCCAATCCTTCAAACCGTGTTGATATTTTTAAGATGTTGTATTGGTACGCTGCCATTTTTGGGTCTTTGGCATCGAACTCGCCGTTGACTTGAGAGGTGGCGAGGTTGGAGTCTCCCCGTACCTCAAGCCATTGTACGCCCATCGACCGCTATTCTGCATGCTTCTAGTGTATTAAATTCATGGAGAAATGGAGTAATGCAATAAGAACGATGACATGATGTAAACAAGATCTATTCATGTAGGAATAGACCCCATCTTGTTATCCTAAATATCAATGATACATATGTGTCATGTCCCCTTCTGTCACTGGGATTGAGCACGATAAGATTGAACCCATCACAAAGCACCTCTCCCATGTCAAGAAAAATCGATCTAGTTGGCCAAACTAAACCAAAGATTCGAAGAAGAAATACAAGGCTATAAGTAATCATGCATATAAGAGATCAAAACTCAAATAAAAGAGATCTGATCATAAACTCAAAGTTCATTGGTTCCCAACAAATACACCGCAAAAAGAATTACATCAAATAGATCTCCAAGTGACCATTTTATTGAGAATCAAGAGAGAGAGAGGAAGCCATCTAGCTGCTGTCTACGGACCCGTAGGTCTACAATGAAGTACTCACGCATCATCAGAGAGGCACCAATGTGGATGATGAACCCCTCCGTGATGGTGTTTAGATTGGATCTAGTGGTTCTGGAACTTACGACGGCTGGAATTGTGTTTTCGTCGACTCCCCTAGGGTTTTTGATTTTTCGGGGTATTTATAGAGCAAAGAGGCGGTGCGGGAGGCCACCGAGGTGGGCGCAACCCACTAGGGCGCTCTTGGGCCCCCAGGCGCGCCAGGTGGGTTGTGACCCCCTCGAGGCACCCCGCAGGTACTTCTTCGGCCCAAGTTGTTCCTTCTGGTCCAGGAAAATTCTCCAAAAGTTTTGCTGCATTTGGACTCTGTTTGGTATTGATTTTCTGTGAAGTAAAAAACAAGCAAAAAATAGCAACTGGCACTTGGCACTATGTCAATAGGTTAGTCCCAAAAAATGATATAAAGTTGCTATAAAATGATTGTAAAACATCCAAGAATGATAATATAACAGCATGGAACAAGCAAAAATTGTAAATACGTTGGTGACATATCAGCATCCCCAAGCTTAATTCCTACTCGTCATGAAATAGGTAAATGATAAAAACAGAATTTTTGATGTGGAATGCTTCCTAACATGTTCATAACATATTGTTTTTAGGTAGCATGGACATATGGACTTTTATATGATTCAAAGCAATAGTCTAGTTTTGACATGAAGATTTCAATACTCAAGCGTATCAACAAGCAACCATGTCTTTCAAAATATCAACACTAAAGCAAGTTATCCCAAGCCCTTCATGCTCAATCATTGATCCATTCATGAAATACACTCGCATATTAGCTACACCCAATGCTCAAGAACGATCATAGTGCCCCTTAGTTGGTGCTTTATAAGAGAAGATGGAGACTCATATAAAAAATAAAAATTGCATAAAGTAAATAGAAAGGCCCGTCGTAGAGGGAAGTAGGGATTTGTAGAGGTGCCAGAGCTCAAAACAAAAAAGATAGAGATAAATTTTTTTGGGTGGCATGCTTTTCCTGTCAACAAAACGATCGAGTAATTCCCAATACTTTCCATGCTAGATATATCATAGGCGGTTCCCAAACAAAAATTAAAGTTTAGTCCTTTCTTCCACCATACTTTCACATTCCACGGCTTGTCGTATCCACGGCTGCCGTCCATACCAACAATTTCCAAGGAATTTATTATTTGACAACATAAAGTAAATTCATTTTTCATTTCTATACTGGCATCCCTAATACCTTTGTCATACTCTCGTGCAATGACAAGAGAATAAACACTCATCTTGAGCATAACACATCTAGCATGGAAAAATATCAGCCACCCCTACCGTCTCATGAGCGGTACAAGCATACAAAAAGGAAATTTATTTTGAAAATTAGAGATGGCGCATACAAATTTGCTTAGAATGGCAAGAGAATACCGCATATAGGTAGGTATGGTGGACTCATATGGCAAAATTGGGTTTAAGGACTTTGGATGCACAAGTAGTATTCCCACTTAGTGCAAGGGAAGGCTAGCAAAAAGATTGAGAAGCATCCAACCAAGAAACGAAAAATCACATAAGTGAGCATTAAGCATAGCTAACATTGAATAATGCACCACAAGTAGGATGTAATTTCATTGCATAATTATTGACATTTGTGCTTGCATAGGGAATCACAAACCTTAACACCAATATTCTAACTAAAGCATAATTACTCACCAACATGACTCACATATCACTATCATCATATCGCAAAACTATTACAACGAATCAAGTTTATTTTGTCCAATGATCTTCATGGAAGTTTTTATTATATCACTCTTGAATATCTATCACATTGGGACTAGTTTCATCTGTTGCTTTTGATAGCTCAAACAAATTTAAGTGAAGAACAGGAGCATAAAAAAATTTCTTCTCTCAAAATAATACAAGTGAAGCATGAGAGAATTTCTTCAAAAGTTTACTAACTCTCAACTAATCTATGTGAAGCATGAGAGCATTTCTTCAAAAAAACTATAGGACACCGTGCTAAAAAAGATACAAGTGAAGCACTAGAGCAATTCCATAGCTCAAAAAATTTAATTGAAGCATAAAGGGCAATTCTAACAAATCATAGCATAATTTTGGCTCTCTCAAATAGGAGTGTCCAGCAAGGATAGATGATGCAAACTAAAAATCAAAACAAGCAAAGACTCATATAATAAAAGACGCTCCAAGCAAAACTCATGATATGTGACGAATAAAAATATAGCTCCATGTAAAATACCGATGGTCGTTAGAAGAAAGAGGGGATGCCACTCGGGGGCATCCCCAAGCTTAGTTGCTTGTATCTCTTTGGATATAACTAGGGGTGCCATGGGGCATCCCCAAGCTTAGGCTCTTCTTACTCTTTATTCCTTCATCCCTCGTGATCTCACCCAAAACTTGAAAACTTCAATCACACAAAACTCAACAAAACCTTCATGAGATCCGTTAGTATAACAAAGCAAATCACTACTCTAAGTACTGTTGCAAACCCATTCATCTTTTATTTTTGCATTATATCTACTATATTCCAACTTTACCATGGCTTATTGTCGGTGGAATCGACACCTATCGAATCACTGGGATCCCTTCTACGGTTGGCGGGCGCGGGGTTGTGCAAAGAGCAGGTCTAGGAGCCAGCACAAAGATCGTTTACCCATGTTCGGGCCGCGAGGATGCGTAAATACCGATGGTCCAAAAGATCTGAATGCCCCTCCTGGACGCCTTGGGCCTCCTTTTATAGTCAAAAAGGGGTTGCCACAGTGGCACACAGGAGGTGGAAAGGTGTACAATGCGCAAGCTTATCGCCTGTCATTACGGGACAAGGCGCATTAAATGCGCTCCTTAGCTGTCCCGTTGCTTTATCGGGGATGGCAACGAGGCCCATCCCATCCATCGCCGCCTCGCCCTGCTCCGACACACATCCGGGCGAACGATGCATGCAGGGCCATGTAGGCTGGCAGGCTGCTTAGATGGCGTGGTGGTAGGGTCTTCACGAAGATCTGCATGCCACCACGCAGGTGCTTGCTGAGTTGGCCTGGAAGCCGCACGTCGCCACGCAGGTGCCTGCCCGGCTGGTTGGGCTGGCAGCTGGATGGCAATGGTGGTGGAGTCTTGGCAGATGTGGGCCTGGCTGCGGCCCCACAGGTGTCCTCGGCAAGGGTCTTGCCGGGGCCCCAGCAAGTGGTCTTGCCGTGGCGCTGCGGTCGTCCTCGACAAGGGTCTTGCCGGGGGTCTTGTGGATCTCCTCGGCAAGGATCTTGCCGAGGATCATCGTCTTCTGGTCCTTATCTGATCTTGAGTGTTTATGATCTTGAAAAACATCCGCATGCCACCACGGAGGTGCCTCCCGAGCCTTGGTTCCAATTTGGTCATTGGCGGTGTTGGAACCCTTGGGCTAAAGGGTGGCCGCCCTGCTGGCATTGGGCAAGTGCCCCGGCAAGGCTCTTGCCGGGGTGGCCTCCACCCCGGAAAGGGTCTTGCCGGGGGAGTCCACGTCGCCCCCTTGTTCTTTGTGTTTCTTGGTCTTGGCGTTGCCTTGCCCGTCTCGTGCCTTCCTCTGCCCTACTTAGTGTGGCCGCGGGTGCGCCTCTGACAGCCCATGCACAAGTAGAGGGGTACAAAAAGGGCCTCTACTTTTGTACACTGACAGGAGCCCCCGGGCCTGGGACACACATAAGCGCAACGCGTTGTTCGGCCAGGCCCAGAATGGTGCGCGGGCAGGCGGGGCGGAGTTTTACCACGGTAATTCCCTCGCTCGTTGCGCTTCCCCACGACCTGCGTTGAATGCATGTTATGGAGGGTCGTGCGTGACGTGGGGGTCACGCATGGGGCGTCTGCTGCCCTCATGCGCCACATAGCGGTAAAACGAAGCGGCCCATGCCTTCCCCATAAAAAAAGGAGAAACCGCAGGCACGACGCCCATTTACCCTCTGTGCCTTCTTCAATCTTGGAACCGCTGTTCTTCCATTCTTCCTTCTCAAGCCCTCGCTTTCGCTCGCCGCCGCCGCCACGCCCTTGCTGTCCCTTATTCCTCGTCTCCCTCAGCCGCCATGGCACCCAAAACCAGCAAAGGCAAGGGAACGGCCAAGGACTCCAGGGGGAAGGAGGCGCCGGAGAGCGAGTTGGCGGCGCGGCGGACGCAGCTCGCCTACTTCCCTTTGACAGTCGACGCAGTCCACCTCCGGGACTACTTCAAGCCTCTGTGGGGGTGCAAGACGAAGGGGCACCCTGCCACGCGCATCATCCCCGCCGGTTTAGCCGAGGCCGGCCCGAATCGGTACCCTTTCTTCGTTGACTACTTTCCCTGCGGGCTCTGCCCCCTTCTCTGATTTCTTCAATGATGTAATGCACACCTATGGCTTCCACCTTCTGGATTTCACTCCAGATGTCGTGGCGTGCATGGCCCTTTTCGCCCATCTCTGTGAGGGCTTCGCCGGAGTGCATCCTAGTACGACCCTTTTCTGTCACTACTTCTATCCTCGTATCCAAAAGGGAGGCGCGATTTCCAGTTGTGTCGCCTGGATCCCAAGGAGCCAGGGAAAGGGGACATATCTGGAGGGCACCCGGAAGGAGAGGTGGGAGGAGTGGTGGGGCCGATGGTGCTGGATTGTGGAGGAGGACCTGGAGGAATTTTGCCGAGTTCGCCAGGCGCCGCCGGTTCGCAGAGACGATTGGAGCAATGTCGATGCTAATGATGAGAAGCTCACGGTCGCCACCACCAGGATTCACCGCCTCACCATGGCCGGGCTTACCCATGAGATGATTGGGGCAGATTTCATCCGCCGCCGAATCGCTCAACAAGGGGAGGCCGGCCTGGCTTTTCAAGAATGCGGCTGACATCATGGGGCTTCGCCCTGGCTTGGACCACAACTTCATGGTGATGAGGCACACCCACCTTTGCCAGAGGCTTTTCCAGCTCGACGTGTACCACGACGGCATGGTCGGGAGGTCCGGCAAGGCCGCGAAGGCCGGCAAGGTCGTCAAGGGGCCCTTGTTTGGGCAGCCGGCGGGAGTGGTCCCGCTAAGCAACAACTCTCGCTGAAATGACATCATCGCCATGATGACGGACTTCAACGTGCACGGGCTCGACCTGAACTGGGCCGAGCCGGGGGCGGATCAGGTGCAGGAGTTCTTTGACAAGCTGTCGGAGAAGTACATCCATGCCGAGCCATTGCTCATCGAGGACACCAGCCAAGTGGAGCTGGACTACATCGCCGCCAGCGCGGCGGAGGCGGAGCTCGCCAAGGAGGCTAGTAGTGCCGGCCACGTGGAGGACGAGGCCGAGGCTGCCACGGAGGAGAAGGAGCTTGCCGAGTGGGCGGAGTCCACTTGGGAGGCCAGTAGCACCAACACTGGGGCCCCTCTCATTGAAGACGTGGTCGACGAGTCGACCAAGGAGGAGGCCGAAGCTGATGACCCTCTGGCCTTGGAGAGAAGGCGCGTCCTGCGGCGGGCCACCTCTGGCGAGCCGGTCCGGCCCGGCAGGACCGAGCAGCAGCAAGAGACCCAGGGGGAGTCCGTGCACCTGACGAGGGCCGCGACAGCAAAGAAAGTGGTGCAAGTCGCGGTGGCGAAGAGGAAAGTGACTGCATCTCCTTCGTCCAAGTGTCCTCGGACCCCACCCGCTTCCCCTCCTCCCGCTGATGTCAACACGAAGGTCGTCTTCGACCTTGGGTCTCCGAGCCCGAGGAGGAAGAGGAAGGCATTGGAAGAGGAGGCGGAGGATGAGTAAGTATCTTGTCTTCTGTCTTGTCCGTCCCCTCAGATCGCGCCACTTTTCCTGACTTGTTTTTATTTTTGCAGGGATGTCGAGACGCTGGCCCAGAGGGTGGCGAAGAGGGCCAGGGCCTCGACAGGCGGGCAGCCCCCAGCAGGTACCTCGGACATATCGCTGGTGGTGGAGAGTAGCCCGGATAGCAGCCCTCGGCATAGCCCCCAGCGTGCGTTCATCACTCGCTCCCTATCAACTTGCGTTGGGGTATGATCTCTTGGCGCTGACCTTGCCGTGGTTGAAGGAGGAGGACGGCAGTAGGAGGAGCCACTGTGGGCCACCCCCAACACGACGCCCCCATCAACCACGCCACCCCAAGGGGCGTCCCCGGCAAGGGCGCCAAGCACCGAGCCCATGCACACGGAGGAGGAGGAGGCGAACCCGGGCGCCGGCGGCTCCGTCCCTACACCGAATCTTGGTTGGGAGGGGGCCACTTCTTCCGAGCCTGGAATGGGTGAGTTATTTGCCTTCTGTCCCTGTTCGTTCTTCTTCTTTTTGAACTTTGATTCGGCTCTGCCTCATCCCCCTTCTTGGCATCTAGGCGCTCCCTCGGCGGACCAGGAGAACATCGATACTGTCATCGAGGAGGTCGCCAGGGATGCTGAGGCCGAGGCCAACAAGATCGCCGCCAAGGAGGCCGCCAAGGGTGCTGCTGAGGATGCCACCAAGGAGCCGGCCGGGGAGACCGGCAAGGCCGCTGCCGAGGAGACCGGCAAGGGGCCTACCGGGGAGGCCGGCAAGGCCGCTGCCGAGGAGGGGGCGGTTGACGACCAACCTTCCTCCTACACTGCCTCTGGCTCGGGAAAGTACCTGAGGGTGAGCGACGACCTGTTCGTCCACCTCCCAGGGACGGCGAGCACCGGGCCGCCCACCAAGGGGGAGGTGTTTGATGACGAGGTGCTTGCCGCCGCCGAGCTTGAGGTTGTTGACGAGCCGAGCACCAGTGGCGGCGGTTCCCAGGAAGAGCGGCTCCTACAGGCCATGAGCGCCAACTTCCAGAAGCTTCAACTGCTTCCCCGCGCCCGCCTGGGCAAGGCCAAGTCCAGGATGGCGGTGGTGGACAAGGCAGAGGGGGACCTCGAGGAGCGTGTCGCCGAGACGGAGGCTTGGTTCCGCCAGGCCTACAAGGACCTGAAGGCCGCCCAGGATGTGCTGGTTGAGCGCAAGCTCGAGCTTGTCATGAAGCAGGCCGACATCAAGAAGGCCCAGGAGCTGGCGAAGGAGCAGGGTGCCAAAGATGAGGCTGCTCGGCACCAGCACCAGGCCGCGCTAAACTCCCAGGAGGAGGACCTTGCTGCTCGTGAGGAGAAGCTTGCCGCAACACTCCGCGGCAAGGATGAGGAGGTGGAGAAGCTTGTCGTGCAGCGGACCCAGGAGCTGGAGCAGAGGCACGAGGAGGCACTCAATGCTCAGGCCCAGGTCCAGGGCCGACAAGGTGAAAGAGCTGGAGGTGGAGCGGCACGGGCTGAAGGACTAGGCCCTGAAGCTGGCGAAGGAGAAGGACACGCTCAACGACGCTCTGATCGAGCCGCAGGCTACAGTCCTCGGGAAGACTGAGCAGCTCTCCAAGCCCAATGACTCCATTAAAGACCTGAAGCTGAAGCTGGAGGGTCTTGAAGGGACACTTTCGTAGGTCAAGGCCTGAGAGGAGACCCTGACCAAGAATCTGGAGAAGGAGAGGCAGCTGCGGAAGAACGACGCCGCCAACCACGAGGACTTTGTGAAGGGCGAGAACCTCTGGGTCAGCCGCCTCGCTAACGTCGCTGGCAGGATCACCACGCAACTGGCTACCATGGGGATGCCAAACGTGAGGTACGCCACGGAGCCGAACGTGAGTCCCAATGCCAAGCTGACCCTGTTCTTCGAGGGTGTTCTCGGGGCCCTGGAGCAGTTCCACTCCAACAGGGCGGCCTCCCTGGCCGATGAGGCCCGGAAGCTTTGCCGGGGCGTCATGACCAAGGTCCTCGCCAAGGTGGCGTACTGGAACCCCAACCTCGACTTTGACGCCGCACTCGAGAGCTTGCCGGAGGATACGGACCTCACGGCGCTTGAGGAGTGTATCAAGCCCATCATCAGCCGTGTCGACGGAGTTTGGAGGGTAGAGGGCTAGCGCGGGGATTAGGCACCCCATTTCTCATCGCCGCTGCAGGTTCATGACCAAGACAATTTTTATCTTTAGTTAGAACCAGAGCAACAATTGATGCAATATAACTCTGCAGTACTTTAAACCGATGCATGTTATTCTCCCGTTTGATCTTCCTTTGTATGTCCACCCTACGTTAATCGCGTAAGCTTGTCGGCGCGCAAACCCAGCCCGCGGCGCCTTGAGGATGGATCCCCAATAGCCTGCCGGGTATGGTTGCTACCAGGTGAATCACCTTACCACTCTTAACGCGGCCGCTCGAACTGTTGAGCGGACTCGAAACAGAGCAAAGGCGTTGCCAATAGTGGCAGGGCCCCATTGCGTGCAGGTTTTCTATACACAGGGCAAGATCTTCGAGGATGATAACTATATATATATATAAGGGAATTGCTCAAAGTTTTGCATGACTTAGCTTTTCTGTCGTTGCGCCGGTGTCCACCGCATCCACAGACGATGCCACCCGTTTGGTCGTCTTCTCCCTTGGAGTGACGACCACCATGAAGCCGCTGCTCCAACCAGACCAGATTTCCACAACTGCACCCCCCTACCTGGCGCGCCAAATATGTCAGTTGAAACGACACCTATGGAATCACTGGGATCCCTTCTACGGTTGGCGGGTGCGGGGTTGTGCACAGAGAAGGTCTAGGAGCCAGCACAAAGATCGTTTACCCAGGTTCGGGCCGCGAGGATGCGGAAAACCCTAGTCCTGCTTTGGTGTATATTTGAGTGTTCTTGAGCTCTCGAACTAGCTATGGTGCATGCGTAGGCCAAAAGATCCGAATCCCCCTCCTATACGCCTCGGGCCTCCTTTTATAGTCAAAAAGGGGTTGCCACAGTGGCACATAGGAGGTGGAAATGTCTATAGTGCGCAAGCTTATCGCCTGTCATTACGAGACAAGGTGCATTAAATGCGCTCCTTAGTTGTCCCGTTGCTTTATCGGGGAGGGCAACGAGGACCGTCCCGTCCGTCGCTGCCCCGCCCTGCTCCGACACGCATCCAGGCCAACGATGCATGCAGCGCCATGTAGGCTGGCAGGCTGCTGAGATGGCGTGGTGGTAGGGTCTTCACGAAGATCTGCATGCCACCACGCAGGTGCTTGCTGAGGTGGCCTGGAAGCCGCACGTCACCACGCAGGTGCCTGCCCGACTAGTTGGGCTGGCAGCTGGATGGGAACGGTGGTGGAGTCTTGGTAGATGTGGGCCTGGCTGCGGCCCTGCAGGTGTCCTCGGCAAGGGTCTTGCCGGGGCCCCGGCAAGTGGTCTTGCCGTGGCGCTGCGGTCGTCCCCGGCAAGGGTCTTCCTGGGGGTCTCGTGGATTTCCTCGGCAAGGATCTTTCCGAGGATCATCGTCTTTTGGTCCTTATCTTATCTTGAGTGTTTATGATCTTGACAAAGATCTACATGCCACCACGGAGGTGCCTCCCGAGCCTTGGTTCCAATGTGGTCCTTGGCGGTGTTGGAACCCTTGGGCTAAGGGTGGCGCACCCTGCTGGCGTTGGGCAAGTGCCCCGGCAAGGCTCACGCCAGGGCTGCGGAGGCCACGCCGGCAAGGTTCTCGCCGGGGTAGTCCACCTCGCCCCCTTGTTCTTTGTGTTTCTTGGTCTTGGCGTTGCCTTGCCCGTCTCATGCCTTCCTCTGCCTTACTTAGTGTGGCCATGGGCGCGGCTCTGACTGCCCGTGCACAAGTAGAGGGGTACAAAAATGGACCCTACTTTTGTACACCGACAATTATGCCCCCCGATAAAAACCATAGATTCATCAAAATAAGCACACAACACAAGAAAACATGATCTGTCAAAAACAGAACAACCTGTAGCAATCTGCAAACTTTATATACTTCTGTAACTCCAAAAATTGTGCAAAAATTGGATAATGTAGGCAATTTGTATATCAATCTTGTGTTAAAAAATTCAGAATTTTTCGTCGCTTATGTGATTTCACAAAATTATTTTACTGGACGCAAAAGTTTCTGTTTTTCAAGAGGATGAAATCAACTATCACCCAACACGATCCCAAAGGCTTTGCTCGGCGCAAACACTAATTAAAACATAAAAGCACAATTATAACAGAGGCATAATTATGCAAACACTCAAGAACAGAAAGAAAAAGTAAAAATAAATTTTATTCATTGGGTCGCCTCCCAACAAGCGTTATCGTTTTACACCCCTAGCTAGGCATAAACATAGATTCAAGTATTGTCATCTTTTTCCTTATTTTTCTTGGGTATGTTTTTGTCAGGAAGTTTTGCAAAAGAAAACTTGAAACACATTATCGATATTAACTTTAGCATTATCAAGTTGCTTAGCATCACATCCCCTTTGATTTTCGGCGACAATCCAAGAATAATGTTGATTAACATCATTGAAAACTTGTCGGATTATAGCTAAAATGGGGATTTATTTTTTTAAGATTCTCATCAAAAATTTGATTATTTATAAGCAAGTGTCTCAACAAATAATCGCTATTATAAAGGATCGCATCTATCATCGATTTTTCACGGTTCGTACTATAAAAATAAAAAATTTCCCTAGCTTCCTGTATCATGTAATAAAATTCATTCATAAGAACAAGGGTAGCCAAATTTTTAGCTTTAGGATTCTTTATAACAGGCAGCTCATAAAAAAATCTTTGCAGGGTAGGATGAGTACAGATAAATTTATTTTCAAGTTTCAGAACTAGTGCTGAAATAGCTTCGGCATAGGATTTAGTTCTTTTAAGTATAGGAGCATCATCAAGAGTCAAATTTCTGACATAATTGAAAAATTCTTGGATATGTTCTTTTCCCATAATATCCCCTTGCCCCAAAACAAAAGTTTTAGCATCCAGATTCCCGGATTGTCCAATTTAGGAGTTAGGCCATCATCTATTTCTGCCATACCAAAATCACTCTTGAAGACAAGTTCAAGCAAATAAGAGATCTTACAAGAAAACAGCGAACGAAAAAGAGGGCGACTAAAATGACAAATTTCTGTGAAGTGGGGGAGATGAAAATGAGAGGCAAATAGCCAATAATGCAAATTGCAAGGAGAAGGGATTTGTGATTAGGAACCTGATAGATGTTGATGATGTCTCCCTGACAACGGCACTAGAAATCCTTTCTTGATGGCTCGTGTCTGCGTCAGTATTTTCCCCGAAGAGGAAGGGATGATGCAGCACAACTACTGTCAGTAGTTCCCTGAGTTATGAGACCAAGGTAACACTATGTCAACTGTACCTGCACACTATGTCAACTGTACCTGCATACAAAGAACAAATACTTGCAAGCCGGTGCGTAAGAGGGGTTGTCAACCCCTCCCGGGTAAAAGATAGATTGGTTTGTAGTAGATTGGAAAAATAGGTCTCGCGGAAACACGAAATAAAATAAATATCAAAAAATTGCAGCCAGGTATTTTTGGGTTTTTGGAATAATAGATCTAAAAATGAAAGAGGCAAAAAATAGAGCGGAAAGCAAATATGATAAAGAATAGACCCGGGGGCCGTAGATTTCACTAGTGGCTTCTCTCGAGAAAAATAGCATATGGCGGGTAAACAAATTACTGTTGGGAAATTGATAGAACTTCAAATAATTATGACGATATCCAAGCAATGATCATTATATAGGCATCATGACCAAGATTATTAGACCGACTCCTGCCTGCATCTACTACTATTACTCAAAACATTGACCGCTATCCAGCATGCATCTAGTGTATTATGTTCATGGAGAAATGGAGTAATGCAATAAGAATGATGACATGATGTAGACAAGATCTATTCATGTAGGAATATGCCCCATCTTGCTATCCATAATAGCAAAAATACATACGTGTCATGTCCCCTTCTGTCACTGGGATTGAGCACCGTAAGATCGAACCCATCACAAAGCACCTCTTCCCATGGCAAGAAAAATTCTAGTAGGCCTAACTAAACCAAAGATTCAAAGAAGAAATACGAGGCGATATGTACTCATGCATATAAGAGTTCAAAACTCAAATAACTTTCATGGATAAACTAGATCTGATCATAAACTCAAAGTTCATCGGTTCTCAACAAACACACCGCAAAAAGAGTTACATCAAATAGATATCCAAGAGACCATTGTATTGAGAATAAAGAGAGAGGAGAGAGAGAGAGAGAGAAAGCCATCTAGCTACTGCCTACGGACCCGTAGGTCTATAATGAACTACTCACGCATCATCGGAGAGGCTCCAGTGAGGATGATGAACCCCTCCGTGATGGTGTCTATATTGGATGTGGTGGTTCTGGAACTTGTGGCGGCTGGAATTGTATTTTCGTCGACTCCCCTAGTGATTCTGGATTTTCAGGGTATTTGTAGAGCAAAGAGGTGGAGCCGGAGGCCACCGAGGTGGGCACAACCCACCAGGGTGCGCCTGGGCCCCCAGGTGGGTTGTGCCCCCCTCGGGGCACCCCTCTGGTACTTCTTTGGCCCAAGTTGTTCCTTCTGGTCTAGAAAAATTGTCCAAAAAGTTGCTATAAAATGATTGTAAAATATCCAAGAATGATAATATAAGAGCATGGAACAAGCAAAAATTATATATACGTTGGAGACGTATCAAGGACGTAAGGATTACCCCAGCCCCCTGTTTGGCTAACATTTTGGAGCCGTCAAAGTACATTCAACAAACTCGAGCCGGAGCGAATGGCACGTGTGGAACCGGTAGGACCGGATGGGAAAGAAGTTCCACTTCATTTGGTGTACGACCAAGTGATGCCCGGGGTCGATACTCCTAACAGGACTGTGTCCTAGATAGCCTAATAGACGATGTGGACAAAGAGTGACGTGTTTGATTCTATGTAGCTACGTACTTTACATCAAACCTTCTCGATCTATACTATGAAATGTTGTCTTAACTGGCCATCGGCTTCAGCCTCCCCGGCCAGCGGCCGGGGAGTGTTCTGTACAATGTGACCTGAGGTAACAGGAAATTACTTCCGGTAACTACGCAATCCCGCCATTTGGTACGAACAGACAAAAACGTGTGCAGAGGGTTATGTTATATTACTTTTTGACATAAGAAACATCTTCCGAAGAAAATAGTTCCTTTAGAGGTTCCTTTCTTTAGGTACGTCTTGTAAAAAAGAAAAGTAGTGTCCGGATACCTAGAGTATGTAGATAATGGTTAATGCGGGAACCGAATCACCTACATCATGGTGGCGAACACCTGCTTAATGTCATCTCCCTTATCGCCAACCCATTATGTTCTTAAGAATGCTAGCTTTCGGCTTCACCCGTCTAAGGTATGTAGTCGGCGGACCCGGTCGTAGCAATCGCAGAGGTGTTCCCTTTACTCCCTAGCCGAACAATAAGGAACGTAGGGGGTAAACACAGGAGCCAGGCAATCCAGCTTGGCAAAAACATAAGTCAAATCGGTGCATATGACGGCGTATGATTATTCGGGAAAATGCAAGAATAATTATATGTGAAAAAGGTATATTGATTGGCTGCTTGAAAGGAGCCGCTAGGTAAGTCTGGGCATTACATTTTAAAATGTATAGCAAAAGGGCTAAACACTGTTCGGTTTATCCGGAAAGAGTCTGGGAGGTGCTGCCTCCACAGAAGAAAAGGAGAAGGAAAAAATACAGTAAAGGGAAAAGGCTAATGGGAGTAACATGGCCATACTAGCCGTAGAAGTGGCAAAGCCGAGCTGCATTCCAGGGATTAGGTTCAAAGCGATTGTCGGCTAGATTACAAATGCGATATGCCCCTCCTGCTAGCACCTCATCAATTATTAAAGGGCCGTCCCATTTCGGCGAGAGCTTGTTCTTTTGCTTCTCAGGGAGACGAAGCATGAGGTCGCCGATATTGTATGCCTTCGTCCGAACTTCCCTACTCTGGTAACGCCGAACTTGCTATTGGTAGAATGTAGAGCGAGCCCGAGCCACATCACGCTCTTCTTCCAAGGCGTCCAGGTCTTCTTGCTGATCCAATTCGCCTCCTTTTCCTCATACATCCGGATTCTGGGAGCGTCGTGACTTATATCACATGGGAGAACTGCCTCTGCACCATACGCCATGAAGATAGGTGTATATCCCGTTGATCATTTAGGGGTAGTACGCAATCCCCATAATACAGATTGGATCTCCTCCACCCAGTGACAATCACATTGCTTCATGGAATGGACCAAGCTAGGATTTATGATGCTCATGATTAATACGATTGGCCCGTTCAACTTGTCCATCGGTCTGCGGGTCGTACACTGTCGCAGGATATCCGCGTCCACCTACGGGACCGGGCGGCCCCTTGCTTGTTCGGCGGGGGACATCGCGTTGCACAAAGCGCAGACCAGCACGCGGCAGCACGACTGAGAGCACACAAGCAGTTTACCTAGGTTTGGGCCGCCGCGAGGCATAAGACCCTACTCCTGCTTTGGTGGATTGACGCTAGAAATGAACGTGGTAGTGCGTGGTACACATGCACGACAAGGTCTGTCAGGGCTACGGTCATCACAAGCATATGGTGCCTTGGGCTTTTCAAGTTTCCAACCCTCTAACCCCCTCCTACGATTGCCATGGGCCTCCTTTTATAGATTAAGGGGTCACCATAGTGGCAAAACAATCATTACCCACCGATATGATAGTAAGTAGTGTTATCATACCTAACTCTACGGGCTGACAGGGTGCATTAAATGCACCGATCAGTCTCACATCACTAGCTGCCCGGCAAGCTTGACACCACACTGATTGACGATGTGGGTCGTACTTGCACAGTTGGCGGGGTGGTTTAGGCCCTGCAAGCCCCGGAAGGCGCTGCTGGAGAGTCTTGGTCGCTTGCTTCTGGTGGTGGCCTAGCCCCTTGCCGGGCTCGCTTGCCCAGCAAGGGAGGCCCTTCTCTTGCCGATATTCTGTTCCTTTGGCTCGATCTCTATCCCTTCTCAACTACATGTTTGTTTGTCAAGTCCCTTGGTTCTTTGATCACTGTCTTGAGCTGGTGCTTCAATCTTGATCTTGTGCCTGTGCACAGTTGGCAACATACCCGGGGTCTGTTGCACCGACAGAAGCCCCCGGGCCTGCCCCGATCGCGCTGCGGAGCGTCTACGGGGTAGGGCCTAATAAGCGCACAGGCAGGGCTGCTGAAGGGGTTGGTGAGGGAGTCCTGGACTAGGGGGTCCTCGGGGATCCGGGCTGTGTGATGTGGGCCGGATCGGTGGGCCGTGAAGGTACAAGATCAAGGACCTTTTCTCGTGTCCGGATGGGACTCTCCTTGGCGTGGAAGGCAAGCTTGGCATTCGGATATGAAGATTACTTTCTCTATAAACCGACTCTGTATAACCCTAGTCCCCTCCGGTGTCTATATAAACCGGAGGGTTTTAGTCCGTAGAGGCAATCATATCGTACAGTCTAGACATCTAGGATTTAGCCATCACGATCTCGAGGTAGATCAACTCTTGTAACCCCTATACTCATCAAAGTCAATCAAGTAAGAAGTAAGGTATTACCTCCATAAGGAGGACCCAAACCTGGGTAAGTATTGTGGCCCCTGCCTCCTCTTACCTTCGATCCTCAGACGCACAGTTCGGGACCCCTACCCGAGATTTGCCGGTTTTGACACCGACATTGGTGCTTTCATTGAGAGTTCCTCCCTGTTGTCAATAGAAGTATCGATGGTTCGCCTTGTCGTCAACGACAAAATCACCTCTGGAAGAGCCCTAGTTCCTGGGAAGATCCTCCAGATCGGCAATTTCACCATAGGCGCTCGTCCAGCCATTAAGCCTAAGGCGGTCCCCCGGATTGCCAAAAATCAGCTCCGCATCAACCCCGAAGGCATTGATAAGATGGATCCGACAGATGTTTCGTCTTTAAACGAACTGCTAGATCACATCGTCACCATTGGGGTTGCAACAGATTATGATCTGGTTGGGCTTAAACCCGATCAGAGGGAAATCAGGTCTCCACCTATCACCCACCTTGTGACTGCTGTGGAAGAGCATGTTGAGGATACCGCTCCTCCTATGCTAAAAACTAACTATGTTCGGCTCTCCGAGCCCTATGAGCTGGACACTCATCTTCGAGAAGGGATCATCTCTCTCTCGAACATAGAATCTGGTACTGAGTCTAAAAACCCCCGGGCACTCCGGACCCTGGGCCAATGACCTCAGAATTTTTTTCAAAATCCGGATTCCATAGTGGGTCACGGTTCGGATTCAAGCCCACCCACCCACCAGAATCAATACTCTCCAAGCAATTCCGGTCCCCCGGACATAAGCGATTTCATGTATATACGACAGCAACCTCTGGAAACAGTCCACCACTTTTGGGCTAGATTCCTACTTGTTAAAAACAAGATCAAAGATGCGGTATCAGTATTTTGCCGCAACTGTACGGACGAGGGCATCCTCAACACCATCAATTGGCACCACATTCCGCACTTTGCAGATTTGGCACACATAGTACAGAAGTATTGCGCAATGGAAAGCGCTTGGAAAGCCCAAACAGCTTGGTGGGAGCCACCGGCCTTTAAGCCACCCACTGGCCGAACAAAAAGGATGCACCCTTATGGGGCACCTGATCATTCTTCCACAGAAAACAAAATTCAGCCCTTAGCGGGACACATGACTATCCTCGATGGATGGCTCGACAAGCCCTGTCAGATACACGCGATGCCAAATTCCGAGCCAACTCATAACCTTTGGGCATGTTGGATACTCCGGCAGGTGGCTAAAAGCGGGGAGGCTATCCTCTTCAGCACTACTCCGACAAGGTATTCCCCTGAGGATAACGGCCTTGATGTGTTTACGATCTTCGAGGCCTTTTCTTCAAACAACCGGAGCAAAAGAGCGCTCCGCGACCTCGCCGAAGTTAATCACGTAGCCGCAATAAATCCTTGGAACGATATGGCGATAACCTTCAACTCCAATGACAAGCCAAAGGCCCGATCAGTCCGAGCACCAGCCGCTTTGGTTCTAAACCAATTGTGGATGGCTTTCGCCTCATTCAAGTGCTCCTGGACGACGGCAGCGGACTGAACCTCATCTACGAAGACACGCTCAATAAAATGCAAATGGACAAGAGTCGCATTGAGCAAAGCAATACATCCTTTCCAGGAATCATCCCCAGTCGGGAAGCAAGATGCTCAGGGAAAATTAAACTAGATGTGGTATTCGGAACGCCCGAGATCTATAGGTCCGAAGAGATAATCTTCCAGGTGGCCCCTTTCAACAACGGATATCATGCCCTGTTAGGGCGAGATTCATTCACACGCTTTCAAGCCATACCTCATTACGGATACATGAAGCTCAAAATGCCCGGGCCCAATGGTGTTATCACTATGTCCAGTGATCCGGACATAGCACTCCGCGCCGAAAACAAAATCGCATCCCTGGCCCTCGAGGCACTGTCCGAAGCCCTGGCGGCCGAGGAGCTCACCGCTCTGCATTCCACAATGGATAGAGACGACATAATTCTTGATAAAAGGCCCAAATCCACTTCTTTCAAGCCAGTAGACAAGATAGTCAAATTTCAAGTTCACCAGACGGACCCCAAGAAGACAGCTTCCATTGGGGCACAGCTGGATCCGGCGGTCGACGCCGCATTACGCGCGTTCTTGCGCGAGAACTGGGACATCTTTGCCTGGCACCCCTCGGACATGCCGGGAATCCCACGCGCGCTGGTCGAACATAGTCTCAACATACTGAAGGGATACAAACCAGTCAAGCGAATGTTGCGGTGATTTTCCAAACCCAAACGACAGGCTATGGGTGAGGAGCTAGCCAAGCTACTCGAAGCCGGGTTTATCAAAGAGATCAAACATCCGGATTGGCTAGAAAATATAGTCATGGTGCCGAAGAATGATAAATCCTGGCGCTTGTGTGTCGACTTCAAGGAACTTAATAAAGCCTGCCCTAAGGATCCCTTCCGACTACCTCGCATCGAACAGATTATTGATGCCACCGCAGGACACAACTCAATGTGCTTCCTCGACGCATACTCCGGATACCATCAAATAAAGATGAAGGAATCCGACCAAGCCGCGACGACATTCATCACCCCATATAGGCCCTTTTGCTTCAACACCATGCCCTTCGGGCTCAAAAACGCCGGCGCCACATACCAACGCCTGATTCAAACATGCCTGGAAAAGAAAATCGGCAAGACAACTGAGGCATATGTAGATGATGTAGTCATCAAAACTAAGCATGTCGAATCATTGGTGGACGATTTACGCCTTACATTCGACAACCTACGAAGATATGACATACGACTCAATCTGGAAAAGTGCGTTTTCGGTGTTCCTGCCGGAAAATTGCTTGGGTTCATCATTTCCAATAGGGGAATCGAAGCAAACCCAGCCAAAATCCGAGCCCTGTCACAGTTGGCTACACCAACAGACCTTAAACAGGTCCAATAACTAGTCGAATGCATAGCACCTTTGAGCCGCTTCATCTCCAGATTAGGTGAAAAGGCACTGCCATTGTATCGCCTGCTCCGACGCACCGACCACTTTGCATGGACGGATGCTACAACAGCCGGACTGGAAGAAATAAAAGCTTTGTTAGCAAGAAACCCAATCCTGGCCGCGCCAAACGTCGGCGAACCCATGTTACTGTACATATCGAACGAGAGGAAGAGGGACATAAATTCACACTTCAAAAACCATTATACTATGTGTCGACGGTCCTCACACCATGCAAATCCCGATACCCGCATTATCAAAAGATAGTGTATGCGGTCTTCATGGCATCCCGGAAGCTGCGGCACTACTTTCAAGAGTGTTCGATCACGGTGGCTTCCGAGGTACCACTTAATGATATCATAAACAACCGGGACGGCACCGGCCGGATTGCCAAATGGGCTGTTGAGCTCTTACCGTTTGAAATAACATATAACCCACGCCGAGCCATTAAATCTCAGGTGTTGGCTGACTTCTTCGCCGAATGGACGGAAGCCGAACTCCCTAAAGAGTATCGCACATATTCCAACTGGGTGATGCACTTCGACCGCTCTAAAATGCTAGCCGGACTTGGGGCTGGCGTCGTCCTGACATCCCCCACAGGAGACACAGTCCGTTATGTGCTCCAAATACTGTATACAGACTCTAATAATGCAGCCGAATATGAGGCCTTATTGCATGGTCTTCGGATCGCTGTCTCTATGGGCATACAATGCCTCGAGGTGCGCAGGGATTCAAACCTCGCAATATCCCAAATAAACGGAGAATTTGATGCCAAAGATCCGAAGATGGCGGCTTACCGCAACGCCGTACTTAAAATATCAGCTCGGTTTGAGGGGCTTGAGTTTCATCACGTGTCCCGAGAGAGTAATCACGCAGCGAACATCCTTGCTCGCATGGGCGCCAAGGGCGACCCCGTCCCACCTAACACCTTCGTGGAAAGGCTCTTCAATCCATCCGTGGTATGACAGGACGAGAGCAGCAACGCCAGTCCAGATCCGATCATAACCCCAGATTCCGAACACAATCCCGATATCATCGGGGGCTCGGCCACCAAAATAACACCATCGGCTCATGTAATCATGGCAATAATCGCCCCATGGACCGAACCCTTCCTGGCCTACCTCAATAGGCGAGAGCTCCCCGAGGACCAGAATAAGGCTCGATGCATCGTTCGACGCTTGAAAGCCTACAAGGTTCATGAAGGAGAGCTCTACAAGAAAAGTACTACCGGAGTCCTTCAAAGGTGTATCTCCAAAGAAGAGGGGCGGCAGATCTAGGCCAAAATCCATGCTGGTCTTGGCGGTCATCATGCTGCAGCTCGGGCCCTTGTAAGTAAGGTCTTCCAAACCATTTTTTTCTGGCCTACGGCCCGAGTAGATGCGCAAGACCTCATCCAGCGTTGTGTAGGATGCCAAATTTTCTCCAATCAAAGCCATATGTCGCCTACCGCCCTACAAACAATCCCCATTACTTGACCTTTTGCGGTCTGGGGGCTTGACATGGTCGGACCCCTTAAAGGGGGAAGCCATAAGAAAAAATATATGTTGGTCATGGTAGATAAATTCACTAAGTGGATAGAGGCCGAACCAGTTAAAATGGCCGAAGCCGGGCCAGTAATAGATTTCATATCCGGTGCCGTACACCATTATGGTGTCCCACACATCATCATCACCGATAACGGCTCTAACTTCACAACCGACGAAGTAAAAACTTGGTGCGCTAATCTGGGCATCAAGCTCGACTATGCCTCCATCTATCACCCACAAACAAACGGTCAAGTCGAATGGGCTAATGGCCTGATAATGAGCGGCATTAAACCCAGACTAGTGCGGTCCTTAAAGGAGTCAGATAAACAGTGGGTTGAGGAGCTCGACTCCGTACTCTGGGGGCTGTGGACCACGCTCAATCGCATGACCGGATATACACCGTTCCTCATGGTGTATGAAGGAGAGGCCGTCTTGCCCTACGATATTATTCACGACTCACCTCGAGTATGCATGTACGAGCAGAAAGAGGCCGAGCTCGATTGGCAAGATGACTTAGATGGCCTGGAGGAGGAGCGCGATGTCGCAAAAGCTCGTTCAGCATTCTACCAACAACAAGCTCGAAGATACCAAAGCAGAGAAGTGCGGGCCAAGACTTACAATGTCGGTGAACTCGTTCTACGCCTACCAGAGAAGAAAAAGAACAAGCTCAAGCCCAAATGGGAGGGTCCCTTCATTATAGATGAAGTTCTCACTGGAGGAGCCTATCGCCTTCGTAATGCATCGGACAATCGCTTAGAGCCGAACCCATGGAATGCTGCTAGACTCCGAAGATTCTACGTCTAAGTCCGGACTCATTGTTCGTTACCTTTTTCTAATTTTTCTCTTTCTTCTTTTCATTTTTATACAACTCCTAGCCCGTGTTCAGATAAACCACACACTTAAGGGGTATACATCCTTAAATGTACATACCCCACAATACCTGGGGGCTTCTAGTCAGAGAACCTTATTATTATTTTTCGAGCATCAAGCTCGACGTATATACGTGTCGCCTTCTCATACATCTCTCTTCTTCACCATTATATGCACCTTTATGACTTAAGTTTTTGCCAAGCTGGGTTGCCTGGCTCCTCTGCTTATGCCCTACGTTCCCACTTGTTCGGCTAGGGCATAAAGGGAGCACCTCTGCGATGTCACAACCGGGTCATCTGGACGTGTACCTCAGATGGGTGAAGACGAAAGCTAGCATTCTTAAGGGAATAATAGGTCCGCGGACATAAGATGAACTGCCCTCGTTGCGATACAAGCCCCCAACATACAACGAGTATCATGATCTTTAGTGTCACAGCTCAGGCATGCACAACGCATGTTGGCCCAGGGAGAGGAACCCTTAACGGAACTATTCTCTCTGGAAGATGTTTCTTACGATCAAATGTAATATAACATAACTCGCCAAATACAACTTGTCTGTTCAAGCAACTATGACCGGATGGCCTGGTTTCCGAACATACTTCGGTGCTTCCCACCATATAATATTCAGAAACACTCGAAACTTTGGATTTCAGAGGTTAAAGCGGAAGGTCTGCCATGACAATCGTTTTATAATTTGGCTGGAGATAGTTTGTCGATAAAAGTACATTACAACTTGGACTCGAAAACTTCCTCCTCTTCTAGACAATCTAATAAGTTGTCTAGCTTACATTCCTGTTGCAAAAACGTGGCGGCTATTTTTACTTGGTCTTATACCAAGCTAACAGGAATCTCTTGTCCATCTGATCCTCGAGGCCTGACCCGGGCCATATAATTTGGATCAAGTCTGGTGTACCATCTTTTCACCATGGCCCATGCCTCTCGTGCCCCTTTCACGAGTTCTTCCATACTCTCGGGAGGAGAATCGGCCGGCCATAAAGCCTTAGCAATGTTCCTCATTGCCTTCCGGGCTCGCTCATGCACTTTGGATAGCTCTTGCAGCAGGTCGCCTTGGAATCCGGACACCTCTCCTTCGGGCTGCCCAGTCAGCACACCTACAGCAACAAACTTGTTACACTTCCCATTAGAGGGTTGTATGGAAGTAAGGTTAAAAAGCATACTGAATATGCCGCCTTTCAGCCTTCTCTTCTCTTTCAAGGCATCTGCCAATTGTCTCGTATATCCTTCAGCTCTTCAGCTTGCGATGTTGGCATCCTGTAGCTTGTTTTTCTAATCCCTGGTCCATGTTAGTATACGCTGACCAGCGGCTTCTTACCTTTCGGCATGCTAATTATCCGCGTGCGCAGTCTTCAGTTCCTCTTCCAGCTGATTCGGGGATGCTGCCATCGTAAATACATCAGTGTTTATTTCAAAAAGCATTGCTGGCACATGATTCTATTTTCTGAATAGTAGCGCACATTACCAGTCGGTGCCTCCTTAGACTTAGCCAATTCGGCGGTGACAGCAGTTAGCTGGGTCCGACATTTTTCCAGCTCCTGAGATAGCACGTTGTTCCTCTCCGTGAGTACCTGATTATGCAACGATCCTTAAATCAGTTGCGTCAACTGCTTTAAGTCTCGGGGGCTACTGACAGATGATCTTACCCGCATGTCCTTGGAAAGCTACTGAGTGGCTCCAGCGAGCCCATCTCGAGCAGTTCGGATGTATGCATCCGCTGAGCTAAAGGCATTAAATGCTTCTTCAGTGAAGGTTGGGTCGCGCATAGCCGCTCTCTAGCGCCGATGGTTCATTGCACTCTCCACTTTGGAGTTGGTAACAGATACATCATCCGAATCCTCAGGGATTGGACAATCCGGCATTTCACCTGTATCAACCCTAGCCCTTGGGGCAGGATCCGGGGTCGCATTGGGTGATGCATGACCGGCAAGGTCCCCGTACACAGTCCAGCGTATGCTTTTCCTAGAAATATGGCACAACAGGAAATGTCAAAATTCGGTACCTCTACCATGAGCATATTAAAAAACCATACCTTTTTGAGGGTGGGGGCTTGGCAGTATCGCCGTCCGCCTTTCTTTTCGAAGACCCGCCCCGTGTAGGCGTCGCCTTCTTAAGGGACGCTTCTGATGCGGTGTGGCGAGAAGAGTGCCGCCCCTTTGAAAGCACGAGACAATGCGGTAGGTGAGGCGCAATGAGAAAATTCTTTTGGAGGAGATGTCTCCTGGGTACTTACGTGGGAAGAGGGGAGCAGGCCGGGGTAATCGGCTATAATGGCCACTTCCGTGCCATCGTAACTCACTTGGTAGAAGACCCCCTCCTTGAGCTCAAAGAATATATTCACATCCTCTTCAAATCCAGGATCTAGGTCCCAAATATGGTCCTCCAGCTGGGGAGCGGGGTTGTAGATCCCCGTGGCAACCTTCCTCTATTCCTGATAAAAAATGACCGGATTAAGTTCAACTGGGTACGACTCAGGAAGAGGATTGAGTAAAATTACGGAGCGGAGGCTTACCCAGCTGGGAGGGTTGTACATGGAAAAGCCCTCTCGGCACTTAAGGCGAGTGAACTCTTCTTTCTCCCCTTTATAAAGATCAGCCAGCATGGCAGCCAAGCTGGCAAAGGTGTCCGGACCCTTGCGCCCGCAGCGTGATGCGTCGTCTTCCCCGTTGTAGTGCCACATGGGGAGTCCTCTGGATTGGAGTGGCTGAACGCCTCGCGTTATTGAAATTGCCATTACCTCAATGATGGACAGTCCGGATTGGGAAAGTGTCTTTATCTTGTCCATTAACTTCTTAACCTCCGCACTATCTTCCTCCTCGAGGCTTCGGGGGCGCCAGCTGTGGTGCTTCTTTAACGGAGCGTTGGAGAATTTGGGTAGGCCTCATCAGATTGGGTCTGGGGGAACGACATCTTCAATAGAAAACCACTCAGAGGGCCACTCTTCGGACGCTTTCTTTGGAGTGCCGGACAGGTATCCTGTCCCGGCTATGCGCCATAGTTCGGCACCGCCAACCTCAAATATGGATCCCTTTTGGGAGCGGGGGACGAGGCAGAAAAGCTTCCTGCATAATTCAAAATGGGCCTCGCAGCCTAGGAACAACTCACAAAGAGCCACAAAGCCCGAGATGTGCACTATGGAGCCCTACGTGACATTGTGCAGCTGGAGTCCATAGTACTCCAGGAGACCTCGGAGGAAAGGGTGGATTGGAAATCCAATGCCTCTTGCGAGAAAGCAAACGAAGCACACTCACTCTCCTTCTGAAGGATTGGGGAAATTTTCCGCCAGGGCTTCGCCATTGAAAGAAGTTAATCCCGCCCGAATGGGGACTAGATCCACGGGAGGAAGGTATCCCTGCACCTGAAGCTTGGTCAGTTGGGCATGGGATACCGGGCAGCTCTCCCAATCGCCTTTTTGAGGACCGTGGGGGCGGGCAGAAGAACTGGGAGCGCAGGCCATGTTTGTGTGGTTTCTTGTGGCAAGTGCTAAGATTTTCGCCTGGGGTGGAATGGAATCTGAGATCTAACCTCCTTAAATAGACGCCTTCCATACGCCGCCAAGGTGTTATCTATAAAAATGCTTGGTCCTTTCATATTCATCTGACAGGTGGAAGCCGAGGCGACGCAGGCGCGGAAGCCAAAGGATATGATGTTTAATGCAGAGCCGAAGCCGTCCGGAGTGTCATGGAGGGCCTACCCAGCAGGACCGAGGATGCAAAAGCCGGATACTGCATCGTCGTCAAAGGGTCGCATGCGTTTCTTTTTGTTCAAATTGCTCTAGAGTATACAGAAGAGGAACCCACCTTGCAATGCCGAAGACGATCTGTGCGCCGGACACGTCGTCATTGAAGCCTGGTTCGAGGGCTACTGAGGGAGTCCTGGAGTAGGGGGTCCTTGGGGATCCGGGCTGTGTGATGAGGGCCGGATCGGTGGGCCGTGAAGGTACAAGATCAAGGACCTTCTCTCTTGTCCGGATGGGACTCTCCTTGGCATGAAGGCAAGCTTGGTGTTCGGATATGAAGATTTCTTTCTCTGTAAACCGACTCTATATAACCCTAGCCCCCTCCATTGTCTATATAAACCGGAGGGTCTTAGTCCGTAGAGGCAATCATAAGCATACATGCTAGACACCTAGGGTTTAGCCATCACGATCTCGAGGTAGATCACCTCTTGTAACCCCTATACTCATCAAAGTCAATCAAGCAGGAAGTAGGGTATTACCTCCATAAAGAGGGCCCGAACCTGGGTAAACATCGTGTCCCCTGCTTCCTGTTACCTTCGATCCTCAGACACACAGTTCGGGACCCCCTTCCCGAGATCTGCCGGTTTTGACACCGAGAGTTGGTCCCTTTGAAGTTTTCCTTTGCCGCTTCATTAGCCTTGGTCTTGGGGGCGGTTTCCGATTCCCCCGCACGTGGTGTAAAGCCAACAGTGGTGGGGCCGCGGCAGTGATGGCCCGTGAATGACTTTAACACACGGGGTAGAAACCGCCAAATTACTCTTCCCATGGTGCGCTCTTATCCTTAGCAACGTATGCAACATGCATAGCGCGTGATAGGTAACGGAGGCGTGTGGTCCGGAAGAGCATCTTGAAGAGGGACCCTCTGCCTTGAATTGGCGAAGGAGGGCGGCGGTTGCATGTTGATGGAGCAGCTGTCCTTCCCCGCCCGACCTATAAAAGGGGGGCGGAGGAGGGCGAAGTCATCCACCTCTGCATCCCTCTCTCCTCCTTCTTTACTGGTTCTGTGCTTCTTCTGGTAATGCTGAAGGGAAGGGCTCGGGGCCAGCCCCCGGGCTTTTGTTCAGGGTCTCCCTTGGGTCTGAGGGGAAGATTCAGGCGGCACGGTGTTGAGGTCGGGAGCGGCGGTCCCGCCGTATCTGTCGCCGTGTCGCCCGTAGCCTTGACCTTAGTGAGAGGGGACGTGGTTGGCCCCATGTCACAGTTTGAGGCAGACATGGCGCATGGTAGCCGACCGTTCCTCGTTCTTTTTCCTCGGCTCGCGTCTGGGAGGAGCCGCAGGAGTTATTCGTCGCTAACGGGGGCAAACCTGGCTCTTCTGGAGTGTGGTCGCTTCGTCGATTGGGGAAGCTTCTTGTTTTCTCCCGCGTCTTCAAGACGTGCGGTAACTTCTAACGCCAGGGCTCCTGGGGACGACCATGCTCTCTTTGGAAGAGTATAGGGAGCATGGTGTCCGGCGTGGTGGCTGCGCCGAGGTCTTCAAGTGGTAGTGATGCGGAGGGCAGCGACAACTCACGACGCGTCAAGAACGGGGACGACCGTTCCGACGAGTCGTGTTTGCTGGTGACTCCGTGCCTCCCATCTGGTCCTCCGGCAGTGTCACCATCCACGCCTGCCCTCCGGTTTCTTCCTCCTTGCTGGGAAGCAGCACCGTCCAGATCCTGGGGAGGCGCCAAAATCCAGCGGTGTCCGCCTCTGGCCCCCCTCGATCTTTTCCTCCGAGGGATGGACAGGGGCAAAGGCGTAATGGGGCACTTATCTTTTTTTCAATCTTAAACTCACTGGCAATCGCCAAATTTTAATTCAAATAATGTAATCTCTCGAGTCCATCTTTGTATTCTGTAATGCTTGTACTTGTAACTGCATATGAATGAAAAAGATGAACCTTCTCGGGAGCTCGTGCATGTGTATGTCCATGCAGAGGCAAAGTGCCTCTTTAATAGAATAAACGAGTTTTCTCCGGCAGGATATCCTGCCGGGACCCTCTTTTGTCTGCCGGAGAACTACGTCTGCCGGGGAACAGACATAGGGGCCAACCCCCCGCCAAATCCTTTTTCCCAAAGGCCACTACGACCACCTTGACCGAAGCAGCGTTCGAGTCATAGGTGGGAGCACCTAAGTTCCAAAGAGGGAGGCGAGGTTTTCTCAGGCAAAGTTGTAGCTTTATAGAATACTAATGGACAACAGGTGAACTCATCTATTTGGCTTGCCGGGGATCGCCATGCCATGCAATCTTCTCGTCCTTTGTCGAAGCCAGGTTCACGGCAAGAATCTGCAACTTCATGAAGATGAGAATGAAAGCAGGATGCAACCCTATCTATATGCATATGCAAATGCTGATGAAATGCATATGTAGTGATCTGGGTGTGCTTGTGCATGCATGCAATCTTAGTTGGGCCCCCCTATAGCACTTCTTTATTTTCTCTTGCACGGGGTCATCGCGCCGGCTTATACAAGGGGTTACATGCAACTTCGGCAATGCCATGTACAATGGGTGGCTGCCGGGCAGGGCCCGGCAACCTCTGTGCCTTACGGGTAGAACTTATGGAGATGCTCAATATTCCATGAGTTTTGCAACGGCGTGCCATCTCCGGTCTCTAGATGGACTGCACCGGGTCTGGAGACTCGTACTACCCGGTAAGGGCCTTCCCACTTTGGTGACAGCTTGTGTGTACCCTCGGCGGACTGAACGCGCCCAAGGACAAGGTCACCTTCCTCAAAACACCGGGCATGAATCATGCGGCTGTGATAGCGACGTAGGGCTTGCTAATAGCGTGTAGCACGCATAGCGGCCCAGAGACAGTTCTCCTCGAGTAGCACAGCGTCGTCACGCCGGTGCTGATCTTGCGCTACTTCATCATAGGCAAGCACCCGAGGAGACCCGTAAATGAGTTCCGTGGGGATAACTGCTTCTGCCCCGTAGACCAGGGAGAAGGGACTCTGCCCCGTAGCTTGATTAGGTGTCGTTCTGAGGGACCAGAGAACTACCGGCAGCTCCTCGATCGACCTCCTGCCGTGCTTCTGCAGCGTATCGAAAGTCCTTGTCTTGAGTCCACGAAGCACTTCAGCATTCGTCCTCTCAGCTTATCCATTGCTCCGGGGGTGCACCACAGAGGCAAATGAGATCTTGCATCCGAGGGTTTGAACATATTGCATGAAGGCATGGGTCGTGAATTCGGTGCCGTTGTCGGTGATGATCCTTACCGGAACTCTGAAACGATACACCAATTCTATCAAGAACTTGATAGCTGACTGACAGTCACCTTCCTCACGACAATAACTTCCGGCCACTTTGTAAACTTATCGATAGCGACGAACAAGAATTCAAAGCCCCCGATTGCTCGGGGGAAGGGGCCGAGGATATCGAGCCCCTAGACCGAAAATGGCCATGACAGAGGGATTGTCTGAAGAGCTTGGGCAGACAGGTGTGTTTTCTTGGAATGGAACCGACAGGCCTCACATGTCCTGACGAGCTCAACTGCGTCTTGGAGGGCTGTGGGCCAATAGAATCCTTGCCGGAATGCTTTCCCAACTAATGCCCTTTATCCAATGTGTGAGCCGCACATTCCTCTGTGAATCTCAGCCAGCAGTTCCTTTCCGTCCTCCCGGCAGACACACTTCAATTTCACACCGTTGGGCCTCCTTCTGTATAGAGTGTCATCGACAAACTGATACATACTGGCCCTTCGGGCTACTTTCTCAGCTTCATCTGGATCGCCGGGGAGTTCTCCGGTTTGGAGGAAGTGGACGATGTGCCTTTCCCAAGTTGGAGCCTGAGGCTCAGCAACAAGGACTAGCAGCACCTCCTCGGCTGCAGGAGCACCAGCCTCGTTCGCGGGGTCCATAGGCCCGGCTGGAGGGGGTGGTCCGGTAGGCTGTGAGGAGTTGTTTCCGGTAGGGTCTCTGCCGGGAGCGGATGGCTCGATCAGGAGAGGCTTACCGTAGTCCATCTTTCTCCTTTTCCGGGCCATGTGGTTGGTGATACGGAGGGTTGAGAGAGGTGGAGAACAAAAGTCCCTAGTTCCACAGGAAGCTTCTGCGCAGCATACTTTGATAGGTGATCAGCTATGCTATTTTCCACATGAGGTACGTGCTCTGTTTGCAACCCGTCAAAGCGCTCCCCTAACCTCCTTACTTCCAAGGTATGCTTCCATCAATGGGCTTTGGTAATATTTGTTGACTTGTCTCACTACTAACTATGAATCTCCTCGAATGATCAGCTTCCTGATTCCCAATTCTGCTGCAATCCTGAGCCCGGCATGGAGCCCTTCATACTCAGCTGTATTGTTGGTGGCTTCTTCCCGGGCAAAGTGCATTTGCATGACGTACTTCAGGTGCTCCCCGGAGGAGGCAACAAGAAGCACGCCAGCTCCTGCACCTTGTAGGGAAAAAGCACCATCGAAATACATATTCCATTCTTGGGGTGATTCCTTGCTGGGGAGAGTTGTTTATGTTGTTTCCTCATCAGAGGTTAGCGTCCATTCTGCAATAAACTCTGTCAGCTCCCTGCTTTGAATGGTTGAAGTGCTCTCAAACTTCAAACCAAAGCTGGATAACTCCAAAGCCCACTCAAATATTCTGCCAGTAGCCTTAGGGTTTCGGAGTATCCACTGCAACAGAAAACGAGTAACAACCATGATCTCATGGGCTTGGAAGTAGTGGTGCGGTTTCCTTGAGGCCATGATGAGGCCGAAGATCAACTTTTGCACACCATAGTACCTCGATCTGGCTCCTTGTAACATGGAGCTGACGAAGTAAACTAGGCGCTGCACCACTTTCTTCTTTACCGCGTCCTTGGCGTTGCACTCGTTGTCGTGCTTACTGCTGTTCTGATCCTCTTCTGACTCTGCCGCGATCTGGCTGCTCTCTACTTCATCCACTTCTCGCTGTGTTACCAAGGCTACACTGACCACTTGGTTGGTTGCTGCTAAGTAAAGCAGTAACAGTTCTTGAGGTTTGGCTGCAACCAAGGTAGGCACAGATGACAGGTAAGCCTTCAACTCTTTCAAGGTTGCATCTGCTTCTAGGGTCCACTTCATAGTCCCTGCCTTCTTCAAAATTTTGAAGAACGGCAGGGCATGCTCGGCAGACTTGAAAATGAATCGGCTTAGCACGGCAACACATCCCGTCAAGTGCCTCACATCCTTAACTGTCCTTGGCGCTTTGATCTGCTCAATGGCCTTGATCTTGTTGGGGTTGGCTTCAATCCCCCGATGGGACACGAAGAACCCAAGTAGCTTGCCGGAGGGAACACCAAACACACACTTCTCCGGGTTAAGCTTCAAGTTGATCTTGCGCAAATTAGCAAATTTCTCCTCCAAATCCTGGATAAGGGTGGCCTTATCCTTGGTCTTGACCACAATGTCATCCATATAGGCTTCTATGTTTCTATGTAACTATGGCTCAAAACCAATCTGGACTGCTCTTGCGAAAGTGGACCCATCACTCTTTAATCCGAAAGGCATGCGGACAAAGCAGTACGGACCACATGGAGTGATGAATGATGTCTTCTCCTCATCTTCCTTGGACATGAAGATCTCATGATATCTGGAGTATGCATCCAAAAAGGAGAGCAGGTCGCACCCTGAAGTGGAGTCCACAATCTGATCAATGCGTGGAAAGGGGAATGGGTCCTTCGGGCAAGCCTTATTGAGATCCGTGAAATTGATGCAAAGCCTCCATTTCCCATTCGCCTTCCGAACTACCACTGGGTTTTCCAACCATGTAGGGTGCAGTACTCCTCTGACCAATCCAGCTGCCTCTAACTTCTTGATTTCCTCGGCAATGAACTGCTGCCGCTCCAAGGCTTGCTTTTAACTTTCTGCTTGACAGGTCGGGCATACGGGCAGACAACAAAGTGGTGCTCGATTACCTCCGAGTGTGCTTTCCTATTTGTCAACAACGTGGAACACCGGGGATATAAGATGGTTGCCAGGCAAACACATCAATATTCGCCCGCAGGAAGGCAACGAGTGCGCTTTCCTATTTGTCGTCAAGGGTGGCGCTGATGGTGAAAGTACCATCAACACCAGCCAGCCCTGCCGGGACCTTCTTCACTTGGGGTGCTGCAACCTTGGATCTCTTGCTGTTGGAGCACTCCGGCACGTCGTCAATGAGTGCCGTGCACTCGGAGGGGGCACGCTTCCCGGACTCCTTGCCGGAGGTCCTACAATCCCTCTTCTTTCCTTTGCTTTCCTTGGCGGGAACTGTTGTTGCTACAGCCTCTACTGCGACGGCATCCTGATACATCATGTCCACATAGACAATTGCATCCTTCTCGTCTGATGGGATGGTGATGACTCCCAATGGCCCAGGCATCTTCAAAGTGTTGTAAGCATAGTGGGATGCTGCCATGAACTTGGCCAAGGCCGGTCGTCCCAAAATCCCATTATACGGCAGGGGGAGCTCAACCACATCAAACATAATTTTCCCAGTCCTATAGTTCAGCTCTCCCTCAAACGTCACCGGCAACGTAATCTTTCCCTTGGGACGGCTCCTGCCGGGATTAACTCCTTGAAACGTGCCAGTAACCTCCAGCTCTTCCTCTCCTATCTAAAGCTTGTTAATAACTGCTGGGGAAATCAGATTCAACCTGGCCCCGCCATCCACAAACATCTTTGTGACCTTGAGGTTGCGAATTTTTGGGGAGACCAACAAGGGCAAGCACCCTACCGCAGTGGTGCGGCAAGGCTAATCCTCCTCATCAAAGATGATGGGTGTGCGGGACCATTTGAGTGGCTGCCGGGCCTCTGGCGCTGGCTCCACATCATTAACCTCTCATGCCCATCAATTGAGCTGGTGATGGGAGGAGTGCAAAGATGCACCCCCATCAATGCATAGGGCGTCAATGGCCCTCTGAAATTCCTGCTCACTAGTTTCCTCTTCATGCCCTCCATCACTCAAATCATCACAGGTTTCCTTCTCTTGGCCCCTCGCAGGTTTTCCTTGGTTCCGAAAGGGTTTGCTGGGACGGTTGGCTTCACCGCCTCGGCCCTTTCCGCCAGCAGCATTCTGACCTTTCTCCTTATCACGCTTATCATATTCTGCTCTCTGTCTCTTGACGAGTTGTTCAACTTGATAACACTCATGAAGGTCGTGGCCCTTGGTCCGGTGGATCTTGCGATATGGCCCATCACCTTTCCCGGCTTTCTCCGCGGCAGTGGCTTCCCGGCAAGTAATGCACGCGACAACTTCCTTGCCGGGGGCCTCAGCCTTGGCCTTCTTGCCAGTACTAGGCGTGCCAGCACCTCCCACAGTCATCACTGTCTTATCTCTTGGCTTCTTGTTGCGCTTCTTGCCCTTTCTTTGACTGTTTCATTCATCTTCTTCCTCTGAATCAACATTGATGCGATCCTCCTCCCCGGGCAACTTCCTTCCTTCCTCCATCCGAGCACACTTATCCACTAGTGTGTACAGCTCCTTCACAGTCTTGGGCAACAAAACTTTCATCTTAGAACGAATGCATAATTGCGCACATTGGACTGGAAGGCAGCTATAACAGCTGCTGGATGGATATTCGGAATATTCCTATGGACATTACTAAATGTTCGTAAATACTTATGGAGTGTTTCTCCTTCCTTCTGCTGGAGACGTTATAGGTCGCTGGGTCTGCCGGGCTCCTGGTGGCCAGCGGTGAAGGTAACGATGAACTCGTGGCACAGGTCTGCCCATGATGAAATGGAGTTCTCCGACAGGTGCATGAGCCAGGATCTCACGTTAGACTTGAGAGTCAATGGGAAGTAGTTGGCGAACACCTTCTCGTCTCTTCCCTCGGCAGCCTGAACAGCGATGGTGTAGATGCTCAGGAACTCTGCCGGGTTTAGTCTCCCGTCATACTTCTCGGGTATCTCCGGCTTGAACGTGCGGACAGACGGCCAGCGGACTTGCCGCAGCTCGCGTGTAAAGGCAGGGCAGCCGACCTCGAAAGGTAGGCTCCCGCCAATAGCGAACACAGGCTCATTGACATCGAGGCCGCCGCACCCGTCGGTCTGGCGGGGACCGTCGAGAGGCCATCCCACGACGATGTGCGTGTCTCCCCACCGCCTATCCTCCGGGGCCTGCCTTTGGCCCGAATGTGCTCGAGGGTCAGAACAGGTCATCGAGACGTCGTCGGGATCTTGATCTGGCTACGCCCTCTGCCGTAGTGGCGACTGCACGGTGGGGATAGCTCCCTCCGTCCGGCTAGCAGTACGAGCAGTCGTCGTCGCTTGGGGAGGTCGTGGCGGGCCAGCGCGCCGTGAGCCCCCAGCCTCAGTGAAGTGGAGCAAGCTCTGGATGGTGGCACGCCATTCATCCATTTGCTTGGCTGCTGGCGGGATCCTTAGTAGCAGCTGGGACCGCGCCATAGCTTTCGTGGCTGTGGTTGGCATGGAAGTTGATGACCTTGACCGCGCCGTCGCCTGACCTTGACCGCGGTGGCGGCGGCAGCGCGTCCGCGCTGCAGTGGGGCGGCCACCTGGGCAGCGAGGTCATGCGGTGATGGCGCTCGAGGGTCCGCAGCTCCGTCGGGTGTAGTGGTTGGGTCGGCTCGCCCAGGAGGAGACACACGTGCCGTGACCGCCCCTATGGCAGGAACGGCTGGAGGACTGTGGCTCGTCCCGGACCGAGCGCCATTGTTGTGGCTGCGCCCGACAATGGGAGGAGGGGATGTGAGCGGAGTAACCATCTCGTCCATACCTTGCGGGGCTTGAACGTCGAGACACTGCTGAAGCTGTTCTCCTCCGACGCCTTCAGCCCCCGTGTCGGCCGCAGGGGGAGTGGCAATGGCGCCACCTACTCCGGCCACGCCCCCAGCACTGTTCACATCCTCACTTGCCCCCACATCCCTCGCGGTGTCTGAGGCCGCGGGCGGCGGAGCCTTCGAGGTAGATGGCTAGGCCGAAAGGCCGGACTTCTTCTTTTTGGGCGCCATGGTTGATGGCGTCGTCGAGGATGAAGATGACGCGTTGCGCACGCTTTCAGGTTCGCACAAGCGATCCCCCTACCTGTCACGCCAAAGATGTGCGGGATATCCGCGGCCACCTATGGGACCGAGCGGCCCCTTACAGGTTCGGCGGGGGACATCGTGTTGCACAAAGAGCAGACCAGCGCACGGCAGCACGACAGAGAGCACACAAGCAGTTCACCCAGGTTCGGGCCGCCGCGAGGCGTAAGACCCTACTCCTACTTTGGTGGATTGATGGTGGAAATGAACATGGTGGTGCGTGGTACACTTGCCCGGCAAGGTCTGCCTCAGGGCTACGGTCATCACAAACGTATGGTGGCTTGGGCTTGTCAAGGTTCGAAACCTCTAACCCCCTCCTACGATTGCCATGGGCCTCCTTTTATAGATTAAGGGGTCACCACAGTGGCAAAACAGTAATTACCAACTGATATGATAGCAAACAGTGCTATCATACCTAACTCTGCGGGCAGACAAGGTGCATTAAATGCATCGCTCAGTGTCACATCACTAGCTGCCCGGCAAGGCCTGTCGGGCTTATCTCGTCAGCTCCGCTCTTGTTTTCTTGACACGTCGCTGGACGGGTGTCACCTGTGGGTTGCTTCTATAGGAGATGGCTGCCAAGAGGCAAATGCTACCACTTAATCACCTTGCGGCTTGACACCGCACTGATTGACGACGTGGGTCATACTTGCGCGGTTGGTGGGGTGGTTTAGGCCCCGCAAGCCCCGACAGGCGCTACCGAGGAGTCTTTGTCGCTTGCTTCTAGTGGTGGCCTGGCCCCTTGCCGGGCTCGCTTGCCCAGCAAGGGAGGCCCTTCTCTTGCCAATATTCTATTCCTTTGGCTCGATCTCGATCTCTTCTGAGCTGCATGTTGGTTCTTCAAATCCCTTGGTTCTTTGATCTCTGTCTTGAGCTGGTGCTTCAATCTTGATCTTGTGCATGTGCACAGTTGGGCAACATACCCGGGGTCTGTTCCACCGACATACACCGAAGCGTAGTCGAGCTTGATGCCCATGTTAGCGCACCAATCTTTAACTTCCTGGGCCGTGAAATTAGAACCATTATCCGTGATTATACTGTGGGGGACACCATAATGGTGCACCACTCCAGATATGAAGTTGATGACTGGTCCAGACTTTGCTGAAGTTACTGGTTTTGCTTCGATCCATTTAGTGAATTTTTCCACCATGACCAATAGGTATTTATTTTTCTTGGTCCCCCTTTAAGTGGTCCAACCATATTTATCCCCTAGACTGCAAAGGGACAGGTGATTGGTGTGGTCCAAAGAGCCGTGGGGGGCATATGGCTTTGATTTGCAAAAAGCTGGCATCCAACACAATGTTGGACTAGGGTACGGGCATCCGCACGAGCTGTGGGCCAGAAAAACACTGCTCGGAAAGCCTTGCTTACCAGGGCCCGGGCCGCTGCGTAATGGCCACCCATGCTGGTGTGAATTTCTTCCAAAAGTTGCTGCCCTTCCCCTTCCGATATGCACCGCTGTAGAACTCCAGTAGTGCTTTTCCTGTACAGCTCACCCTCATGGACCTTATAGGCTTTGTAGCACCAAACTATGTGTCGTGCCTCGGTTTGATTATTCGGGAGCTCCTTTCTTAAAAGGTAGACCAGGAAGGGCTCAGTCCATGGTGCAATTACCGCCATGACTTCATGCGCCGAAGGTGTTTCCTCCAGTGCCGAGATCCTGATGATGTTATTGTCTGGCTCAATGGCCGGCGGGATGATTTGAACGGAGTCATTGGTGTCTGAATCCTTATTCCCATCCTGCCATACCACGAATGGCTTGAAGAGGCGTTCGAAGAAGGTCTTCTTTGGCACTGGGTCGCGCCTGGCGCCCATGCGTGTGAGGACGTCCACCACTTGATTACTATCCCTAGAGACATGGTGGAATTCTAATCCTACGAACCGAGCTGATATTTTGAAGACGTCGTATCAGTACGCCGCCATTTTTGGGTCTTTGATATCGAACTCGCTGTTGACTTGAGAGATGGCATGGTTGGAGTCTCCCTGTACCTCAGGCCGTTTGACGCCCATTGACATTGTCATCCGAAGACCGTGCAAAAGGGCTTTGCATTCGGAGACATTATTGGAGTCTGTGTACATAATCTGCAGTACGTACGAGATAGTGTCGCCCGTGGGGGACTCATGGCTCGTGTCCGCATCAGTATTTTCCCCGAAGAGGAAGGGATGATGCAGCACAGCTACGGTAGGTATTTCCTTTAGTGATGAGAACAAGGTTATCGAACTAATAGGAGAACCACGCAACACTATGTAAATGGTACCTGCACACAAAGAACAAATACTTGCAACCTGATGTGTAAGAGGGGATGTCAGTCCCTCCCGGGTAAAAGATAGATAAATTTGTAGTGGATAGGATAAATAGATCTCGCGGGAACGTGAAATAAAATAGATAAAAAAAATTGCAAAAAGGTATTTTTGGGTTTTTGGATTAATCTATCTAAAAATAAAAGAGGCAAATAATAGATCGGAAAGCAAATATGAAAAAGAATAGACCCGGGGGTCGTAGATTTCACTAGTGGCTTCTCTCGATAAAAATAGCATACGGCGTGTAAAGAAATTACTGTTGGGCAATTGATACAACTTCAAATAATTATGACGATATCCAGGCAATGATCATTATATAGGCATCACGTCCAAGATTAGTAGACCGACTCCTGCCCGCATCTACTACTATTACTCCACACATCGACCGCTATCCAGCATGCATCTAGTGTATTAAGATCATGGATTCATGTAGGAATAGACCCAATCTTGTTCTCCTTAATAGCAACGATAAATACATGTCATGTCCCCTTCTATCACTGGGATTCAGCACCGTAAGATCAAACCCATCACAAAGCACCTCTTCCCATGGCAAGAAAAATCGATCTAGTTGGCCTAACTAAACCAAAGATTCAAGAAGAAATACAAGGCTATATGTAACCATGCATATAAGAGACCAAAATTCAAATAACTTCATGGATAAAATAGATCTGATGACAAACTCAAAGTTCATCGGTTCCCAACAAACACATCACAAAAAGGGTTACATCAAATAGATCTCCAAGAGACCATTGTATTGAGAATCAAAAGAGATAGAGGAAGCCATCTAGCTACTGCCTACTGACCCGTAGGTCTACAATGAACTACTCACACGTCATCGGAGAGGCTCCAGTGAGGATGATGAACCCCTCCGTGATGGTGTCTAGATTGGACCTGGTGGTTCTGGAACTTGCGTGGGCTGGAATTGTGTTTTCATCGACTCCCCTAGGTTTTTGGATTGTCGGGGTATTTATAGAGCAAAGAGGCGGTGCGGGAGGCCACCAAGGTAAGCACAACCCACCAGGGGGCGCCTGGGCCCCCAGGCGCGCCCAAGTGGGTTGTGCCCCCCTCGGGGCACCCCTCTTGTACTTCTTTGCCCCGAGTTGTTCCTTCTGGTCCAGAAAAATTCTCCGAAAAGTTTGCTGCGTTTGGCTCCATTTGGTATTGATTTTCTGTGAAGTAGAAAATAAGCAAAAAACAGAAACTGGCACTGGGCACTATGTCAATAGTTTAGTCCCAAAAAATGATATAAATTTGCTAAAAATGATTGTAAAACATCCAAGAATGATAATATAACAACATGGAACAAGTAAAAATTATAGATACATTGGAGACGTATCAGGGATGTAGGGATTACCCCAGCCCCTAGTTCAGCTAACATTTTGGAGCTGTCAAAGTACATTGTCCAGTGTGTGTACGTACTATATGCCCGACGGAGTTTGGACTCCGTCCACTCAGCTAGAAAATCGGCGAGTACATGAGATTTAACATCTCGGTCTGGCTTATACACGATTTCGAAGGGAAGGAACTCGATGGCCCATTTGGTGATACGGCCTGTGGCGTCGCTCTTATTGATAAAGTTGTCCAGGGGTACCTCGGATGCGACAGTGACCAAACACTCTTGAAAGCAGTGTCGGAGTTTTTGGGACGCCATATAGACTATGTGCGTTTTTTTGATAGTGTGGATATCATGATTTGCATGGAGTGAGCACTTCCGATACATAGTAGACATGTTTCTTCACCCGGAACTTGTGACCTTCTGCCTCTCGCTCCACCACGAGCACCGTGCTCATGACCTGATTCGTAGCAGAAATGTATAGGAGCATAGGTTCACTGATGCCAGGTGGTGTCAATATGGGACTGCTTGCTAATAGTGTTTTTATCTCCTCTAGTGCGACAGTTGCCTCATCTGTCCATTCGAATTTTTGGTAATTCTGAGCAATCTGTAGAGTGGCAGGGGTTTTTACCGAGATGGGAGATGAAGCGGCTCAAAGCCGCAACACAACCTGGTAGCTTCTGGATGTGTTTTAAGATCCGTGGGTATTGCCAGCTGGGATAAAGCTCTGATTTTAGCCGAATTGTCCTCTATCCCTCTATGGGAAACAATGAATCCGAGCAGTTCTTCGGCGGGAACTCCGAAGTCAAATTTATCTGGGTTGAGCCGTATATCATAGGCTCGGAAGTTCTCAAAGGTCTGGCGGAGGTCGTCTACCAGCTGGCTGACGTGTTCGGTTTTGATGACCACATCGTCGACATATGCTTCAACTATTTTTCCGATTTGGCTTTCTAGGCATGTTTGAGTCATGCGTTGGTAAGTGGCGCCTGCGTTTTTCAATCCGAAAGGCATTGTGTTGAAGCAGAAGGGCAGTTGCTGCCTGGTTGGAGTCATTCATCTCGATTTTATGGTATCCGGGATAGGCATCAAGAAAGCATAGTGAACCGTGTCCGGCAGTGGCGTCGATAATCTGGTCTACGCGAGGCCGAGGGAAGGGATCCTTCGGGCGGGCTTTATTGAGGTCTTTGAAGTCGATGCATAGCCGCCCGGATTTGTCCTTTGTGGGCACCATGACTAGGTTTTCCAACCACTTGGGGTGTTTTGTTTCTCTGATGAATCCGGCTTCAAGTAATTTGGCTAGCTCTTCCCCCATAGCTTGACACTTGGTTTAGTAGAATCGCCGAAGCGCCTTTTTGACTGGCTTGAAGCCTTTAATTATGTTTAGGCTGTGCTCCGCCAGTCTTCATGGGATTCCTGGCATATCCGAAGGGTGCCAGGCGAATATGACCCTACTCTCACATAGGAATGCGCGTAATGACTCATCGACCGCGGGGTCGAGCTGGGCTCCAATAGTTTCTATTTTGTTGGGGTCAGTTGGGTGCCCTTGGAATTTAACGGTCTCATCAACTAGTTTAAAGGATGTGGACTTGGGCCACTTACTGAGAGTGACATCATCCTGAACCACCATTGTGCAGAGTGTGGTTAGTTCCTCGGCTGCCAGGGCTTCGGAAAATGTTTCGAGGGCGAGAGATGTTGTTTTGTTTTCGGCCCGAAGGGCTCTATTCGGATTGCTCATGGTTGTAATCACGCCATTGGGCCCTGGCATTTTTAGTTTCATGTACCCGTAATGTGGTACAGCCTGAAACCTTGAGAATGCCTCAAGTCCTAATAGGGCGTGATATCCGCTATGGAAGGGCACAATGTGGAAGAGAAACTCTTCGGACCTATAGTTCTCCTGAGTGCTGAATACTATGTCCCGGGTGACGCATCCAGAGCACCGTGCCTCTTGGCCTGGGATAATTCCTTGAAAGGTAGTTCGGCAATGCTCGATTCGGGATCTATCAAACTGCATTTTATCAAGGGTATCCTCATAAATGAGGTTAAAACTACTACCTCCGTCCATAAGTACCTTGGTTAGTCTAAAGTCGTCCACTATGGGATCAAGGACTAATGCGGCGGGTGCTCGGGCGGAGCGGTCCCTCTTCCTCGTCGAAGGTAATTGATGTGTGATACGTCTCCAACATATCTATAATTTTTGATTGTTCCATGCTTTTATATTATCAATCTTGGATGTTTTATAATCATTTTCTAGTCATTTTATATCATTTTTTGGTACTAACCTATTGACATAGTGCCAAGTGCTAGTTGCTGTTTTCTGCATGTTTTTTACATCGCAGGAAATCAATATCAGACGGAGTCCAAATGCAACAAAACTTCACGGATAATTTTTTTGGACCAGAAGGAACGTAATGGGCCCTGTCTATGCCTGGGGGTGTCCCGAGGGGGGCACAATCCACGAGGGCGCACCAGGAGGCCCAGGCGCGCCCTGGTGGGTTGTGCCCACCTCGGGTGCCCCCAGACCACCTCTTGGCTATATAAATACCCCAATATTTCTAGAACCCTAGGGGAGTCGACGAAATATTCATCGAGCCGCCGCAAAGTCCAGAACCTCCATTGGTGCCTCTCCGATGATGCGTGAGTAGTTATTTGTAGACCTTCGGGTCCGTAGTTACTAGCTAGATGGCTTCCTCTCTCTTGCTGAATTCTCAATACAATGGTCTCTTGGAGATCCATATGATGTAACTCTTTTTGCGGTGTGTTTGTTGGGATCCGATGAACTTTGAGTTTATGATCAGATCTATCTTTTTATATCCATGAAAGTTATTTGAGTTTCTTCAGTCTCTTTTATGCATGATTGCTTATAGCCTCCTATTTCTTCTCCGATATTTGGGTTTTGTTTGGCCAACTTCATCTATTTATCTTGCAATGGGAAGAGGTGCTTTGTACTCGGTTCGATCATACGATGCTTGATCCCAGTGACAGAAGGGGAACCGACACATATGTATCGTTGCTACTAAGGATAAAACGATGGGGTCTATCTCTACATAGATAGATCTTGTCTACATCATGTCATCGTTCTTATTGCATTACTCCGTTTTTCCATGAACTTAATACACTAGATGCATGCTGGATAGTGGTCGATGTGTGGAGTAATAGTAGTAGATGCAGGCAGGAGTCAGTCTACTAATCTTCAACGTGATGCCTATATAATGATTATTGCCTGGATATCTTCATGATTATTTGAAGTTCTAACAATTGCCCAACAGTAATTTGTTTGCCCACCGTTTGCTATTTTTCTCGAGAGAAGCCACTAGTGAAATCTCGGCCCCCGGGTCTTCTTTCTCATATATTTGCATTTGCGATCTACTCTTTTTCCTTGCATTTATTTTCAGATCTATTAAACCAAAAATACAAAAATACCTTCCCGCCTTTTATTTCTATTAATTTTATTTGCGATCTATCTTTCAATCTACTACAAATTTATCTGACGTCCGTTTGCCTATCTTGAGGCGCCGTTACCCGGAAGGGATTGACAACCCCTTTAACACGTCGGGTTGCGAGGATTTGTTATCTGTGTGCAGGGGCTGTTTACGTTGTCTTGCTTGGTTCTCCTACTGGTTCGATAACCTTGGTTTCATCACTGAGTGAAATACCTACCGTCACTGTGATGCATCATCCCTTCCTCTTTGGGGAAATACCGACGTAGTTCTAGCAGACAGGAACTTTCTGGCGCCACTGCTAGGGATTCATCAAAAGGAATTTCTGGCGCCGTTGCCGGGGAAGATCTTCAACATATACCAGGTTCCTAATCACAAATCTCATCTCCTTTCAATCTACATTATTTGCCATTTGCCTCTCGTTTTCCTCTCCCCCACTTCACAAAAATTTGCCTTTTTATTCGCCTCTCTTTTTCGGTCGCCGTTCTCTTGCTTTCTAGTCTTGATGGCTAGCGTCCCTTCCCCTCCTTTGTCATCAGATTTTGAAGTCCTTTACTTCAAACAAAGACAAGGTGAAAATTTGAAAGATGCCTGGTATAGGCTTATGGAATCATATCGTATTTCCAACTTAATGGGGGACGCTAAAGTTTTGCTTCATAATTTTTACATAGGATTGGCTTTGCATCATAGACAACTTCTCGATTTTGCCGCTAAAGGAAATTTCATTGAACTTGATGCCAATGCTGCCTATGAAATTTTAGAGGGGATTTTGGGAATTCCATCTCAAAAGAAAGGGTTTCCTTTTACCCCCGAGGGAGCTCAAATGTTGGACAAACTTGGTGATTTGCATAAACATATGGTTGAAATACAGAAATATAATGAACCCCTCAAACACCTCAATGGTAGTATCAATCACATGAATACCCTGATTACTATTTGCAATAAGCGATTGGATATGTTGGATCTTAAGATGGTTTCTTTCCCAGAGAATTTAGGAAAGCGTAAAGAGCCTCCGAGGTTTGAGAAAACCCTTACTAAAGTTTCCAAAACTTCAGAAGACAAAACATAGATCCTTGCTTTATGCCTAGCTAAGGGCGTAAAACTATAGCGCTTGTTGGGAGGCAACCCAATGAATAAATTCTATTCTTGCTTTTTGATTTCTGTTTTTGTGTATTTGCACAATTATGCTAGTGGTATGATTGTGCTTTTTGTGTTTGTTTAGTGCTTGTGCCAGGTAGATCCGATAGGATCCTCTTGGGTGATAGTTGTCTGATCTTTCTAAAAAAGACAGAAACTTTGCGCTCACGAAAACAATTCTCATTATTTTATCAGAAAGTGCTTTTGCCCTGATTATTTTTGCAGAAGATTAATATACAAATTGCCCTGGTCGTCTTGTTTTTTCAGAATTGTTGGAGTTCCAGAAGTTTTCGAAAAAGTCAGATTGCTACAGACTGTTCTCTTTTGACAGATTCTGTTTTCTTTGTGTTGTGTGCTTATTTTGATGGCTCTATGGATTTATTTGATGAGTTTTTGCCATAGAAAAGTTAGAATACAGTAGATATAATAATAAAACTAAATATGAATTGGTTTGATACAGTACTTATAGTAGTGGTTTGCTTTCTTATACTAACGGATCTCACGAAGGTTTTGTTGAGTTTCGTGTGATTGAAGTTTTCAAGTTTTGGGTTATCTTACGATGGATGAAGGAAGGATAGAAGAGCCTAAGCTTGGGGATGCCCCGGCATCCCAAGCTAATATACAAAAATGAGCAACCAACTAAGCTTGGGGATGCCCCCGAGTGGGATCCCCGCTTTCTTCGAACGACTATCGGCATTTTACTCAAAACTATATTTTTATTCGTCACATGATATGTGTTTTGCTTGGAGCGTCTTGTATGATATGAGTCTTTGCTTGTTTTATTTTGTGTTTTAAGTTATCAAATCCTTGCTGGACACACCTATTTAAGAGAGCTAAAATTATGTCATGACTTGTTAGAATTGTTCTCTATGCTTCACTTAAATTTTTATGAGCTATGGACTTGCTCTAGTGCTTTACTTATATCTTTTTGAGCATGGTGTGCTTAGTATTTTTGAAGAAATGCTCTCTTGCTTCATTTAGGTTAATTTGAGAGTTAATAAAATTTTCATGAAATTCTCTCTTGCTTCACTTAAATTATTTTGAGAGAAAGAAATTTAATTATGCTCATGAACTTCACTTATATTTGTTTGAGCTTATGAAAAGCAACACATTAAATTAGTCCCAAAGTGATAGATATCCAAGAAGGATTTAATAAAAACTTTTATGAAGATCATTGGACAAAATAAACTTGATTCTTAGTAATAGTTTTGAGATATGATGATGTGATATGTGAGTTATGTTGATGAGTAATTATGCTTCATTAAGAATATTGGTGTTAAGGTTTGATTCCCTATGCAAGTACGAAAGTCAATAGTCATGCAATGAAATTATATCCTACTTGTGGTGCATTATTCGGTGTCAATTATGCTTAATGATTGCTTATGAGATTATTCATTTCTTGGTTGGTCGCTTCTCAATCTATTGCTAGCCTTCATTTTGCACTAAGTATGATCTCTAGTTGTGCATCCAAAATCCTTTAAACTAGTTTTGCCACATGAGTCCACTATATCTACCTATATGCCGTATTCTTTTGCCATTCTAAGCAAATTTGCATGTGCCATCTCTAATTTTCAAAATAAACTTCTCTTTTGTGTATTTGTTTCGCTCGCGGAGCGGTGAGGGGTGGCTAATATTTTCCATGCTAGATGTGTTATTCTCACGATGAGTGTTTATTCACTTGTCATTGCACGAGACTAAGGCAAAAGTTTTAGGGATGCCGAGTCCCGAAATGCAAAAATGAATTTACTTTATGTCGTAAAATAATAAATTCCTTGGAAAGTGTGGGTATGGAGGGCAACCATGGATATGGCTAGCCATGGAAAGTGAAAGTATGGTGGAAAAAGGAATACACTTTATTTTCTGCTTGGGAACCGCCTATGATATATCTAGCATGGAAAGTGTTGGGAATCTAAGTCGTTTTCGTTGGTGGGATGGATACACCTCCCAAAATGTTTTATCTCTAAGTTTTTCTCTTTGAGCTCTGGCACCTCTACAAATCCCTACTTCCCTCTACGAAGGGCCTTTCTTTTACTTTATGTAATTTTTTTTTGAATTTGAGTATCCATCTTCTCTTATAAAAGCACCAACTAGGAGGCAATATGATCATACTTAAGTATTGGGTGTAGCTAATATTCGAGTGTGTTTCATGAATGGATCAGTGGTTGAGCATGATGGCCTAGGGATAACTTATTTTATCGTTGATATTTTGAAAGACATGGTTGCTTGTTGATATGCTTGAGTATCTAAATTATTATGTCAAAACTAGACTATTGCTTTGAATCACATAAAAGTCCAAATGTCCATGCTATAAAGAAAAGAATATGATATGACATGTTAGGCAGCATTCCACATCAAAAATTCTGTTTTTATCACTTACCTACTTGAGGACGAGTAGGAGTTAAGCTTGGGGATGCTGATATGTCTCCAACGTATCTATAATTTTTGATTGTTCCATGCTGTTATATTATCAATCTTGGATGTTTTATAAACATTTCCTAGTCATTTTATATAAGTTTTTGGTACTAACCTATTGACATAGTGCCAAGTGCCAGTTGCTATTTTCTGCATGTTTTTTACATTGCAGGAAATCAATATCAGACGGAGTACAAATGCAATGAAACTGTAAGGAAAATTTTGTTGGACCAGAAGGAACGTAATGGGCCCTGGCTGTGCCTGGGGGTTGCCCCGAGAGGGGCACAACCCACCAGGGCACGCCACGAGGCCCAGGCGCCCCTGGTGGGTTGTGCCCACCTCGGATGCCCACCAGACCGCCTCTTTGCTCTATAAATACCCCAATATTTCCAGAACCCTAGAGGAGTCGACGAAATATTCATCCAGCCGACGCAGAGTCCAGAACAACCAGATCCAATCTAGACACCATGTCGGATGGGGTTCACCACCTCCATTGGTGCCTCTCCGATGATGCGTGAGTAGTTCTTTGTAGACCTTCAGGTCCGTAGTTAGTAGCTAGATGGCTTCCTCTCTCTCGCAGAATTCTCAATACAATGGTCTCTTGGAGATCCATATGATGTAACTCTTTTTGCGGAGTGTTTGTTGGGATCCGATGAACTTTGAGTTTATGATCAGATCTATCTTTTTATATCCATGAAAGTTATTTGAGTTTCTTTGATCTCTTATATGCATGATTGCTTATAGTCTCGTATTTCTTCTTCGATATTTGGGTTTTGTTTGGCCAACTTCATCTATTATCTTGCAATGGGAAGAGGTGCTTTGTACTGGGTTCGATCTTACGATGCTTGATACTAGTGACAGAAGGGGAACCGACACATATGTATCGTTGCTACTAAGGATAAAACGATGGGGTCTATCTCTACATAGATAGATCTTGTCTACATCATGTCATCGTTCTTATTGCATTACTCCGTTTTTCCATGAACTTAATACACTAGATGCATGCTGGATAGCGGTCGATGTGTGGAGTAATAGTAGTAGATGCAGGCAGGAGTCAGTCTACTAATCTTCAACGTCATGCCTATATAATGATCATTGCCTGGATATCGTCATGATTATTTGAAGTTCTATCAATTGCCCAACAGTAATTTGTTTACCCACCGTTTGCTATTTTTCTCGAGAGAAGCCACTAGTGAAATCTACGGCCCCCCGGTCTTCTTTCTCATATATTTGCCTTTGCAATCTACTCTTTTTCCTTGCATTTATTTTCAGATCTATTAAGCAAAAAATACAAAAATACCTTCCTGCCTTTTATTTCTATTAATTTTATTTGCGATCTATCTTTCAATCCACTACAAATTTATCTCACGTCGTGTCACGCCCACGATGCGGCTATATCTCCCACGTGTCGAGGCACGACTTAGAGGCATAACCGCATTGTGGTTTTGTCGCAAGAAGGGTCATCTTCACACAATGCCATGTAATGAACAAGAATGGGATAAAGAGTTGGCTTACAATTGCCACTTCACACAATACATAAATAAGTCATACATCATTCAGAGAACACACATAGGTCCGACTACCGAACCAAAAGAAAGAAGACAACCCAACTGCTAGATCCCTGATCGTCCCAACTGGGCTCCACTACTGATCAACATGATAAGAAACAACACAACGAACAAGATCTTCATCGAGCTCCCACTTGAGCTCGGTTGCGTCACCTGCACTGGCATCGTCGGCACCTGCAACTGTTTTGGTAGAATCTGTGAGTCACGAGGACTCAGCAATCTCACACCCGCAAGATCAAGACTATTTAAGCTTAAGGGTAGGAAAGGGTAAGGTGGTGAGGTTGTAGCAGCGACTAAGCATATATGGTGGCTAACATACGCAAAAGAGAGCGAGAAGAGAAGCAACGGAACGGTCGTCATCTAGTAATGACCAAGAAGTGATCCTGAACTCCTACTTACATCATTCATAACTCAGACCGTGTTCACTTCCCGGACTCCGCCGAGAAGAGACCATCACGGCTACACACACAGTTGATGTATTTTAATTGGGTCAAGTGACAAGTTCTCTACAACCGGACATTAACAAATTCCCATCTTCCTCATAACCGCGGGCACGGCTTTCAAAAGATAATACCCTGCAGGGGTGTCCCAACTTAGCCCATCATAAGCTCTCACGGTCAATGAAGGATAAACCTTCTCCCGGAAAGACCCGATAAGTCTCGGAATCCCGGTTTACAAGACATTTCGACAATGGTAAAACAAGACCAGCAAAGCCACCCGAATGTGCCGAAAAATCCCGATAGGAGCTGCACATATCTCATTCTCAGGGCACACCGGATGAGCCAGACGTCGGGTTGGCATAGACCCTGGTTGCCCAGGGGGCGCCGGACATCGCTCGGTTTGGACCAACACTCGAAGGAGAACTGGCCCGGGGGTTAAATAAAGATGACCCTTGAGTCTGCAGAACCCAAGGGAAAAAGGCTTAGGTGGCAAATGTTAAAACCAAGGTTGGGCCTTGCTGGAGGAGTTTTATTCAAAGCGAACTGTCAAGGGGGTCCCATAAATCACCCAACCGCGTAAGGAACGCAAAATCAAGGAACATAACACCGGTATGACGGAAACTAGGGCGGCAAGAGTGGAACAAAACACCAGGCATAAGGCCGAGCCTTCCACCCTTTACCAAGTATATAGATGCATTAATTAAAATAAGATATATTGTGATATCCCAACATAAACATGTTCCAACATGGAGCAATCTTCAACTTCACCTGCAACTAACACGCTATAAGAGGGGCTGAGCAAAAGCGGTAACATAGCCAAACAACGGTTTGCTAGGAAAGGTGGGTTAGAGGCTTGACATGGCAGTATGGGAGGCATGATATAGCAAGTGGTAGGTAGCGCAGCATAGCAATAGAGCGACAACTAGCAAGCAAAGATAGAAGTGATTTCGAGGGTATGGTCATCTTGCCTGAGATCCCACAAGGAAGAAGAACGAGTCCATGAAGAAGACAAACGGATGTAGTCGAACGAATCCTCACAACCCCGGAACGAAACCGAAGCTAACGAGAGAAGCAACCCAGAAAGAAACAAACAACATAGTAAACAACCATCACAGAAACATGGCATGATGCACAATCAAGTATGATGCATGTCCGGTTTAATGAGGCATGGCATGGCAAAGTGCAACAAACAACACTACAAATTAAGTGGAGCTCAATATGCAACGAGTTGCATATTGACGTAACACCACATCAATTATTTAGTTCTCTCTCATTTATTTACCCAACAATATAAAATGTTGATTAACATGGCAAGAGGTGAGACATAAGTAAACTACACATTTAGGCAAGTTTAAATGAGGCTGGAAATAATAAACAACAATCCCGGAAAAATCCCCATATGCATATTTTGGAATTGGTACTGTTCTGCCATAAATACAATTTTAATGTTGTTAAACAGCAAAATGAAGTGCACCATGTTAAACTAGGCATTTTTCTACCCCATTAACATATATAATTTATTAAAATCCGAGCTACGGTTATTTAGTTATGAAATAATTCATTTTATCATGCTATTTATGCAAATTTAAACAAACAGCAATTTAAGCATTTCAAACATGGATGAAAGTTGCATATTATGAAACTAGATGAAAATCTAAGCATTTTTCATATATAAATTATTTACAAAAGATGCACGGTTAATTAATTATTAATGCATGAACATGACGGGTTTTTCTGCAATACTGTAAATCCTCGGATAATAGCTAAATTCGCAGATCCTGAAAAAAACATCACATGGGCCGAATGTGAATAGGAAGCCCAACAGAAAAAAAAAACAAGAGGAGGGGCGCTGGGGTGTGGCCTCACCCAGTGGGCCTTGGCCCGTTCGGCTTGGAGAGGGAGGCTGGAAGGGGGCGCTGGGCCTGCTTGCTAGTGAAGGGCGACGAAGCCCACGCGGCGGCGCGGGCGTGCGCTCGATGCAGCGTTGCTGCATCTAACTGCAGAAGAACTGCAGCAGGGGCGAAGCAGAGGCCGGCGGCGAGGCTGAGCAGGGGCTCGGCAACGGGCACAGGGGTGGCGTCCCAGGCGCGCGGACGCGCGAGGCAGAGGGCGCGCTGGAGGTCTCCGGTGGCGTGGAGCTTGGCGGCGCGCGGGGCCACACAAGGAGCGAGACGAGGCACTGATCGTCGTCATCGGGCTTGACCCCGCCTGGATCAAGACGATGGCCGCAGCGGGCGATGGCGCTCGGCGACGCAGGGGAGGCAGAGGAGCGGGACGAGCGCGACGAGGCAGGAGACGACAGCTTCGCACGACGCGGGATGAGCAGGATCGCTCGATCCGTTCAGGCGGGATGCAGACGGCGGCGCTGAACGCAGAGGCACTGGACTTGCGGCTCCGGCAGGAGGAGCTTGAGGCGCGAGGACGGCGAGCTCGAGCAGATCCGGCCGACGGGGTCGCGCATGAGGCAGAGGACGAACAGAGGAGGCCGACCATGGCGTCCTGGTTGGGGATGAGGAGGTCCTCGAGGCAGAGGCGCACAAGGCTCGGGCGGCCGGTGGCTTGACTCCGGTGACGCGGGGCTGATGAAGAGCTCGGGCGCGAGGGCGCCATGTGAGGGGCTCGGTGAGGCTCGCCATGTGCTCGTGCGGGAGAGAGAACGAGAGGTAACAGAGAGATGTGAGGCACGGGAAGAAGAAGAAAGGAAGAGAAAGTGCAGGGGCGCGAGGTCCGGCCTGGTCCGTCGGCAGCGAGGATGAGCTGCTCGTGATCCCCTTGGGATCGAGCAGGGAAGTCTCTGGTTGGTGGAATGGGTGGATCGGGAGGGATCCCGAGGAGGATGAGGAGTGGCGGCGGGGAGGGATTGATGGGACAGCTCCCCTAAAAATTAGGGTTGGGTCATTATTTATAGCAGATGGATTTTTGGGTATGTGCTAATTCGGTCCCTCCGATTAAAATTGAGCGGACGCGAAAAATAGGCTAGGAAGTCCAAATAAGAAAACGGAGATGTTTTGTAGATGTTTGGGGATGATCTGTATGCAACGGTGATGACTGAACGGTTCAGGTTCGGGACAGGTTCCGGACGCGCGAGAGGGGTCTATGCACTGCGCAAGGAGGGGTTCAAATGGCCGGACAACAAAAGAATAGTTGGTCTCGAAAGGGGCAACAAAGGCAACAGGGAGAAGCGGCAACCACGAACGACTAAGAGTTTTATAAAAAACATGCGGATGCAATATGCATGATGACATGATGAAATGCAACAACAAATAAAACACACGGCAACAACGAAATACTGGAAGGCTTCTGGAGCGTCGGTCTCGGGGCGTTACAACACTCCACCACTACAAGAGGATCTCGTCCCGATATCTAAGATGGCACCGGAGAGAAACGGAATAGGAAGAGAAGAGGTAAAGCTAAGTTGCTTCTTTGACAAACGAGTGAAACCACGAACCTTGAGAGATTGAACGAACGAAAAGAGAGAAAACAAGGGAGATGAACGAGATTGAAAACACCCCGTTATCAAAGAGGAACAAGGAACATTGCGAGAACCTTTGTAGGTAGAAAGACATAAGAAAAGGGTTACAATGGACAAGAAGTACATGCAAGAACTCCGGTTGAAATGAGATGTACAAGGAACGGTAAGGATCAATTACGACAACACTCCGGTTGGAAATGGAGGGCATAGAATATGAACTTGGCAAAAAGAAAGCACTTGGATAAGACTTCGGTTAAAAGAGGAATGATAGACACAACACTCCGGTTAAAACAAGATAAAAAAGGAATAAGAATGATATAATTTGGACAGCACTCCGACTGTAAATGGAAGGAATTGAACATGAACTTGAGAAGATGGGATGACACTTGATGAAATCAGCAACACACTGCCTCCAGAACTATTGAAAGAATGGCACAATGGGTCAGAAAGATTTCACACAGCACTCCGGTTGAGAAGGGAGGCAAAACTTGAAAGAATGGGAAGAACTTGAAAAGAGGGCACGACACTCCGGTTGGAAATGGATAAGCACGAAAAGAACACGGTCCTCACAAACCGAGAGGATGAGTGAAGAGAGCAACATCGCAATGCCTCCGTAACAAATGAATGGAAAACTAGATGGTCGGAATAAGAGAACGGAGAAGGAAGTGATAACTTCTACCACAATTGAATTTGGAAAGCATCCTTCCAAGAAGGTTAGAACGGAGTTGTTGGAAAACCAACAGCGAAAGGATAAGCTTGTAGTGGGCTTATGAAAAAGACCTCAAAATTTGAGTTGCAATTCTGCTACTAACGAAAACAAATAATATAATTGATAACACCAGCGAGATGAAAAACTTCTTCCACCAAGATGATAAAGAGATAACTTGGATCATTGATAAGCACCACAATAGTAACATTCCTTAGGAAATGCTTTAAGCGGAATATGACACAAGATAACTCAAACGAAGAGATTGATGTTTTCAAAGATCTCCTGAGCGAAGAGAAAAAATGGTGGGTTTAAATATCTCATTCCTTACAACATATGAATCATGAAACATGAAGGAAATTATCAAGAATGACATAACACCACCTCAAAAGATAAGAGAGAAAGAATTGCACTTCGGAATGCAAGATGAAGAATGCTTGAACTCCTCAAAACAAGACATGTGTTGAACACCATGTTTATTTTAGAGTGTAGCTTAGCGGATCTTAACTCCGAGAGAATTCTTGACGAACAATTGAAGAATGAAAAGAATCCTTGACGAAGCACCATGTAGAGCCTCCATGAAGAACTCCGGTAATAAAAGAATGATCAAACGAAATGGAAACTTGAAAAGAACTCCGGGAGAAACCTTGCAATGATTAGATGAAGCTTTGAAATGATATAATTGAAATAACTTGGAGCTCCGGAAAGAAAAGATGAACAACTTGGCGCCGAAAATTTGATATCGTGAATGAACTCCGCAAGAAGGAATTAATCACTTGGAGGAAACAAGAATAAGAATTACATTACGCGTATCCTTCACCAATTTAGATTGATGACAAGCAACGGATCTTGCATACTACTTATTCTTGTAGAAAGGATTAAGATAGATATAGCGCAAACTTGAGAAAAGTCTTCAACGAACCACCAGTAGGATTGAAACAACGAATAAATTGATATGCGGACATAGGAAAAGGGATCTTGAACGAACCACCGTAAGAATTGAAAACAATTGAAGAAAAGAGGACGAAACATCATAAGAATTAAAGAGCGCGCGAAAATACTCGAGGGAATTTGATACACGAGAACGAAGAGATCACGAGCTGATTAGAGAATACTTGAATGATGCACCGGTAAGATTTAGAGAAGAACGAAGAGACATCAATTTAGAATAGTTGGAGAACGAGGCTGAAAACTTAGAACGAAGAAATCTTCTGAAATGATGGCCTTTGGATGATCAAGAAATGAAAACAACTCTGAAATGCTCCAGATGGGTATAAAAAGAATTCTCACAATCGAAAAACAATTATGAGAGGATGGCATCAAGCTAGAACCATGAATCTTCAAGAGAACGGACCAAGATTTAAGAGAAACTCTTCTTCGGTCTTCAAATGTTGAGAATCATGATGAGAAACACCATCAAGAATTGTTGAGGCACTCTGGATGAAAATTAGAAAGATTGAACCAACAATGAAAAGAGTTTGAAAGATCTTGGAGAAAGACATATGACTGATGAAAAAATTCATTCTTACATCAAACTTCGAAAAGAATTTAGGAATAGCTCCGAAAAGAATTAGATGAGTCAAGTAAGATCCTGGAAAAAGACCTGTGGGTTAGGGCCCACTCAAAAGAAACACCGTTGAAATGATTACTTGAAAATGAGATTGCACCGGTTGAATTAAATGGCTTGAATGTGATAACAACCTAGAAATAGCTTGAACAGATCTTGAATGAAAACACGAATCTCCTGAGATATCTTCAACACTCCGGAACACATGAATGGCGAGAAGTGGATGATTAAGAGGTACATCGGCATGAGAAAGCATTTTAAACAAGGAAAGGAATGTGACCAACATTGAAGGCTTGAATTTAGTCTACCGGAGAAGAAAAAGAATGAAGAATGATAAACTTGAAGAACATCTTCATGAGAACCACCGGGTAAGAACATTGATTGAAAAGAATGAAGGGACTTCACATGAATAAAATGGATACTTGGTTAAGACATCTGAGTCCTTGAAGAAAGAGGGTGGGAGGGCGGGAAAAAACAAAGGCAACTTGGGATGGATGAAACAAACATCATTGAGAGAACTTAGAATTGATCTTGCGGATGGGGAGAATGATGGGATCATCTTGAAGAGAAACGCACCGGTTAGAAATAGAATTGGATGGCACCCTTGATGACCAAGAAGGATTAACACTCGCATATAAATATGAGAACACCGTTTAGGGAAGGTATGGATCAACACTTGACAATGAAGCAACACGAATACCACAAATAAAACAAAACAAAGGATTTGGCTTGCAGAATAAGCCGGAACAAACATATGATAGAGATTTCGTCTGAAGTTTTCGTGGTGGGGCCCACATGGGCTCGATCGTACAGCACCATCATGTACAAGGCTGTGCACATGACATACGAAGCATCCCCGAGTCGGCATAGCCAAGGACTCTTTAAGACACTACGAGACCACTGTAAAACCAACCGTGGAAAGGCGGACCACTAGACGTCGAACCCCAATCTCATATCATGCATCTGTCGGAAAGATGTCCTAAGAGCTACTTGAATTCCCACTTATAAACTCCCGAAACTTTCTGGTTATGCAATCTGGTGTTGGGGATACAGGGGACACAAAATATATCACCCAAACTAATAATACCTAGATCCAGCTGTATCCATCCCTCAACACATAACCACGAAAACTCCGGAAATCGTTTACCTCAACCTTCGAAAAGCATCCGTTATACGAGTTATGGCAATACTCCCGAACTCCCGCCCCAGTACTAGGTGGCGTCGAGGTGATCTCACCAACAACTGCATAAAAGAGATTTCAATGTCGGCGAAACTCAGGTATTCCAGAACTGCAACGATAAAATTGTGACGACAACACCTCGGAGCTCAACTCCCCGGGACACTGCCACAACCCCTAAATGTCAGGAGGCACCAAGAACAATGTTCTCGTCACAAAACCATCGGAACAATTCCAAGATACCCGCATGATCCTAAATTTTTTTAGTGAAATTTGAGGAGAGAAGATTCAAAACTTCTACGTCAGGAGACCTCACCAGAGCGACGAAGGGACTGAGGAGTAAAAAGAATCCTACTCTCCGATATATATAATCCTAAGACTCAAAACATTTTTTATTCTAGACTCAACAACGCCAGCGATTCGATCAAGCAGGGGGGCTCCTAAGTCGGGGATGGCTCTGATACCAACTTGTCACGCCCACGATGCGGCTATATCTCCCACGTGTCGAGGCACGACTTAGAGGCATAACCGCATTGTGGTTTTGTCGCAAGAAGGGTCATCTTCACACAATGCCATGTAATGAACAAGAATGGGATAAAGAGTTGGCTTACAATCGCCACTTCACACAATACATAAATAAGTCATACATCATTCAGAGAACACACATAGGTCCGACTACCGAACCAAAAGAAAGAAGACAACCCAACTGCTAGATCCCTGATCGTCCCAACTGGGCTCCACTACTGATCAACATGATAAGAAACAACACAACGAACAAGATCTTCATCGAGCTCCCACTTGAGCTCGGTTGCGTCACCTGCACTGGCATCGTCGGCACCTGCAACTGTTTTGGTAGAATATGTGAGTCACGAGGACTCAGCAATCTCACACCCGCAAGATCAAGACTATTTAAGCTTAAGGGTAGGAAAGGGTAAGGTGGTGAGGTTGCAGCAGCGACTAAGCATATATGGTGGCTAACATACGCAAACGAGAGCGAGAAGAGAAGCAACGGAACGGTCGTCATCTAGTAATGATCAAGAAGTGATCCTGAACTCCTACTTACATCATTCATAACTCAGACCGTGTTCACTTCCCGGACTCCGCCGAGAAGAGACCATCACGGCTACACACACAGTTGATGTATTTTAATTGGGTCAAGTGACAAGTTCTCTACAACCGGACATTAACAAATTCCCATCTGCCTCATAACCGCGGGCACGGCTTTCGAAAGATAATACCCTGCAGGGGTTTCCCAACTTAGCCCATCATAAGCTCTCACGGTCAACGAAGGATAAACCTTCTCCCGGAAAGACCTGATCAGTCTCGGAATCCCAGTTTACAAGACATTTCGACAATGGTAAAACAAGACCAGCAAAGCCACCCGAATGTGCCGACAAATCCCGATAGGAGCTGCACATATCTCGTTCTCAGGGCACACCGGATGAGCCAGACGTCGGATTGGCATAGACCCTGGTTGCCCAGGGGGCGCCGGGCATCGCTCGGTTTGGACCAGCACTCGAAGGAGAACTGGCCCGGGGTTTAAATAAAGATGACCCTTGAGTCTGCAGAACCCAAGGGAAAAAGGCTTAGGTGGCAAATGTTAAAACCAAGGTTGGGCCTTGCTGGAGGAGTTTTATTCAAAGCGAACTGTCAAGGGGGTCCCATAAATCACCCAACCGCGTAAGGAACGCAAAATCAAGGAACATAACACCGGTATGACGGAAACTAGGGCGGCAAGAGTGGAACAAAACACCAGGCATAAGGCCGAGCCTTCCACCCTTTACCAAGTATATAGATGCATTAATTAAAATAAGATATATTGTGATATCCCAACATAAACATGTTCCAACATGGAGCGATCTTCAACTTCACCTGCAACTAACACGCTATAAGAGGGGCTGAGCAAAAGCGGTAACATAGCCAAACAACGATTTGCTAGGAAAGGTGGGTTAGAGGCTTGACATGGAAGTATGGGAGGCATGATATAGCAAGTGGTAGGTAGCGCAGCATAGCAATAGAGCGACAACTAGCAAGCAAAGATAGAAGTGATTTCGAGGGTATGGTCATCTTGCCTGAGATCCCGCAAGGAAGAAGAACGAGTCCATGAAGAAGACAAACGGATGTAGTCAAACGAATCCTCACAACCCCGGAACAAAACCGAAGCTAACGAGAGAAGCAACTCGGAAAGAAACAAACAACATAGTAAACAACCATCAGAGAAACATGGAATGATGCACAATCAAGTATGATGCAGGTCCAGTTTAATGAGGCATGGCATGGCAAAGTGCAACAAACAACACTACAAATTAAGTGGAGATCAATATGCAACGAGTTGCATATTGACGAAACACCACATCAATTATTTAGTTCTCTCTCATTTATGTACCCAACAATATAAAATGTTGATTAGCATGGCAAGAGGTGAGACATAAGTAAACTACACATTTAGGCAAGTTTAAATGAGGCCGGAAATAATAAACAACAATCCCGGAAAAATCCTCATATGCATATTTTGGAATTGGTACTGTTCTGCCATAAATGCAATTTTAATGTTGTTAAACAGCAAAATGAAGTGCACCATGTTAAACTAGGCATTTTTTACCCCATTTACATATATAATTTATTAAAATCCGAGCTACGGTTATTTAGTTATGAAATAATTCATTTTATCATGCTATTTAGGCAAAATTAAACAAACAGCAATTTAAGCATTTCAAACATGCATGAAAGTTGCATATTATGAAACTAGATGAAAATCTAAGCATTTTTCATATATAAATTATTTACAAAAGATGCACGGTTAATTAATTATTAATGCATGAACATGAGGGGTTTTTCTGCAATACTGTAAATCCTCGGATAATAGCTAAATTCGCAGATCCTGAAAAAAATCACATGGGACGAATGTGAATAGGAAGCCCAACAGAGAAAAAAACAAGAGGAGGGGCACTGGGGTGTGGCCTCACCCAGTGGGCCTTGGCCCGTTCGGCTTGGAGAGGGAGGCTGGAAGGGGGCGCTCGGCCTGCTTGCTGGTGAAGGGCGACGAAGCCCACGCGGCAGCGCGGGCGTGCGCTCGATGCAGCGCTGCTGCATCTAACTGCAGAAGAACTGCAGCAGGGGCGAAGCAGAGGCCGGCGGCGAGGCTAAGCAGGGGCTCGGCAACGGGCACAGGGGTGGCGTCCCAGGCGCGTGGATGCGCGAGGCAGAGGGCGCGCTGGAGGTCTCCGGTGGCGTGGAGCTTGGCGGCGTGCGGGGCAACACAAGGAGCGGGACGAGGCACTGGTCGTCGTCATCGGGCTCGATCCCGCCTGGAACAAGACGATGGCTGCAGCGGGCGATGGCGCTCGGCGACGCAGGGGAGGCAGAGGAGCGCGACGAGCGCGACGAGGCAGGAGCCGACAGCTTGGCACGGCGCGGGATGAGCAGGATCGCTCGATCCATTCAGGCGGGATGCAGACGGCGGCGCTGAATGCAGAGGCACGGGACTTGCGGCTCCGGCAGGAGGAGCTTGAGGCGCGTGGACGGCAAGCTCGAGCAGATCCGGCCGACGGGGTCGCGCACAAGGCAGAGGACGAACAGAGGAGGCCGACCATGGCGTCCTGGTAGCGGACGAGGAGGTCCTCGAGGCAGAGGCGCACAAGGCTCGGGCGGCCAGTGGCTTGACTCCGGTGACGCGGGGCTGATGAAGAGCTCGGGCGCGAGGGCGGCATGTGAGGGGCTCGGTCAGGCTCGCCATGGGCTCCTGCGGGAGAGAGAACGAGAGGTAATAGAGAGATGGGAGGCACGGGAAGAAGAAGAAAGCAAGAGAAAGGGCAGGGGCGCGAGGTCCGGCCTGGTCCGTCGGCAGCGGGGATGAGCTGCTCGTGATCCCCTTGGGATCGAGCAGGGAAGTCTCTGGTTGGTGGAATGGGTGGATCGGGAGGGATCCCGAGGAGGACGAGGAGTGGCGGCGGGAGGGATTGATGGGACAGCTCCCCTAAAAATTAGGGTTGGGTCATTATTTATAGCAGATGGATTTTTGGGTATGTGCTAATTCGGTCCCTCCGATTAAAATTGAGCAGACGCGAAAAATAGGATAGGAAGTCCAAATAAGAAAACGGAGATGTTTTGTAGATGTTTGGGGATGATCTGTATGCAACGGTGATGACTGAACGGTTCGGGTTCGGGACAGGTTCCGGACGCGCGAGAGGGGTCTATGCACTGCGCAAGGAGGGGTTCAAATGGCCGGACAACAAAAGAACAGTTGGTCTCGAAAGGGGAAACGAAGGCAACTAGGAGAAGCGGCAACCACGAACGACTAAGAGTTTTATAGAAAACATGCGGATGCAATATGCATGATGACATGATGAAATGCAACAACAAATAAAACACACGGCAACAACGAAATACTGGAAGGCTTCTGGAGCGTCAGTCTCGGGGCGTTACACGTCCGTTTGCCTATCTTGAGGCGCCGTTACCCGGAAGGGATTGACAACCCCTTTAACACGTCGGATTGCGAGGATTTGTTATCTGTGTGCAGGGGTTGTTTACGTTGTGTTGCTTGGTTCTCCTACTGGTTCGATAACCTTGGTTTCATCACTGAGTGAAATACCTACCGTCACTGTGATGCATCATCCCTTCCTCTTTGGGGAAATACCGACGTAGTTCTAGCAGACAGGAACTTTCTGGCGCCACTGCTAGGGATTCATCAAAAGGAATTTCTGGCGCCGTTGCCGGGGAAGATCTTCAACATATACCAGGTTCCTAATCACAAATCTCATCTCCTTGCAATCTACATTATTTTCCATTTGCCTCTCGTTTTCCTCTCCCCCACTTCACAAAAATTTGCCTTTTTATTCGCCTCTCTTTTTCGGTCGTCGTTCTCTTGCTTTCTAGTCTTGATGGCTAGCGTCCCTTCCCCTCCTTTGTCACCAGATTTTGAAGTCCTTTACTTCAAACGAAGACAAGGTGAAAATTTGAAAGATGCCTGGTATAGGCTTATGGAATCATATCGTATTTCCAACTTAATGGGGGACTCTAAAGTTTTGCTTCATAATTTTTACATAGGATTGGCTTTGTATCATAGACAACTTCTCGATTTTGCCGCTAAAGGAAATTTCATTGAAATTGATGCCAATGCTGCCTATGAAATTTTAGAGGGGATTTTGGGAGTTCCATCTCAAAAGAAAGGGTTTCCTTTTACCCCCGAGGGAGCTCAAATGTTGGACAAACTTGGTGATTTGCATAAACATATGGTTGAAATACAGAAATATAATGAACCCCGCAAACACCTCAATGGTAGTATCAATCACATGAATACCCTGATTACTATTTGCAATAAGCTATTGGATATGTTGGATCTTAAGATGGTTTCTTTCCCAGAGAATTTAGGAAAGCGTAAAGAGCCTCCGAGGTTTGAGAAAACCCTTACTAAAGTTTCCAAAACTTCAGAAGACAAAACATAGATCCTTGCTTTATGCCTAGCTAAGGGCGTAAAACTATAGCGCTTGTTGGGAGGCAACCCAATGAATAAATTATATTCTTGCTTTTTGATTTCTGTTTTTGTGTATTTGCACAATTATGCTAGTGGTATGATTGTGCTTTTTGTGTTTGTTTAGTGCTTGTGCCAGGTAGATCCGATAGGATCCTCTTGGGTGATAGTTGTCTGATCTTTCTAAAAAAGACAGAAACTTTGCGCTCACGAAAACAATTCTCATTATTTTATCAGAAAGTGCTTTTGCCCTGATTATTTTTGCAGAAGATTAATATACAAATTGCCCTGGTCGTCTTGTTTTTTCAGAATTGTTGGAGTTCCAGAAGTTTTCGAAAAAGTCAGATTGCTACAGACTGTTCTGTTTTGACAGATTCTGTTTTCTTTGTGTTGTGTGCTTATTTTGATGGCTCTATGGTTTTATTTGATGAGTTTTTGCCATAGGAAAGTTAGAATACAGTAGATATAATACAAAAACAAAATATGAATTGGTTTGATACAGTACTTATAGTAGTGGTTTGCTTTCTTATACTAACGGATCTCACGAAGGTTTTGTTGAGTTTTGTGTGATTGAAGTTTTCAAGTTTTGGGTTATCTTACGATGGATGAAGGAAGGATAGAAGAGCCTAAGCTTGGGGATGCCCCGGCATCCCAAGCTATTATACAAAAATGAGCAACCAACTAAGCTTGGGGATGCCCCCGAGTGGCATCCCCGCTTTCTTCGAACGACTATCGGCATTTTACTCGAAACTATATTTTTATTCGTCACATGATATGTGTTTTGCTTGGAGCGTCTTGTATGATATGATTCTTTGCTTGTTTTATTTTGTGTTTTAAGTTATCAAATCCTTGCTGGACACACCTATTTAAGAGAGCTAAAATTATGTCATGACTTGTTAGAATTTGCTCTCTATGCTTCACTTAAATTTTTATGAGCTATGGACTTGCTCTAGTGCTTTACTTATATCTTTTTGAGCATGGTGTGCTTAGTACTTTTGAAGAAATGCTCTCTTGCTTCATTTAGGTTAATTTGAGAGTTAATAAAATTTTCATGAAATTCTCTCTTGCTTCACTTAAATTATTTTGAGAGAAAGAAATTTAATTATGCTCATGATCTTCACTTATATTTGTTTGAGCTTATGAAAAGCAACACATGAAATTAGTCCCAAAGTGATAGATATTCAAGAAGTATATAATAAAAACTTTTATGAAGATCATTGGACAAAATAAACTTGATTCTTAGTAATAGTTTTGAGATATGATGATGTGATATGTGAGTTATGTTGATGAGTATTTATGCTGCAGTAAGAATATTGGTGTTAAGGTTTGTGATTCCCTATGCAAGTACGAAAGTCAATAGTCATGCAATGAAATTATATCCTACTTGTGGTGCATTATTCGGTGTCAATTATGCTTAATGCTTGCTTATGAGATTATTCATTTCTTGGTTGGTCGCTTCTCAATCTATTGCTAGCCTTCATTTTGCACTAAGTATGATCTCTACTTGTGCATCCAAAATCCTTTAAACTAGTTTTTCCACATGAGTCCACTATATCTACCTATATGCGGTATTCTTTTGCCATTCTAAGCAAATTTGCATGTGCCATCTCTAATTTTCAAAATAAACTTCTCTTTTGTGTATTTGTTTCATTCGCGGAGCGGTGAGGGGTGGCTAATATTTTCCATGCCAGATGTGTTATTCTCACGATGAGTGTTTATTCACTTGTCATTGCATGAGAGTAAGGCAAAAGTTTTACGGATGCCCAGTCCCGAAATGCAAAAATGATTTTAGTTTATGTTGTAAAATAATAAATTCCTTGGAAAGTGTGGGTATGGAGGGCAACCATGGATATGGCTAGCCATGGAAAGTGAAAGTATGGTGGAAAAAGGAATAAACTTTATTTTCTGTCTGGGAACCGCCTATGATATATCTAGCATGGAAAGTGTTGGGAATCTAAGTCGTTTTCGTTGGTGGGATGGATACACCTCCCAAAATGTTTTATCTCTATGTTTTCCGCTTTGAGCTCTGGCACCTCTACAAATCCCTACTTCCCTCTACGAAGGACCTTTCTTTTACTTTATGTAATTTTTATTTTGAATTTGAGTCTCCATCTTCTCTTATAAAAGCACCACTAGGAGGCAATATGATCGTACTTAAGTATTGGGTGTAGCTAATATTCGAGTGTGTTTCATGAATGGATCAGTGGTTGAGCATGATGGGCTAGGGATAACTTATTTTATCGTTGATATTTTGAAAGACATGGTTGCTTGTTGATATGCTTGAGTATCTAAATTATTATGTCAAAACTAGACTATTGCTTTGAATCACATAAAAGTCCAAATGTCCATGCTATAAAGAAAAGAATATGATATGACATGTTAGGCAGCATTCCACATCAAAAATTCTGTTTTTATCACTTACCTACTCGAGGACGAGTAGGAGTTAAGCTTGGGGATGCTGATATGTCTCCAACGTATCTATAATTTTTGATTGTTCCATGCTGTTATATTATCAATCTTGGATGTTTTATAAACATTTCCTAATCATTTTATATCGTTGTTTTGGTAGTAACCTATTGACATAGTGCCAAGTGCTAGTTGCTGTTTTCTGCATGTTTTTTACATCGCAGGAAATCAATATCAGACGGAGTACAAATGCAATGAAACTTCACGGAGAATTTTGTTGGACCAGAAGGAACGTAATGGGCCCTGGCTGCGCCTGGGGGTTGCCCCGAGAGGGGCACAACCCACCAGGGCACGCCACGAGGCCCAGGCGCCCCTGGTGGGTTGTGCCCACCTCGGGTGCCCCCCAGACCGCCTCTTTGCTCTATAAATACCCCCATATTTCCAGAACCCTAGAGGAGTCGACGAAATATTCATCGAGCCGCCGCGGAGTCCAGAACAACCAGATCCAATCTAGACACCATCTCGGTTGGGGTTCACCACCTCCATTGGTGCCTCTCCGATGATGCGTGAGTAGTTCTTTGTAGACCTTCAGGTCCGTAGTTAGTAGCTAGATGGCTTCCTCTCTCTCGCTGAATTCTGAATACAATGGTCTCTTGGAGATCCATATGATGTAACTCTTTTTGCGGAGTGTTTGTTGGGATCCGATGATCTTTGAGTTTATGATCAGATCTATCTTTTTAGGGACAATTGCATTTTTACCCCTAGTTGGTTCCTACCCACGGGTTTTGCCCTTACTTTTTGAGCTTGCTCAGTTTTGCCCTTACTTTTTCTGTCGAGGTCCCTCGAATGCCCTTTGACCGTTTGACCAAAACTTTGAAAATTCATAACTAATTCTTATGAACTCAGAAAAATGCAAATAAGATATCAAAATGTTCAGATAAACATCACCTTTATGTGCACATCATTTGCATTCAGGACAAAAGCATCGTTTAAACTACCTAAGGTAATTAATGTTATTAACGTTATTAAAAATAAAAAAGTATAAACAATATTTTTTTCATGAATCAAAATTACATGCAAATGTAAGTGATGTTTTCTCAACATCCAGATATCTTATTTGCATTTTTCTGAGTTCGTATCATCTTGTTATGAATGTTCTAACGACTTTGACCATTATTTGGAAACTTCATAATAAGTTGATATGAACTCAGAAAAATGCAAATAAGATATCAGGATGTTCAGAAAACATCACTTACATTTGCATGTAATTTTTATTCATGAAAAAAATATTGTTTATACCTTTTTATTTTTAATAATGTTAATAACATTAATTACCTCAGGTAGTATAAACGATGCTTTTGTCCTGAATGCAAATGATATTCACATAAAGGTAATGTTTATATGAACATTTTGATATCTTATTTCCATTTTTCTGAGTACATATGAATTAGTTATGAATTTTCAAAGTTTTGGTCAAACGGTCAAAGGGCATTCGAGGGACCTCGACGGAAAAAGTAAGGGCAAAACTGAGCAAGCTCGAAAAGTAAGGGCAAAACCCGTGGATAGGAACCAACTAGGGGTAAAAATGCAATTGTCCCATCTTTTTATATCCATGAAAGTTATTTGAGTTTCTTTGATCTCTTATATGCATGATTGCTTATAGCCTCGTATTTCTTTTCCGGTATTTGGGTTTTGTTTGGCCAACTTGATCCATATGTCTTCCAATGGGAAGAGGTGTTTGTACTGGGTTCGATCTTACGGTTCTTCATCCCAATGACAGAAGGGGAACCGACACATATGTATCATTGCTACTAAGGATAAAACGATGGTGTCTATCTCTACATAGATAGATCTTGTCTACATCATGTCATCGTTCTTATTGCATTATTCTGTTTTTCCATGAACTTAATATACTAGATGCATGCTGGATAGCGGTCGATGTGTGGAGTAATAGTAGTAGATTCAGGCAGGAGTCAGTCTACTATTCTTGGGCGTGATGCCTATATAATGATCATTGCCTGGATATCGTCATGATTATTCGAAGTTCTATCAATTTCCTAACAGTATTTTGTTTACCCACCGTTTGCTATTTTTGTCGAGAGAAGCCACTAGTGAAACCTACGGCCCCCGGGTCTTCTTTCTCATATATTTGCCTTTGCGATCTACTCTTTTTCCTTACATTTATTTTCAGATCTATTAAACCAAAAATACAAAAATATCTTGCTGCGTTTTATTTCTATTTATTTTATTTGCGATCTATCTCTCAATCTACTACAAATTTATCTCACGTCCGTTTGCCTATCTTGAGGCGCCGTTACCCGGAAGGGATTGACAATCCCTTTAACACGTCGGGTTGCGAGGATTTGTTATCAATGTGCAGGGGCTACTCACTGAGTGAAATACTTACCGTCATTATGCTGCATCATCCCTTCCTCTTTGGGGAAATACCGACATAGTTCTAGCAGACAGGAACTTTCTAGCGCCACTTCTAGGGAGTCATCAATGTGTCAGCCCAGGAATTTGTGGCTGTGACTTGGTGGACTTGGCCGATCTCTCAAAGGGCCCTTTTCCTCTAATTGTTTGAGGAGAAAGTTTTGTAGATTGTAAGGACGTCATCCTCACCGTATGAAGGTGATCTTCTCTAGGGGTACGAGTCCAAGGATTGGTTCATCGCTCTTTGCCACCTGCCTGACCACCCAGCAAGATCGAAGCATGTTGGTTGGGTTTGTATTAAGTAAGGCCGAGTGTATGGGGCAAGGTTTCTCCAGTAACTCTTCCTAGACTGTCCTGCGTCTTGTGAGAGGTCGAGTCTTCTTTTGGCGGGCTCGTGTTCGGGCGACTGTCGTCAGTATATGCACTTTGCCGTAGATTTTCTCGGTTGCTCAGTATGGGTTTACTCCATACACATTTGTTGTGTCTTCCATGGTGATATTTTTATGAACCAGGTTCGGTAACTCGGTAAGGCTTTGTACATGGCAGCGGGTTAAGGAGCTCGAGACACCTTCACCCCGGCAATTGAACCGAAAGGCTGCTATTGCTTCTTGATCGCAGCAATCCGTCGTTTGGTTCTTAACCAGGAGGAATCTAGTCCAGTAGTGATGGATTGTTTCTCCAGGCAGTTGCTTTACATACATCATGTCCCATGCGATGGGTTTTCCGGAATCTGGGGAATATGCCGCGTGGTGGGCGGGTGGGGAAAGCAGCATGCTTTGGCTGGTGGCGTATCCGGGTTTTTAGCGGTGATTTTGAGCATCTCGAGGGCATCCGGTACGCCAAGTGCGGATGCTAAATTGTCCTGGCAATGCACCACAGGTTCAGGATCGCGCTTCGGATCGAGGTCTAGCCCCGAGCTTTCTTCTGGGTGGTAGTCAGATTCCTAGCTCGAGGCCTTGACAAGGTCGCCGCCAACCCGAACATAGTTTGTTTTGAGTTTGGCGACTGCGAGCCTTCGGCCAACACTTCGATGGTGGCGACAAGGTCTGTGATAGGTGGGGTAACAATTTCCCTGCTATCGAGTTTAAGCCCGATCTGTTCGTAAACCGAGGGCTGGCCGCTGGAGAGTCCCATGGCGCGAATCCGGTCTAGTAAGTTTTTTAACAAAGAGAGATCTGTAGGGTCTATGCTCCTCACATATTCGGCGTTGATAAGCAAGACCGGCTCCCGATCTTTGTATTATGAGGAAGTATGATGGCTTGAAGCTAGGTTTGATTTGGAGAGGACACGTCCAACATGGGTTGACTCCCCGTCTTCGGATGCCGAACTCCCCTCGAGGCTCAAAGCCGGATCCGCGGTAAGGAGGGAAGGTCCGGACAGGGTTGACTCCCGGTCTTCGGATGTAGGAGTTACTTCCGAGCTTGAGGCCGGTAGTGCGGTGAGGGCCGATCTAGAAATTAGACCGTGGAGAGGCCTTGAAGTTAATGCTCGAGAGGCTGTGGTGGTTCCAGGTGAGTCTGAGAAGCCAGTGAAGATCATATCACCACGATTGTCGGCGACGTACTCGAAGTTACCAAACCAGATTTGATGCTCAGGGGCGAAACCGTCGACCTGGTCGAGATGACCGGTCGAGTCAGCACGTAGGACGACGCTGCCGAACGCGAAAAGTTGCCCGAGGACGAAGATGCCCCTGGTGTTGATGCTGTCTTTGATGATCAGGCGAGTCATCAATCCCTCGGAGATCCAATAGCGGGACCCTCTATGAAAGCACCAATGTACGTATCAAAACCGGCAGATCTCGGGTACGGGATCCCGAACTGTAGATCTTGGATCGATGGGGATCAAGGGACGCGGGACACGATATTTACCCAGGTTCGGTCCCTCTCTAAGAGGTAATACCCTACGTCCTGCTTGATTATATTGCTTGTGTATACGGGGATTACAGAGTTGATCTACCACGAGATCGGATGAACTAAAACCCTAACTAGTAGGATGGCGTTTGTTCTCCTAGCCTCTACAGACTAAACCCTCTGGTTTATATAGACACCAGGGGTACTGGGGTTTACATATATTCGGTTACATCAAGGGAACGCCGAATCTTGGAGTACACACCAAGGCACAAAAGGTCTTTGGCTCGGAGACGGTGTCCTGGACTAGGGGGTACTCACCACGTAGTCTTCCGATCAGTTGGATTGGGCCGAGGAACCCCATGCCCGTTTGCTCATGGGCCAGTTCGGACAGCTGATGTATACACGAGGAAGATTCCACAAGACTTGGTGATCAAGACAAGGACTCCTCTCCACCGACGTATTCGACTAGGACTCTTGTTATCCTAGGCCTCTGGTACATTATATAAGCCGAGGCCAGGCTAGTCGGTAGAGAATCTTGACATTACTCATCATACCTCTAGGGTTTAGACCACAACATATCATCTCGAGGTAGATCAACTCTGTAATCATACACATCGAATAAAATCAAAAGCAGCATGTAGGGTATTATCTCTTCGAGAGAGCCCGAAGCTGGGTAAAAAATCCCGTGTCCATGTTACCATTGATCCTAAGACACGCAGCTTCGGACCCCCTACCCGAGGTCCGCCGGTTTTGACACCGACAATGGTGCTTTGATTGAGAGTTCCACTGTGTGGTCGGCAAAAGGATCAATGGCTCGCCTGCAGATCAACTGCAATGTCGGAATCTTCGTCACCGCCTCGACTGGTCACCTTGGCTTGACCGAGGACTGTGACCTACCTCCAATCATCATGTTTGGAACAGGGCCTTCATCAACATCAACTCCGATCTCTATCAAGATCATGGAGGAACCATCCATGGAGCTCGGGGTCTCGACGTCAACATGGCCCTCGGGCGACCGTGCTGTTTTTTCGAACAACGAACTTGTATCTGCTACCACTAGCTCCCCGAGCATCTCTTTGACGATTCCTTCAGTGGAATTGTGCTAAAATTTAGTCGCGTTCCGATGGAGCAATCTCCGCCGGTCTCCGATATACCGGAGCCCCGTCGAATCTGGATGGGAATCTGGACGAGATTGGAGCGTGGTGTCCAGCACCTAGCTCGGACGTCCTTTGGAAGATCCAACCATTGATCGGCTGTGGAATTCCTATATCTACCACCCCTCAAAATTTCAGCTTGATCCAACCGTCCAAACTTCAGGAACCTTCCGATTAGTGCATCATTTTTCAGATATGTTTTCTGCGCGAGAACGAATCCGACTCGAGTTCATCTTTTTTATGAACGGGATTTTAGACATCCTTTTTGAAGGAAGTTTTGTATGGGGTATTGTGTTTTGTTCCCACACACATCCCACTAATTTTAATGTCTTTTCCAATATGATCTTCACCATCGCGCCGGTGTCAAACCAGCCCGACAAAGTTGCTCCACGGCTGCCAACTTGTGCTAGACACGTCGTCGCTTTGTTGAGGCGAGCTCAACTTCTTCGGATCATCATTTCAGCAAGCCGAACAAGAGTCCGGCATCACGAAGGATAAATCATCACCAACCTCGCCGCCCCATGGATTACACGAAGCGGGCACATCGGCAACGCCGCACGGTCACTTCATCGAGCCGGCATTGACCACGTCACGAGTTATGACCTGCATCGGCATGGCCACACCGTTGCTTCTTCGAGCTGATGTCCATCACGCCGAACTACTTCAACACCTCGGCTGACATGGCAGCTACAACGTCTCCTTACCGACATGCTCCGTCACCTCGTCTGGACCGGGGGCTTCGCCATCCCTTCATCAACCTACTTCGGGGACTTCGGCGTCGTCAGCCGACCAGCTTCGTCATGTTAGCTGGACCGGGGGCTTCGCCATCCCTTCATCAACCTACTTCGGGGACTTCGGCGTCGTCAGCCGACCAGCTTCGTCATGTTAGCTGGACCGGGGGCTTCGCCATCCCTTCATCAACCTACTCCGGAGACTTCGGCGTCGTCAGCCGACCAGCTTCGTCAAACTAGCTGGAGCGGGGGCTTCGCCATCCCTTCATCAACCTACTCCGGAGACTTCGGCGTCGCCAGCCGACCAGCTTCGTCACGTTAGCTAGACCGGGGGCTTTGCCTCGGCGAGCCAACTATACCAGGATCGCCATGCCGTCACTTCACTGCCCATCAGGCAATGGGTGTGTGGATCGAGTCCCAATTTTGGGAGTCACTTTTCTTCGGACTGCTACAACAAATAAACCAGGTGCTATTAATCCTAGCAATTTTTTGCTTGTTTGGGTTTATTTTTCCAAGGAATTATTACCCTGGTTTGTTCCATCATCTGTACACAGGTCTATCAAATGGTGGCCGCATTAACGACGGTCGCATGGTGGTTCGGTCAGTTTCCGTACATAATTCGGCGAACGCCGCATCCGGAATTTGGACAAACCTGTGAATTCAGGCATCGCCATGCCTTTACTGCATCACGCCGATGCCCTGCATCGACATTGACTTCGGCGCAAGGCCACATATTTTTAAATAAATTATCTTGCGTAAATTAATTACGCGAGGATTTTTATATATTTATATTATTATTGTTGGCCTGCACTATTTTACCTGTGCAGGTAATGGACTTCGACTACGTCACGTGGTCTCTTCGGCAAGCCGACGCCGTCATCCCAATCGGCATAAATCATCTCGCGTGATCACCTTGTTGGTCGTGTTGCCATACCGACGTGTTCGGTTGCCTCGGGGACTTCGACATCATCGAGAGAGCTCTACCTCATCGAGCGTTCGGCGCACATGCCATATTTCTTTTATTACTCACTTTGCATAAATTATTTATTATGCAACATTTTTAATTTATTATTATTACTATTATCTATGGTCTGCACTATTTTTTGTGCACATGTAAATGTTTCGGGTCGGGCAGTGTTGTCACCTCGGCGTACTGACATACCACGTCACCTCGACTGGAAGGGGAGCTTCACCAACACTTCATTAACCCACGTCGGGGATTTCGGCGTCACTCTGCCGGCCTGCATTGGCCGTGCTTTGTCACCACTTCGGAGTGCCGAGTTGTTCGCTCTGCCACCTCGGGACCGGCTTGGGGGATGGAACCTTGTCCTGCATCAAGCTCGGACCATGTCCTCAATGTCGAACACATTAACCAGCTGAGTCGCTTTCATGCTCAAAGTTTTAAATTTTTAACTTGTGTTCGGTTCGACCATGCTCACATACGTTGTTCGTTAAAAGAAACTCCCCTTACCGATGTTAACCGGGGGCTCTTAAAATTTACACGTGCCATTTTATAATAATGTGTTTCCTTCTTGGTCGTTGCAAAGTATTTTTCTACCGCTCGTTTTTCCACTCGAGTGTATGGTCAATAGCCGGATAGCCTAACTTCTCTCTAAAGCCGCTCGAGTTTAGTTCGCTAAACTGGCCTCGGAGAAGCACTCCGCCTTCGGGATAAGGAGCTTGAAGCCGTAGGCTGACCCGCTTGAAGTCTTAAGATCGGATGTGTCATGTTAAAGCACGACAGAAGCACATTTTTTTTAAAAAGACCAATTTCTGGATTGGCACCAAAATCTTGGTTTAGTCCGGATGTCAAGCTTTTACATAAGTTTTTGGCTTTTCGAGCCTATGGCACTTTTAAACTATTGGTATGTTTCCAGCATAAGTCTCGTAGTGCAACGTCGGACACCTTTAGAGATTCCGCAAAAACATTCTCGGATATTGCTATATATGCATCGGTTTCGAATTGTGTCTTTGGTCAATATTTGGGTTGCCCGGCTCCTGTGCTTGCCTCCTACGTTCCGCTTTATTCGGCTAGGTGTGCAAAGGGAGAACCACTGCGATTGTGCTTCCAGCTCGCATGGTTAAGCACCTCAGTGGAGAAAGCTGAAAACTGACTGTCACAATAAGTGTAAACTGGTCAGCGATCCGATGACTGTGTTAAATGACGGGCCGCTCATAACATTGGCTGAAGTGTTTACGGCTTGAACTCGGCTGTGGCCAAACACTAACCAGGGGATAGTAGCTGGCCTCCCAACTTTAAGCTCCTATGACTAAGTGAAAGTTATAAAGCCCGCATATCTGATTGCCTCGTTTCCGCTAACACAACCGCCTTCGGGCACCGAGACGTCGGCTAAGGGTTGTTTGTTATTGCGGAAACACCCTGCGTAGCATCTACAAGGGGGTAGAAGCCGACGATGGGCCACTTTCAACTGATAAACGGTCGCAACATAGTCAAAATAAACATATCATCGGCATTTGTATTTAATATACAAGGGCCGCCTTCCATAATCATTGTTATAAAGCCATAATTTTGCATCAAGTTGACTTAAGATTTCGGCCAAGCTGGTTGCCTGGCTCCTATGATTACCCCTATCTTCCCGATTGTTCGGCTAGGAGGTAAAGGGAGCACCTCTATGATTGTTACTTCCGGGTCATCCGTGTTAGTACATCAGACTGGGAGAAGCCGGAAGCTAGCCATCTTAAAGAATATAATTGGTCGGCAACGACGGAAGTGAAAATTTTGGTCCATTAAATGCCACAGAGATCGGGAACTTACCCCGAACTAAATCCTCAATATTTTTCTCCTGCATCGATCGGAGTTGAGGTTTCATGATCATGGTTGGCATGACAACTCAAAGAAAGGAACCGATAGCGGGATTATTTTCTTAGGGAGATGTTTCTTACATCAAATAGTAATATAACATTCTCTCCGCATACCTTTGTTTATAAAACCATATGGCCGGATTGCCTTGCTTGTTGTAAACCTTTGCCCTTAAAGGCATTATAAAGTAGGACAAACACTCCCCGGCCACTGGCCGAGGAGATTGAAGCCGATGGTCGGTCAACAAGGTGTTGTACAATGCGGATACGAGCATTCAAGATGTAAAGTACTTGGATTCATAGAATCATTACACATAAAAATTGCGAGTAAAATCCATTTACTGCAATCCATCTTTTAAACCCCTTGGGGCCTACCTTGGCGAGCTCGGATTTCGACCAGCTCTAAGCTCCTTTAAGAGATCTTTATTCTCTTTCTGAGAAGTTTGTGTTAAACACAACAATTTTTTTTGTCAAACGGATATCGATCCTTAATTCGGCCACCCGTGCCCACATTAAGGATCGGGGGCTACTGGGCTTTGTGCACATCGATCCCCTGATCTGGTGTTGCCACCCGACCAGTGGCTTGGGGGCTACTGCATTGCCTATTCAATGCAGAAAATTCAAAGTGCTCAGTGTTCGACATGACCGAACTATGGACAAGCGCGTCTTCGGACAACAATAAGTACCATCCGAGACTTATCCGGCATTAAGTTAATATATCACGGCGACTTCTCACGACCCCCTCTCAGGGGCCCGTCCGCCGATCACTATTACCTCTAATATATTACATTGCGTTTCTATTCCTACGTATGCTGCTGAGCTAGGAGTTGATCCTCAGGTCGATTTCGCGAATCGACCTCAGTCTCATGGGCTACTAGGATCAGCAGTTTTATGTTTTCTTTCTGGTGCATCTCGGATTTTAGACCAACACACACCTTGAGGGCTACTGGATATACGTATACGGGCTATATATTTCAGCAGAGAATAAATTGCACCAATCAAAAATATTCACAAAAAAATCAGCCTGCAGTCGGGGTGGTGCACCACCTCGGAAGCAGTCCGGCAAAAAGCTTGGGCGCCAGTGGCTGGCTCCATAGAGGGCATTTCCGGCATTAAGCTCGACTGAATTTATTCAATCTTTTAAAAGACCGAGGTAGTTTACGATACCTCGGACGCTGACCATCGTTGGAGCTCGGAAGCGGTCCGGCATAAAGCTCGGATTCGAATGGCTCGTTCCATGCAGAACTTTTCAGCGTTAAACTCGGATAACCTCCTTCAAACTTTTTCAAGCCAAGGTGATCTATGACACCTCAGATATAGTCTGGCGTTGGAGCTTGGATATAATCCGGCGTTGGTGCTCGTCTGCAAAAGATATCTCGAATGCAGTCCGGCGTTGGAGCTCGGATGCAAGAGGACACCGTCGCACGAGAACAACTTCAAACCCGAGGTGTGGCTAAAAAATAATAACTAGGCATTGATAAAGGTTGAGAACTTAAAGGGGCTCCTCGGATACCCGACGTGTAAACTATTCAGATTCACTTTGGTCATCCTCAAGATCGAAGATGAGAAGATTTGTTGAACCAGTTTTCAAGACCGACGACCGAAGATGAAGCACAGTTCGGAAGAATCGAGGAGCGTCCCCAACTTGAGGACCGGTTCAAGGGGCTACTGACGGTGTCCTGGACTAGGGGGTACTCACCACGCCATCTCACGATCAGTTGGATTGGGCCGAGGACCCCCATGGCCGTTTGCTCATGGGCCAGTTCGGACAGCCGATGTATACACGAGGAAGATTCCACAAGACTTGGTGATCAAGACAAGGACTCCTCTCCACCGGCATATTCGACTAGGACTCTTGTTATCCTAGGCCTTTGGTACATTATATAAGCCGAGGCCAGGCTAGTCGATAGAGCATCATGACATTACTCATCATACCTCTAGGGTTTAGACCACAACATATGATCTCGAGGTAGATCAACTCTGTAATCATACTCATCGAATACAATCAAAAGCAGCATGTAGGGTATTATCTCTTCGAGATAGCCCGAAGCTGGGTAAAATCATGTGTCCATGTTACCATTGATCCTAAGACACGTAGCTTGGGACCCCCTATCCGAGATCTGCCGGTTTTGACACCGACACTCGGATACAGTGCGGTCCAACAGTTCGGCCTATGAGAGATACACCGGCGAACCGAGGACCCCCTAGTCCTGGACTCCCTCACTCCTTCCCAGGTTCTGCCTCGAGGTGGCGGCGCTTTGTCCCGAAAGACTTTTTTCTAGGTCAAAACCCTTCATATATCAGAAGATGGGAACCGAAGGCCAGCTTTGGGCCCCACAAGGCATCAGGGTGCACCCAGGGGGTGGCCACGCCTTGTTGCCTTGTGGGCAACTGGTGGCCACCCTTTGGCATTTCTTTGCTCCAGTATTTTTTTATATATTCAATAAATAATCTCCATGAAGTTTGAGGTCATTTGGAGCTCTGCAGAATAGGTATCTCTGCTATAATTCTTTTAGGTCCAGAATTCCAGTTGCTGGTAATCTCCCTCTCCATGTAAGTCTTTCAATCTAAGAGAGAAACGGGATTATAATTGCATCATAACATGAAATAATGACCAAATATATATATATTAATGACCATATACATATATATATAATTGCACAAAAATGATGCAAAATGGACGTATCAACTCCCCCAAACTTAGACCTCGCTTGTCCTCAAGCCAAAACCGATCTTGATAATCATGACCACATGTTTAGAGAGAGTGGTGTTGACAAAAACAAAATACGGGTATGATATATGATTATTAACATAGCATCAAATATTTGTCATATAGCTTCTCATAAACAAGTAACAATTCATTCATAACCTTGAAGTACGAAACATAAACTTTCTTGAAAACAAACAAACTATGTTCTGAGTCATCAAAACAATCACAATTCATCATATTTCTGTTAATAGTCTATGTAAGAGCTTTTGTTTTAGCAAGTCCACATACTCAACCATCATATAGTCTTCTACAATTGCTAACACTCAATGCATCTTTTTGGGAACAAACGTTTCCGTTAGACACGTAGGAAGATGGGGGCTTATTGTTTTCGCCTCCCAACTCGTTTACCTCAAGGATATTGTCAACAATAATAACTCATGATCACCTACATCCAACTAGATATATATATATAGGGCTAATTTTCTATACTCTTGGGAGTATGTACTCCTATCTTCAATATACCTCATATACGCATTGATTGTACCTCTTTATCATTCTCAATATACTTCATTAAATATTCCAAGATACCCCGATGCGAGTTTTGTTGAAAAAATATCATGTGTGACGTACTTTTTGTAATATACCTTTTTCACGTACAAACAAATCATTATGTAAGTAAATCTTCAAAAATATGAGACACACATGATTTTTTTTCATGAAACTCATTTTTGGGTATCCGGTAATTATTAATGGAGTATATTAAAAATAGTAAAGAGGTATAAAAGATTCATCTATGTGGTATATGAGGAGCGGGAGTATATATATATATATCAATTTGGGTCTACATATAATCAAAAAGAAACCCCCTGCCCCCGCATCATCCCTCTCGGCGCGACATGGGCGGAGCCCCCCGCATGGAGCCGCCTTGATGGCTAGGCTCGCCATGGCGGCGGTGGGGTACCCTCTCCTTTCCTTCGATAACTCTAGCTGTCGTGGAATTGTCACGGCAGATGTCCTCGTGCAAGGACTTAGTCGTGGAGCCATCACAGCTAGGAAGCTTAAAGGGGTTTAAATGGGACAAGGAACACGAGGGTTATACTGGTTCGGCCCCTTACGGTGAAGGTAAAAGCCTACGTCCAGTTGAGGTGATATTGATTAGGGTTTCGACGACCAGGAGCTAAACCGTCCTGCCTGGTTATCGATTTGGTCTTACTTGTCCCTAAACCGCCGCCGGGTCGTCCCTTTATATAGAGAGGTTGACGCCCAGCGGCTCTCAGAGTCCCGGCCGGCTCATAACAGTGTCCGGCTCGGACTCTTAACTATTCTTGCCTTACACAACAGGTTTCACCATAACAGCGGTTATCACTACGGGCCTTAAGCCATCTCCGGGTCTTAAGCCCATTATTGACCCGTCATCTTCAAGTTTGGTACTGGGCTTCGTGTGATGACCATTATGACGTAACCCGGCCCCTCCTGGGCGGGTGACTCTAAGGGTTATATCCCCAACACTAGCCCTTGCCTGATTTGCCCGCAGTGGTGGGTCCTCACTGCGACGTCGCTGGTGTGCGCCCTGGCCGGAGGTTGCTGGTGCCTGGAGGGCCAGCACCCCTCCCCTTGTCGGGGCTTTAGTGGCCACTGCCTACTACTTGTGAGCTGCATTGGGATTTCCTAGAAGAGGTGGGGATGGTGCAGTATCGTAGAGATAAGTATTTCCCCCAGTTATAAAACCAAGGCTATCAATCCAGTAGGAGAAGCAAGCAACACTATGTACACAACACCTTCACACAAACAACAAATACTTGGAACCCAACACTATGGGCAAGATTAAATTGTATAGGTTTTGATAGATAGATCTGACAAAAATACAAAATAAAATAAATAAAAGGAAATTGCAGCAACGTATTTTTGGTTTTAATATATGATAGAAAATAGACTCGGGGGCCATAGTTTTCACTAGAGAGTCTTCTCTCGAGAAAATAGCATACGGTGGGTAGACAAATTACGGTTGGGAAATTGACAGAAAAGCGAATAATTATGATGATATCCAAGGCAATTATCATGTATATAGGCATCACGTCCAAGATTAGTATACCGAAACGATTCTGCATCTACTACTATTACTCCACACATCTACTACTAGCATGTATGTAGTGCATTAAGTTCATGAAAGAACGGAGTAATGCCTTAAGCAATATGACATGATGTAGACAAGAAAAACTCATGTATGAATAAACCCTATCTTGTTACCCTTAATAGCAACGGTACATGCATGTCATGTCTCTTTCGTTTAATGAGACAGAGCACCGTAAGTTCGAACCCATCACAAAGCACCTCTTCCCATGGCAAGATAAATCAATCTAGTTGGGAAACCAAACCAATAGATCGGAGAAGAAATACGAGGCTATAACAATCATACATAAAAGAGTTCAGAAAAACTCATATAATATTTATGGATAGATCTGATCATAAACTCACAATTCACTGGATCCCAACAAACACACCGCAAAAAGTCAGTACATTAAATAGATCTCAATCTAGCTACTAACTATGGACCCATAGGTCAGTGGTAAACTACTCACGCATCATCGGAGGGGCAACAAGGATGATGAAGAACCCCTTCATGATCGTTTCGCCCTCCGGCAGAGTGCCAGGAAAGGCCTCTAGATTGATCTCATGGTTCTGGAACTTGCGGCGACGGGAAAAGTATTTCGTGGACTCCCCTAAGGGTTTTAGTATTTTAGAGTATTTGTAGAGGTGGAGGTAGGTCACAACAATGCTCGTGGGCCGCACTACCTACCAGGGCACACTAGAGGCCCTCGGTGTGCCCTGGTTCTTAGTGGGCCCCTCTTTCATCTTCTCGTGGGCTCTAGAAGCTTTCAGGGTCTCTTATTTCTAGAAAAAATCTCCAAAAAGTTTCGTGCCATTTGGAGTTCGTTTGGTAGTGATATTCTGCAATGTCAAAAACCAGCAAAAAACAACAACTGGGACTGGACACTAAGTTAATAGGTTAGTCCCAAAAAATGATATAAAGTTGCTTGTAAATGTATATAAAACATCCAAGATTGATAATATAAAAGCATGGAACAATCAAAATTTATAGATACGTTGGAGACGTATCAGCATCCCCAAGCTTAATTCCTGCTTGTCCTCGAGTAGGTAAATGATAAAAACAGAATTTTTGAACTGGAATGCTGCCTAACATATTCATCATATATTATTTTCTTTGTAGCATGGACATTTGTACTTTAATAATTCAAAGCAATAGTCTATAATTTGACATGAAGACATCAATATTCAAGCATGTCAATAGGCAACTATTTCTTTCACAATATCAATGCTAAAGAAAGTTATCCCTGGCCTATTATGCTCAATCATTTATCCATTCATGAAACACAATCAAATATTAACTACATCCAATACACAAGTATGAGAAGAGTGTTCCCTAGTTGGTGCTTTGTAAGAGAAGACGGAGACTCAACATAAAAATAAAAATTCCATAAAAAGTAAACATGTAGGCCCTTCCCGGAGGGAAGCAGAGATTTGTAGAGGTGCTAGAGCTCATAGCTTAAACCGAGAGATAAAATTTATTTTGAGAGGCATGCTTTTCATGTCAACAAAAGCGACCGTGAATTCCCAATATCTTCTATGCTAGAAAAATTATAGGTGGTTCCCAATAAAAGTAAAGTTTGTTTCCTTTCCACCATTCTTTAACAATCCATGGCTAGCCGTATCCACGGGTGCCTTCCATACCAACACTTTCCAAGTAATTTATTATCATAGTATTTTTTTTCATTTTAGGACTGGGCATTCCTATTAATTACCCGCCACACTCTCGTGCAATGACAAGTGAATAAGCACTCATCGTGAGAATAAAATACCTAGCATGGAAAATATTGGCCACCCCCTGACGCTTCATGAGTGGTACGGGCACACAAAAAGGAAATTCTTTTTGAAAATTAGAGTTGGCACATACAAATTTACTTGGAACGGCATGAAAATACCACATGTAGGTAGGTATGGTGGACTCATTTGGCAGAACTTTGAGTTTAAGGAGTTGGATGCACACGCAGTATTCCCGCTTTGTACAAGTGAAGGCTAGCAAATAGATTAGGAATCAACCAACCATAAAATGAAAATGGTCATAAATGCGCATTGAACATAATTAACACCGAATAATGCACCACAAGTAGGATATTACATAACTATTGACTTTACGTGCATGCATAGGGAATACAAACCTTGACACCAATATTCTTACTAAAGCATAATTACTCATTAGCATGACTCACATATCACTATCTCCATACCGCAAAACTATTGCAAGGAATCAAGTTTATAATATCCAATGATCTTTATGAAAGTTTTTATTATATCCCCCTTGGATATCTATCACTTCGGGACCAAATTCATATCTCGTGCAAATTACCATTACTATTCTTAAATATCAAAAAAATCTAAGTGAAGCAGGAGAGGATAAATATTTCTTCAAAAAAAGTCAACTCTCAAAATAATATAAGTGAAGCACAAGAGCATATTTCTTTAAAATATAACCACCGCCATGCTGAAAAAGATATAAGTGAAGTACTATAGCAACTCCCTAGCTCAAAAGATTTAATTGAAGCACATAGAGTATTCTAGCAAATCATGATATGCGGGTGGCTCTCTCAAACTAGTGTGTTCAGAAAGGATGATTGTGACAAACTAAAAAGCAAACAAAGCAAAGACTCATATAATACAAGACGCTCCAAGCAAAACTCATGATATGTGATGAATAAAAACATAGCTCCAAGTAAAATTACCGATGGTCGTTAGAAGAAAGAGGGGATGTGTTCCGGGGCATCCCAAGCTTAGTTGCGTGGGAGTCATAGAATATTACCTTGGGGTGCCACGGGCATCCCCAAGCTTAAGCTCTTGCCACTCCTTATTCTTTCATCCATCACGATCTCACCCAAAACTTGAAAACTTCAATCACACAAAACTTAACAAAACCTTCGTGAGATCCGTTTGTATAATAAAGCAAATCACCACTTTAAGTAATGTTGCAAAACCATTCATATTTTATTATTTCATTATATCTATTGTATTCTAACTTTACCATGGCTTATACCCCCCGATACAATCCATAGATTCATCAAAATAAGCATACAATGCAACGAAAACAGAATCTGTCAAAAACAGAACAGTCTGTAGTAATCTGAACTTTCACCATACTTCTGTAACTCCAAAAAACCTAAAACTTAGGACAACATGCGCAATTTTTATATAAATCCTGTGTAAAAATTTTAGAATTTGATCACGCTCCAACAAATTTTAGCAATTCTGCTACTTTTTTCAGGAATACACAAAGATTGCGTATCATTTTATTGATAAAATAAGATAGAATGAGTACATGAGGTGGTACAACACATGGCACGAACACAAGGGGCGTGAAAATGGTGCCCGAAGCATGAAGATGAGAGATGCTCGATCCAAACAAAGAAGAACACAGCTAAACCCTCTGACCAGAGAAACTACCCAGCTAACAACCAAGCTACCAACATCTCCAAAAGATGCACCGAGGACACCACGAGAAAAACAAGACAACGCCTTCACGAAGGAGAACGACACCGAGACGATGTTGTTGTCCGGTCCAGAAAACCAAGCCTAGGGTTTCCCCTGAAGCTCGAAGAGGGGCACAAAAGATGGCCATGCAGCACCTTCAAGAAGGGCACGACATCCACGGATATTGCCTCTGCCGGCGTAAGCTGCGGTGATTTCGCCCTGGCAAAATTTGGAGCAATCTCAAGCTGTGGGAGCATAGATGAGGCAGTCAAGCCAACGCCAGAGTGGCGACTACGGGAAGGGGACCGCACCCGACACCGAGGAGGCACCGGGCGCCGCTGGATGCGTGAGCTTCGGAGGAGGACGAGGATGCGTGGCTGAGCGGAGTGAAAGGTGGCGGGGATGCGATGCTGGCCGGAGCCCCGGACGAGCCATGATCTGGAAGGGAGTGCAGATCCAGGCCATCAGGACCGGAGCAGCAGGGACACCGGCGTGCCTAAGGAGCCGAAAGGGGATGCAGCTCCCGAAGCATGCCAGATGCGAAGATGCGCCGGGATGGACATCCAACCAAGGTACCGACGGGTTGGTGGTGAAGCGGAGATAACGACGAGCCAGTGAGGCAAGGGAGCCGGAAAGCGCAGCTCCGAGGTCAAGCCGGGTCCGAAGCCACGCCGGTAGTTAGGAGCATAGGAAGAGGCGCAGGCCCATGGCCACCAGGCTAAGGCCGCTCCTGCCAGGTGGAATATAGGGGTACTCGCACACAACCAAAATTCGGACGAAGCGCAGCAAAAAGCCGTCACCACCGGTGCAGCTAGCCACCTCCAAGACTGCCCCGCGAGGAGGCCATCTCGGAGCTTCAAGGGAGGGGACGCAGTTGGCAGGGCGTGCCCGGCCACCATGGGGCCAGCTGGAGAGCACCATAGCCAGCCGGGGTGGACCCCCAGATCGGATCTGGGGCCGGACAGAGTTGCCACAAGAAGTTGTGGTCCGGGGGAGGGGAGGGGGCCACCAGCGCCGCCAGCGAGCCGGAGTCGAGGGTGGATATACGCACTGCGGGTGGAGGCCACCGCTGCCGCAGGAACCAGATCAGGGGAGGGGGCGGAGGGAGGGTTGGTGGAGTAGAAAGGCCCAACTGCTGCCAACCCAGGGCCCGGTGCTGCTTTGCTGACCGGCCCTTCGGCGGCGGCAACGCGGGGATGGGTGGGAGGCGGGGGCCAAGCTGGCGGCGGCTGGGATCTCCCATGAGTCGCCCGGCACGGGCGACGCAGGCGTCAGGGGTCGGACTGGTCCAATTCTTCTACTGGACGCAAAAGATTCTGTTAATGCACAGAATCAAATCAACTATCACCAAAATCATCCCAAAGGCTTTATTTGGCACAAACACTAACTAAAACACAATCATAATAGTAGCATAATTGTATACTTATTGAAAAATAGAAAGGAAAAAATTGAAAGATACTCCCTCCGTCCCATAATATAAGACGTTTTTTGACACTACATCAGCGTCAAAAAACGTCCTATATTATGGGACGGAGGGAGTAACTATTAGGTTGCCTCCCAACTAGCGCTATTATTTTACGGCCCTAGCTAGGTATAATAATGCATAGTTTCAAGTGTTGTCATCTTTGGTATCCAATTGCAGTTACACAACCATAATTCCTCAGAGTTATAACATATATATTTTTAATAATCACACTCCTAGGAACAGAATAAAGTGACTTATTTTTATATATTGGTTCCTTAATTAAATCAACAAAATTGGGGCGAAGTCTAATCATTTTAAGATCTTTGTTATTATTACTAGTCGTGGCACCCTTGTTTTTAGGAACATGAATAAACTTTTAATTCTTGCTAGGAGGAGGTTTTTCAATAGTTTTGACAGAAGAAAAAGTAGAACCCAAATTATAAATAATTTCTTCCAACTTATCGATACAAGAGGGACTTTGTTCTACTCTTTCATTAGTTATTGGTTTTTTCTCCTTTAGCATCTTTAGAGCAATTTCGACCGTTGATCCAAATTGAGTGACATGGTTATCAATCTTTTTATCCAGATTATCAATATGCTCTATGGTAGGCATCTTCTTTTCAATAGCAGCTAACCTTTCCATAACATGCTCCAAAGTTAAAACCATTTCATTAACTGTGATAGCTGGTGATCCCACTAGATTTCCCATAGAATTGAAACCATCCATCGAGGGACACCGACGTCGCTTGAGACTGCGTTGGTATTTCCCCAAAGAGGAAGGGATGATGCAACACAGCTACAGTATGTATTTCCCTCAGTTGTGAAACAAAGATATTAATCCAGTAGGAGAACCAAGCAACACTATGTAAACGGTACCCGCACACAAAGAATAAATACTTGCAACTCGACGCGTAAGAGGGGTTGTTAATGCCTCCATGCTAAAAAGATAGATAATTTTGTGGTAGATTGGATAGATAGCTATCGATAAAACACGAAATAAAAGATGCAAATAAAAAGTGCAGCAAGGTATTTTTGGGTTTTTGGAATAATAGATCTAAAAATAAAAGTGGCAAATAATAGATCAGAAATCAAATATGATAAAGAATAGACCCGGGGGCCATAGATTTCACTAGTGGCTTCTCTCAAGAAATAGCACACGGTGGGTAAACAAATTACTGTTGGGAAATTGATAGAAAATCAAATAATTATGACGATATCAAGGCAATATATAGGCATCATGTCCAACATTAGTAGACCGACTCCTGCCTGCATCTACTACTATTACTCCACACATCGACCGCTATCCAACATGCATCTAGTGTTTAAGTTCATGGAGAAACGGAGTAATGCAATAGGAACGATGACATGATGTAGACGAGATATATTCATGTAGGAATAGCCCCCATCTTGTTATCCATAATAGCAACGATACATGCGTGTCTTGTTGCCCCTTCTGTCACTAGGAAAGAACATCGCAATATCAAACCCATCACAAAGCACCTCTTCCCATGGCAATAAAAATCGATCTAGTTGGCCTAACTAAACAAAAGATTCGAAGAAGAAATACGAGGCTATAAATAATCATGCATATAAGAGATCAAAGAAGACTCAAATAATATTCATGGATAGAAGATCTGATTATAAACTCAAACTTCATCGGATCCCAACAAACACACTGCAAAAAGTCATTACATCAAATAGATCTCCAAGAGACCATTGTATTGAGAATCAAAAGGGAGAGAGGAAGCCATCTAGCTACTGCCTACGGACCTGTAGGTCTATGGTGGACAACTCACGCATCATCGAAGAGGCACCAATGAGGATGATGAACCCCTCCGTGATGGTGTTAGATTGGATCTTGTGGTTTTGGAACTTGCGGCAGCTGGCATTGTATTTCGTCGACTGCCCTAGGGTTTCTATAATATTTGGGAATTTATAGGGTAAAGAGGTGGTGCAGGAGGGCTCAGTGGGGACCACAACCCCCTTGGCGTGCCTGGGCTCCTAGGCGCATCCTGGTGGGTTGTGCCCCCCACGGGCCTCCCCAGGTGTTTTTGTCCCCAAGGTTTCTTCTGGTCCAAAACAAAAATCTCCAAAAAGTTTCGCTGTGTTTGGACTCCGTTTGTTACTGATATTCTATGAAGTAAAAAACAAGCAAAAAATAGCAACTAGCACTGGGCACTATGTCAATAGGTTAGTCCCCAAAAAATGATATAAAGTTCCTATAAAACGATGGTAAAACATCCAAGAATGATAATATAACATCATGGAACAATAAAAAAATATAGATACGCCGGAACGTATCAACATCCCCAAGCTTAATTCCTACTCGTCCTCGAGTAGGTAAATGATAAAAACAGAATTTTTGATGTGGAATGCTGCCTAACATGTTCATCACATATTCTTTTCTTTTGTAGCATGGACATTTGGACTTTTATATGGTTCAAAGAAATAATCTGGTTTTGACATGAAGATTTCAATACGCAAGCATATCAACAAGAAACCATGTCTTTCAAAATATCAACACTAAAGAAAGTCATCCCTAGCCCATCATGCTCAATCATTGATCCATTCATGAAACACACTCGCATATTATCTACATCCAATGCTCAAGTATGATCATAGTGCTCCCTAGTTGGTGCTTTATTAGAGAAGATGAAGACTCAAATAAAAATAAAAATTGCATAAAGTAAATAGATAGGCCCTTCGCAGAGGGAAGTAGGGATTTCTAGAGGTGCCAGAGCTCAAAGCTTAAATTGAGAGATAATTTTTTTGAGAGGTATTCTTTTCCCATCAACGAAAATGACTGAGTAATTCCCAACACTTTCCATGCAAGATATATCATAGGTAGTTCCCAAACATAAAATAAAGTTTATTCCTTTTTCCACCATACATTCACACTCCACGGCTAGTCGCATCCACGGGTACCGTCCATACCAACACTTTCCAAGCAATTTCTTATTTGACAACATAAAGTAAATTTCTTTTTCATTTTGGGACAGGGCATCCCTATTACCGCCATACTCTCGTGCAATGACAAGTGAATAAACACTCTTCTTGAGTATAACACATCTAGCATGGAAAATATTGGCCAACCCCTGCCGCTTCATGAGCGGTACGAGCACACAAAAAGGAAATTCATTTTGAAAATTTCGATGTAGCACATACAAATTTACTTAGAACGGCACAGAAATACGACATATAGGTAGGTATGGTCGACTCATATGGCAAAACTAGGTTTAAGGATTTTGGATGCACAAGTAGTATTTCTACTTAGTACAAATGAAGGCTAGCAAATAGATTGAGAAGCAAACCATATGATTCTCATTATTCTTTTTCTCTGTCTTTCCAACCAGCATTCCCGCTTATTCTGATTGGAGTGATGTGTGGTACCGGGGATAATGCAATTGATGGTGCTTGGGGCCCCATGGAATGACTGTATAAAAGGAAATAAGAAGCAAGGGAGTTGGGTAGACTAAAGAGACTGCCTTTAGCCCTCTGCGGCCTGTTTTGCATCCAACCAAGAAGCGAAAATTCACATAAGCAAGCATTAAGCATAAACACCAAATAATGCACAATAAGTAGAATGTAATTTCATTGCATAACTATTGACTTCTGTGCTTGCATAGGGACTCACAAACCTTAACACCAATATTCTTACTAAAGAATAATTACTCACCAACATGACTCACATATCACTTATCATCATATCTCAAAACTATTACAAACAATCAAGTTTATTTTTTCCAATGATCTTCATGAATGTTTTGATTATATCCCTCTGGCATATCTATCACTTTGGGACTAATTTCATATGTTGCAATTGCTTTTGATAAGCTCAAACAAATTTAAGTGAAGAACACGAGCATAAAAATTTCATAATATAAGTGAAGCATGAGAGAATTTCTTAAAAAATTTACTAACTCTCAAATAAATCTAAGTGAAGCATGAGAGAATTTCTTTAGAAAATTTAAAGCACACCATGCTCAAAAAGATATAAGTGAAGCATGAGAGCAATTCCGTAGCTCAAAAAACTTAAGTGAAGCATTAGAGCAATTCTAACAAATCATAGCATAATTTTGGCCCTTTCAAATAGGTGTGTCGAGCAAGGATAGATGACACAAACAAAAAAGCGAAACAAGCAACGACTCATATAATACAAGACGCTCCAAGCAAAGCTCATGATATGTGACGATTAAAAATATAGCTCCAAGTAAAATTACCGATGGTTGTTAGAAGAAAGAGGGGATGCTGTCCGGGGTGTCCCCAAGCTTAGTTGCTTGGAACTATTTGAATATTAACTTGGGGTGCCATGTGCATCCCTGTAACGCCCACGATGCGGCTATATCTCCCACGTGTCGAGGCACGACTTAGAGGCATAACCGCATTGTGGTTTTGTCGCAAGAAGGGTCATCTTCACACGATCCCATGTAATGAACAAGAATGGGATAACGAGAGTTGGCTTACAATCGCCACTTCACACAATACATAAATATAATTCATACATCATCCAAAATCCACACATAGACCGACTACGGTCAAATCCAAATAAAAATAAGATAACCCTAAATGCTAGATCCCCGATCGTCCCAACTGGGCTCCACTACTGATCATCAGGAAAAGAAACATAGTAACGACCACGTTCCTCGTCGAACTCCCACTTGAGGTCGATTGCATCATCTGCACTGGCATCGTCGGCACCTGCAACTGTTTTGGTAGAATCTGTGAGTCACGAGGACTCATCAATCTCACACCCGCGAGATCAAGACTATTTAAGCTTATAGGAAAGGATGGTGTAATAAGGTGGTACTTGTCGTGGAATTGTCACGGCAGATGTCCTCGAGCTAGGACTTAGTCGTGGAGCCATCGCAACTAGGAAGCTTGAAGGAGTTATGTGGGACAAGGAACACGAGGGTTTATACTGGTTCGGCCCCTTACGGTGAAGGTAAAAGCCTACGTCCAGTTGGGGTGGTATTGATTAGGGTTACGATCACCAGGGAGCTAAACTGCTATGCCCGGCTCTCGACGAGATTGTTCTTCTCCCTAAACCGCTGTCGGGTCGTCCCTTTATATAGGGAGGCTGACGCCCAGCAGCCCTTAGAGTCCCGGCCGGCTCATAAGAGTGTCCGGCTCGGACTCTCAACTATACTTGCCTCACACTACAAGTTCTTCCATAATAATGATTGTAACTACGGGCTTTAAGCCATATCCGGGTCTTAGCCCATCTCTGGCCCATCATCTTCAAGCTTGGCTCCGGGCTTCTGGCAACGACCATACGAGTAACCCGGCCCCTCCTGGCGGGTGACTCTAAAGTCTATATCCTCAACATTAGGCCCTAGATTGATTTGAGCCGGCTCATGTCAATCTTCAACTCTGCCGACAGAAAAAATCTCCGGCTTACCATTCATGTGAAGGCCATAACCCGGCGTGACGTCTTCCTCTGGACTCCGGATAATCCGCCGTGACGTCATCTTCCATTAAGCCCGTTTTTTATCCACCAGATCCGCAACGGATTTTTGCTTTTACTGCCATTCCGAAAATCGAGGCGTCGTGGGGAGAGATAACCATGCCGTGGTCTCCTTGAATCTCGCGCCCACTTATGACCTTGCCTTATAAATAGGCCGGCCCGACGGGCTCCTCTCACGCTCTCTTCTTCCTCCTCGCGCCGCTGCCTTTCTCACTGAGCTCGCACTCCGCCGCCGTCGTCTCGCCTCCGGTCTTCGTCAACCTTGGCCGCTGCATCACCCTGACTCGGACCAGATAAACGGCGGCGACTCCCGCACCTCTTCAGCTCCGGTAAGTTCTCACCACCCTGTAGAGTAGATCTACAGTAGGGTTCATCCACGTTCTTCGTGTTCGCCACCATTGCCCGCAAGTTCGGTAGTTCTCCTAGTTACTGCTCCTGCTTGATGTTAGTCCTGCATAGAACTAGTGCGGTGGTTGTTTAAGATCCATTTCACACGCAAGTAGCCTTCCTTGAACTGCATAAGAACTCTGTTTGAACCCAAGAACTCCCTCACTGCTGTTTCTAGGTCTAGAAATTTTTTCTTTTGCCCGACCATTTTGATCCAAAAAAGTTACTGCAATATGTGAAACCTGTTTTACCACACTTAGTAAAAACTGCAACCATTGAATCTTGGCGGCTTACGATTCCGGGTTAAAGAACCCACGCGCTGTAGAATCCACCGGTTTTAAAGAAACCCATGCTTTGTAGAATCCTCCGGCTTAACTGCAGTAAGGCCGTAGATAACCAACTTAATCTGAATGCCCCTGCGGCTTAAATAACCCACTGTACCTGAGTATATATCATTAATCCCCTTCATAAGCCGCCACCTTAGTTTTGAACTGTAGATCTCCGGCTTATAATTAACCCGGACATTTTCCTTTTTGTCATAGACCACCAACTTTCACCATGCCTCCCAAGGCTCCCATCACTTGCAACTGGATGAGGTCCAACGTCACCAACGAGACCCTAGCCAATTTTGTTAAGTCCGGATATTTACCTAAGAAGGAAATCATGTCCTACCGTGCCCCTGACCCGTCAGAAGAGAGACCACAGCCAAAGGACGGGGAGGTAGTGATTTTCGCAGATCATATGAGCCAGGGCTTCGCACCGCCCGGCTCAAAGTTTTTCAGGGATGTGCTCAACTTCTTCGACTTGCGGCCTCAAGATATAGGACCCAACTCCGTATCCAACATCTGCAATTTCCAAGTCTTTTGTGAAGTGTACCTTGGAGAAGAGCCTAGTCTGCTGCTCTTCAGAGAGCTGTTTTACTTAAACCGCCAGAATGAGTGCGCCAACGGGCCAAGTCTGGAGTTAGGTGGCATTTCCATCCAGCGGCGTAGGGACTGTCTTTTCCCTTACGCAGAGCCGCCGAGCCACCCCAAGGACTGGAACATGACTTGGTTCTACTACCAAGACACGTCCCCGGCTGATGAAAGCCCGCTGCCCGGCTTTCGCCCAACACGTCTGGAGCCGACTCACCCACTGTCGGACAAGCTGACTCAAGCGGAGCGCCAGCCTCTGCTTCCTACTATCAACAAAATCAAGGCCCTCCTGGGCAACGGTCTGAACGGAATCGACCTGGTCCGAGTCTGGATCTCATGGCGGGTGATCCCATTAAGCCGCCGCCCCGGCTTAATGTGTGAGTACACCGGGCGAAAGGATGACCCTCAGAGGCACAGCCGCAATGATCTTCCAGAAGACGTTGCAGAGGAGGAGACCAAGGCTCTTTTAAACGAGAGCCTGGCGGACAGCGGCAGGACCGGGTTAGCCCCCTTCTGCAAGACCAATCCAGCCCCAGCGGTAAGCCGCTGACTTTAACTTTTTATCTTCGTCTGCATATAACCTTCATCTAAACCTGTTTTAAGAATTCCTCATTGTATTTTTCAGGCTGATGATAAGTTCTGCCGGGTCAAGTATGACCATGAAGCGGCCAAGAAAGCCAGGAAGGTGAAGAAAGCCGCCAAGAAAGCCGCCCCTCGCAAAAAAGGAAGCAGACCTACTGCTTCGGAGCTGATGCAATTAAGCGACAGCTCCGAGTCAGAGGTAACCCTTAAGCCTTTAAATTCTTGCTGTATTTGCTGTTTGTTGCTGTCCGCCTTATCAACACTTGCTCATTGACAGGATGACACCGGCGCCAGTAACCCTGTGGTTGAAAAGGTAATGTCACTTTCCTCCGACTCGGAGCCCTTTCCACAGCTGAAAGTCCGAAGGGTAACCCGGAAAGTAAGATTTTCACATCCTTTAGCTCATCAACACCCTCAATTTCTTTTGAAGCGACAGGTTCACGAAAGCCGGCGTCACACCCGGACCAACAAGGACACCGACCTCTCCGCCGGGTTACCCGACGCAACAAGGAAGCGCCGAACTGAGGTTATTTCCCACTTGTACCCTTTTCACCCGTTGGCAGGTGTTATCCGTCAGCCACTCAACTCTTCTGACTCCAATTATCAGGAGACCTCCCCCTCTTCGGGTGACTCCATGCAGTCAAATCTGCCGGCTTTCAAGACCGCGCCCGGGTAACAACAATCATCTCATGTTGTTCTGATCTTTACTCATATGCTTTTTACTAACCTTTGTTGTTCTTTCAGTGCCCAAGCAAAGCTCACCAAGAGGGTGAAGAAAACCAAGTCGGCCGGAGTGCCGGATTTGCCTGAGCCGGCGGTGACAGTCCAAGAACCGCCAGCTGCCTCCGCCCCCGAAGCCGCCACTCCAATGGACACGGCACCTGAAGCCACCGCCCCAACTACCAAGGCAACGACCGAAGCTTCGGTTAACCCGGAGGCCTCTGGCTCAGCTCCACCAGCAGACGACCCGGACGTGGTAATTACCCGGACGGAGTATGTTGAGCCGGGGAGACCAACCGTATTGGCCAAGTGCTCCGCTAAGGGGGAGTTACTGCAGCCCCACCAGGCGAATCTGGACCTCTCCAACTACAGCAACCTGAGCATTGGAGAGCTCGTCTCTGGCTACATCAGCCAAGTACACAAGAGCCGGGACGCCGAGGTCGCCATGGTAAACCAGATCCAGCAAAAATCTGAGGTATCCTTCTGCCACCTTCTTACTTACTGCATAGTTACCTTTGCCATGCTAGCCCCCAAGTCGACGACTTATGATTTGAATATGTTGTAGACTTAGGTTCCGGCTTACTCAATTAAGCCGGCAGTATGTAGATAGATACGTTCAATATGCATTAGCCCCCAAGTGCCAAGTGTCTTTGCTTGGAAAACGCTTGGGACTTATATAATGACTGTTAATAACCCGGAAATTTATACAGGCTGTGGGCTAGAAGCTAGAGGCGGACCTTGCGGATCTCAAGAGCCGACTGAAGATGCAGGAGATGGAGACCCGGAAGGCAAACGCCAAGTTTGTATCCAGCATTGCCACGCAAGAAAGGTTAAAGACCGAGTTTGATGCTGAGAGAAAAGCCTGGGCTGAAGAGAAGGCCGCACTGGTGACCCGGGCGGAACAGGCGGAGAAGGCTCTCTCTGAGAAGACCGCCGAGCTCTCCGGCCTAAAGCGCCAGGTTTCCCAAATGGTGGCCGCCATCTTCGGTAAGTCGCCTCACCGGCTTTCATCCATGTTAGAATGTTTACATCTCATGACTCATCCTTGTCGCCGGCTTATCTGATTCTGTTAAACAGGTCCCAGAAGTGCCAACCTCAACCAGAGCGTGGTCACCAAGCTAAATGCCGTGTACACCCTGGTGGAGCAGCTCTACACCGGGTCACAGCGCGCCTTAGCTGTGGTGGCCCTATCCAACGAGGTGCCGACTCACCTGGCAGAAGTCCTGCGCCGGCTGGTCATTCTGCCTCAGCGGATCCAAGAGCTGCAACGGGCCTCTGCGAGAGCCGGAGCGATCGCCGCGCTGAGCCGGGCCAAGGCTTTCCTGCCGGAGTTAGACCCAGCGGACATCGCCCTTGGCTATCCAAGTCTGAAGGAGGACGGCTCAGCTTTCGACCAGAAGGACTTCGCAGCGTGCGTGAAGGCTGTACGCCCGGTGGCCACCCTTATCGGGAACGACACGGATCTGACCAAGTACCAGCCGGGTTATGATGCGGAGAATCAGAGGATTCCAACCCCTCGCTATGAAGCCCTCAACCTGATCCCTCCGGCTCGTCAGCACACCTTCGCCCCAGAGATTGACCCGGCCGGGTTAATTGACGAGGAAGCCCAATTCGAAGCTCTCAGCGGCATCGACTGGAAGTCATCAACCTTCCAGGTGTTGGGATCAGCCGGAGGAGAAGACAGGAACGAGCCGGAGACTTCAACTCAGCGGGCATCGTGACTCGGCTGGCGGTCTACCAAACAATGTTCCACCCGTCTTAGACTTGATGAGTTTTTGTAATAGAATAGGTGCAACAGTTCATTTCTGCCGTGCCATCGTGCATGTATTGAATGCGAAAGTCCTTTGAAGTTGTCTCTTTGATATTTCTCCGGGTTATAACCATCCCTTTGTTTTTCTCAACCTCAAAGAGGTGCCTTTCAATAACCTGCATAGAAAGGCAAATCACAAGTCTCAAGGCAGCTTACCGCCCTGAGAATCAGGTGTTTTGGATAGATAACCCGGAATATGAATCAAAAAAGACTGGTCCTCAATTATATCCTTAACACAGCCGTAATAATACACTTAGCGGCCTGTAAGCATACTTCCGGTTTAGATAATCCGGGTAACAAGGTTGGTATCTTAACTCCGATTTACCTGTCGTAATGACACCCATGGCGTTCAACGAACACCGTAAACCAAAGTTAAGCCGGTAAAGTGAGACCCGGCCGTACACACCTTGACATAATCAGAGTAAACTTGTGATAAAGCAGAGGAACTTTAGGGGCTTCCGGTTCGAATACGACCAGAGACCCGGCCCAAAGGGGTTAAGCCAAGATTCGGATACGATCATATAGCCCCCAGTGGGTGTGGCGATGCCAATCAAGAGGGTACCGACAGCTATGTTCTCTTTGGTTCGAATACGACCCATGTTTGAACAGGAAGCCCCCAAGTGACTTTTAGAATTGTTTAACGACGCTGATTCGAATACGATCCACGTCGGTTCTCAGAGGGGGTAAACCATGATTCAAATATGACCAAAGGTAACCTCCCAATGAGCTCGGCACGTTGCCAATCAAATGGGTATCGACAGCTATGTTCTCTTTGGTTCGAATTCGACCCATGTTTGAACAGGAAGCCCCCAAGTGACTTTACCGCTTACGGCTAGATTCGAATACGATCATAAGTCGGATCCTCCTTTAAGTCATCATGTAAACAACATGTGCATATTTGGGGGAGAAAAAAGGATAGAGGTCCTGCTTTATTGCTTATCATAATATATACATGGCTGAGAGAAATATGTACACCACGAGAGCCGGTGGCTCAAGTGTAGTAAGGCCAAAGCTGAGCTATGTTCCACGGCCGACGGGTCTCTTCCTCCGACTTACGTGAATCTTTGTGCTCCCGAACGTCAATGAGGTAATATGACCCGTTGTGCAAGTTCTTGCTGACCACAAAGGGCCCTTCCCAAGGTGGGGATAACTTGTGTGCATCTGTTTGATCCTGGATGAGCCGGAGCACAAGGTCGCCTTCCTGGAAGACCCGGGATTTGACCCGGCAGCTATGATAACGGCGCAGGTCTTGTTGGTAAATCGCTGAACGGGCTGCTGCCACATCACGCGGTTCGTCCAACAAGTCAAGAGCATCTTGATGCGCCTGTTCATTATCCGTCTCAACATAAGCCGCCACGCGAGGTGAGTCGTGACGGATGTCACTAGGAAGGACTGCTTCTGCTGCATAAACCATGAAGAAAGGCGTGAAGCCTGTAGACCTGTTAGGAGTAGTGTTGATACTCCATAAGACGGAGGGCAACTCCTCCACCCAACAACCCGGCGTTCGCTGCAAAGGGACCAAAAGCCGGGGTTTGATGCCCTTCGAAATCTCCTGATTAGCTCTCTCAGCTTGACCATTGGATTGAGGATGAGCCACTGAGGAAACATCAAGTCGGATATGCTCTCGTTGACAAAACTCTTCCATGGCGCCTTTGGAAAGATTGGTGCCATTGTCAGTTATAATGCTGTGCGGAAAGCCAAAGCGGGAAATCACCTTTTTCATAAATTGAACCGCCGTGGCTGCATCGCACTTGCTAACTGGCTCAGCTTCCACCCACTTTGTGAATTTATCAACTGCCACCAAGAGGTGAGTCTTCTTATCCTTGGACCTTTTAAAAGGCCCAACCATATCAAGCCCCCAGACCGCAAAGGGCCAAGTGATTGGGATCAACCTCAACTCCTGAGCCGGCACGTGGGCCCGTCGTGAGAATCTTTGGCAACCATCACATTTACTGACCAAGTCCTCTGCATCAGCATGAGCCGTCAACCAATAAAAACCATGACGGAAAGCCTTGGCCACAAGGGATTTTGAGCCGGCATGATGGCCACAATCCCCTTCATGGATCTCACGCAAGATCTCTTGACCTTCCTCAGGGGAGACACAACGCTGATATGCCCCTGTAACACTGCGATGATGCAACTCGCCATCGATAACAATCATTGACTTAGCCCGCCGGGTTATTTGCCTGGCCAAAGTTTCATCCTCAGGAAACTCTCCCCGGGTTATATAAGCCAGATATGGCATTGTCCAGTCTGGTATGACATGAAGAGCCGCCACCAGTCGTGCCTCCGGGTCAGGGATAGCCAAGTCTTCCTCTGTAGGCAACTTAACTGAAGGGTTATACAGGACGTCCAGGAAAGTGTTAGGCGGCACCGGCTTTCTCTGAGAGCCCAGCCGGCTTAGAGCATCAGCCGCCTCATTCTTCATGCGATCAATGTGCTCCACTTGGTAGCCCTGAAAGTGCCCAGCAATGGCATCAACCTCGCGGCGATAAGCCGCCATGAGAGGATCCTTAGAATCCCACTTGCCTGATACTTGTTGAGCCACCAAGTCTGAGTCACCAAAGCACCTTACCCGGCTCAAGCTCATCTCCTTAGCCATCCGAAGACCGTGGAGCAAGGCCTCGTACTCAGCCGCATTGTTAGTGCAAGGGAACATCAACTGTAGCACATAATGGAACTTGTCACCCTTAGGGGAAGCCAATACAACGCCAGCCCCTGAGCCCTCCAACTGCCTGGACCCATCAAAGTGAATGGTCCAATATGTGTTATCCGGCTTTTGCTCGGGTACTTGTGACTCTGTCCAATCATTGATGAAATCCACCAAGGCCTGAGATTTAACAGCAGTGCATGGCACATATTTGACACTATGAGGTCCAAGTTCTATAGCCCACTTAGCAATTCTCCCTGTGGCCTCTCTGTTTTGAATGATATCGCCAAGGGGGGCAGAGCTGACCACAGTGATGGGATGACCCTGAAAATAATGCTTAAGTTTCCGGCTTGCCATGAACACACCATAGACCAGCTTCTGCCAATGCGGGTACCGCTGCTTGGACTCAATGAGCACTTCGCTGACATAATAAACCGGCCGCTGAACCGGATGCTCCTTACCCTCCTCCTTGCGCTCCACCACAATAGCCACACTGACGGCTCGTGTGTTTGCCGCCACATACAGTAGTAAGAGCTCCTTATCAATCGGAGCAGCAAGGACTGGGGGCTCTGCCAGCTGCTTCTTCAAATCCTCAAAGGCGGTATTAGCTGCATCATTCCAGACAAAGTTATCAGTTTTCTTCATCAACTGATATAAGGGCATGGCCTTCTCACCCAAGCGGCTTATAAACCGGCTTAACGCAGCGATGCGACCCGCCAAGCGCTGAACGTCATTTATACATGCCGGCTTAGCCAGGGAGGTGATGGCCTTGATCTTCTCCGGGTTAGCCTCAATGCCTCTGTCAGAAACCAAGAAGCCCAAGAGTTTGCCTGCAGGAACACCAAAGACACCCTTGGCCGGGTTAAGCATCATCTTATAGACCCGGAGATTATCAAAGGTTTCCCTTAAATCATCTATCAGGGTTTCCTCTTTGATGGATTTAACCACAATATCGTCCACGTAAGCGTGAACATTGCGTCCGATCTGTTTATGAAGACAGTTCTGCACACAACGCTGGTAAGTCGCCTGTGCACACTTGAGTCCAAAGGGCATAGACACATAGCAGAAGGCTCCAAAGGGAGTGATGAACGCCGTCTTCTCTTGGTCCTTAACTGCCATCTTGATCTGATGATAACCAGAATAAGCATCCAAGAAACTTAAACGTGCACAACCTGTCGTAGCATCAATGATTTGATCAATACGGGGGAGGGCAAAAGGATCAGCCGGACACGCCTTGTTCAAGTCTGTGTAGTCCACACACATCCGCTAGGTGCCGTTCTTCTTGAGTACGAGCACCGGGTTAGCCAACCACTCTGGGTGAAAGACTTCAACGATAAACCCGGCCGCCAAGAGCCGGGCTACTTCTTCACCAATAGCCTTCCGCCTTTCCTCATTAAATCGCCGAAGGAACTGTCTGACTGGCTTAAATTTCGGATCAACATTGAGAGTATGCTCAGCAAGTTCTCTAGGTACACCTGGCATGTCAGAAGGTTTCCACGCGAAGATGTCCCTATTCTCACGGATGAACTCGATGAGCGCGCTTTCCTATTTTGGATCCAGATTTGCACTGATGCTAAACTGCTGAGATGAGTCACCTGGAACAAAATCAACAAGTTTAGTCTCATCAGCTGACTTAAATTTCATTGCCGGCTCTTGTTCTGTGGTTGGCTTTTTTAGAGAGGTCATATCTGTTGGGTCAACATTGTCTTTGTAAAACTTCAACTCCTCTGTAGCACACACAGATTCTGCATAAGCCGCGTCGCCTTCCTCACACTCCAGAGCCACTTTCCGGCTGCCGTGAACTGTAATAGTCCCATTGTGACCCGGCATTTTGAGCTGTAAGTACACATAACACGGCCGTGCCATGAACTTGGCGTAATCCGGCCGTCCAAATATAGCATGGTATGGACTTCTTATCTTGACCACCTCAAAGGTCAATTTCTCCACCCTGTAGTTGTTCTCATCACCAAAGGCCACTTCCAATTCGATCTTGCCAACTGGATAAGCCGACTTACCAGGTACTATACCATGGAAGATGGTGTTTGACTGGCTGAGGTTCTTATCAACCAACCCCATACGGCGAAAGGTCTCATAATAGAGGATGTTGATGCTGCTGCCTCCATCCATGAGCAAATTTGTGAACTTATATCCTCCCACTTGAGGAGCCACCACTAAGGCCAAGTGGCCCGGGTTATCAACCCGGGGAGGGTGATCCTCCCTACTCCACAATATAGGATGCTCAGACCACCGCAAGTAGCGTGGGACCGCCGGCTCAACCGCATTCACAGCCCTCTTATGAAGCTTCTGATCTCGCTTGCACAAACTAGTGGTAAACACATGATACTGTCCACCGCTAAGCTGCTTTGGATTGGTCTGATAACCCCCTGCTACTGTTGATGACCCTGGCCAGACTGTTGATTAAAGCCCCCTTGACCACTCTGAGGACCAGAATTTGAGCCGCCCCCCGGGCCATGAAAGCCGCCGGCGCCTGAGCCGCCGCCCGGGCCATTGTAGTTTTTAAAGGCTTTCATGATTGCACAATCCTTCCATAGATGAGTCGCTGGCTTCTCTCTAGAGCCATGCCTTGGACAAGGTTCATTCAACAGCTGCTCCAGCGTTGGACCTGACCCGCCGCCGCGGGGAGGGGGTCTCCCCTTGCGTCGCTGGTTATTGCCTTGCGCGCTGGCGTTGGCCACAAACTCTAGGCTACCATCTGCCTTACGCTTGCCTCCTCCTTGGTTCCCCGGGTTAAACTGAGGACCCTTGCCGTTGCCGTTCTTCTTTCCCTTCCCTGTCCTTTCATCATCTGAAGGGGGGTCCTTGGTACCATCAGAATCGGCATACTTGACAAGAGCTGCCATTAGTGTACCCATATCAGTGCAGTCGCGCTTAAGCCGCCCGAGTTTCATCTTCAGGGGCACAAAACGACAATTCTGCTCCAGCATTAAAACTGCTGAGCCGGCATCCATTTTGTCTGATGAATGTATGATTTCCTTAACCCGGCGAACCCAATGTGTCGTGGACTCACCCTCCTGCTGCTTACAGTTAGTCAAATCCACAATTGACATAGACTGCCTACAGGTATCTTTGAAGTTTTGGATGAACCGGGCTTTCAGCTCAGCCCAAGACCCAATGGAATTCGGTGGTAGCCCTTTCAACCAAGTGCGGGCAGTTCCATCTAACATCATGGTGAAATACTTGGCCATGGCCGCCTCACTGACCTCCAGCAGCTCCATAGCCATCTCATAACTCTCGATCCAGGCTGCGGGTTGTAAGTCAGCTGTGTAGTTAGGCACCTTCCTAGGGCCCTTGAAGTCCTTAGGTAGACGTTCATTACGGATAGCTGGCACCAAACAAGGGACACCCCCGGTCCTGGTAGGGATACCCACATCAACGGAAGTCGTCGGATAAGCCGGGGGGGTCTGGTAAGCCGTCAATTGAGGCACTTGCTCCGCCTCCTGGCGCGCTTTGTCCTGGTCTGTTGTGTAAAAGGCTCCATTATAAGCCGGGCCATGGCCAGGGGGCGGGTCATGGCGTCGGACGTTACTTGAGCCGGTTGCTGAGACCATGTGCCGGCTGTAACTCGGGCTCTGGCCTGGACGAGGGGTCGAGTGGATCCTGTCCCGGCTGTAGGAGTATGCCTCTTGCTGCGCCAGTGCTGTCTGAAGGAGTTCCCTGACCCGGCGGGTTTCAATAGCCGTCGGAGAGTCGCCGTCAACTGGGAGAGCCGCCAGCCGTGCTGCCGCAGCGACCATGTTCTCCAGCGGGTTATTATAATGACCCGGGGGTATTGGCACATACTGAGGCGGGGCCGGGGGCACCTGGGGAGGCCCCATCACTCGTGATTGAATAAGGGGTCCAGACCCGGGCGCTATGACCCCTGGCGGGTTACTAGACCCTGCACCTGGCGTGTTGAAGAGGTTGCGTGGATCGTAAACCGGAGGGAGTCGAGATTGGGCCTTTTGATGCCTCCTTCTCATGACCTCATTGGTCGTGTTCTGGTCCATCGTGAGTTGGAAGGACTGCGCCTGAACAGCTGAGTCTGGGCATCGAGAGCCGCCCGCTCCGCAGCCAGCCTGATCCCTTCCGCTGCCAGATCCTCTTTAGCTTTCACTAGATCCAATTTTAACTGTGGCCACCTCCGCATCATGCCGAGCTTGATCCGCCGGGTCAACCGTGGCGGTTAACAGGGCCGTCATCTTGTCCGTGAGATCCATTAGCACCTGAGCCGGAGAAGGCACCGGGTTTCCTGCTCCAGCGGCGGGGCTCTTAACAGGCTGCGCACCAGCCATAAAAACTCCGACCTGACTTGGCGGCTCAAAGAGGTCCGGAATACTGTCACCATCGGAACAACCCATGAGCCTGCCGTCTTGAAGTTGGTAAAACGAGTTTGACTCATCGGTGGCCGACTCGCCGTCAGAGCCGGCGGCCGCCTCATCACCAGATCCAGATCGATCGGAGGGTCCTCCATGGATACACCCCACAAAAGCATGCTTTAAGGCAGGCCGGGCCCGGGCGGGTCGTGCGCGCTGAGCCGTTTCGGTGAGATCGGCGCAGAGATCCGGCTCAGGGCCCGGCCCACTAATCTTGCCAATGAAAACATGAATTCCGCCGAAGGGGACCCAGTACCCGTACTCAATTGAGCCGGCGTCGGGGCCCCAGTTTGCATCGTCGATGTAGAGCTTGCCGCGACAACTCTTGGTCATCCGGCCCACAGCGTATCCCTTGAGCCCTTCGAAGCTGCCCTTCAAGAACTCAAATCCACTGTGCGCTGGCCCCACGGTGGGCGCCAACTGTCGTGGAATTGTCACGGCAGATGTCCTCGAGCTAGGACTTAGTCGTGGAGCCATCGCAACTAGGAAGCTTGAAGGGGTTATGTGGGACAAGGAACACGAGGGTTTATACTGGTTCGGCCCCTTACGGTGAAGGTAAAAGCCTACGTCCAGTTGGGGTGGTATTGATTAGGGTTACGATCACCAGGGAGCTAAACTGCTATGCCCGGCTCTCGACGAGATTGTTCTTCTCCCTAAACCGCTGCCGGGTCGTCCCTTTATATAGGGAGGCTGACGCCCAGCAGCACTTAGAGTCCCGGCCGGCTCATAAGAGTGTCCGGCTCGGACTCTCAACTATACTTGCCTTACACTACAAGTTCTTCCATAATAATGATTGTAACTACGGGCTTTAAGCCATATCCGGGTCTTAGCCCATCTCTGGCCCATCATCTTCAAGCTTGGCTCCGGGCTTCTGGCAACGACCATACGAGTAACCCGGCCCCTCCTGGCGGGTGACTCTAAAGTCTATATCCTCAACAGAACTGCAGCAGGCACTAAGCATATATGGTGGCTAACATACGCAAATGAGAGCGAGAAGAGAAGCAACGCAACGGTCGTCAACTAGTAATGACCAAGAAGTGATCCTGAACTCCTACTTACGACATTCATAAATCAAACCATGTTCACCTCCCGGATTCCGCCGAGAAGAGACCAACACGGCTACACACACGGTTGATGTATTTTAATTAAATCAAGTGACAAGTTCTCTACAACCGGACATTAACAAATTCCCCTCTGCCTCATAAGCGCAGCATGGCAAAAGAACGAACAACTAGCAAAGCAAAGATAGAAGTGATTTCGAGGGTATGGTCATCTTGCCTGCAAGGTTCTCAGAGTTGTCGAAAGCTTGATCCTCGTAAGCGTACTCAACAGGTTTCTCGTTCACGAACTCGTCCCCCAGCTCTACCCAAAACAAGAACACAAGCAACAGAACCACAATGAATCACGGGAAATGCACAAGCAACATGATGCAAAACCATGTATGATATGCGAGATATGATATGCGATGCATATGCGTGCTCCGGAAGGAAAATGATGAACAAGGCAGTAACTTGGCAAACCAAGCATGCCACTGGAAAGATGAGATGATTCGGTCGAAATCGATATAAAGAACACCGGAAACGGATGCACGGTTTGAAAATGGCAAGCAAAAAGAATGACACGAATCTGTGATTAACAGCATGATAGCACTTAGAATGCAATAAGAAACTATGCTACAGCACCCCAACATAGCAACAAAGCATACAACAGTAATCTACAGGAGATGCTTGACAAAAGATGAACACTGAGCTATGGCTAGATCACAACACAACAGGTGCAAACAAGCATGGAAAAAGTACAAAAGATAACAGGTTCACAGACTTGGTGAAATTACTGGACATGGCAGAAACAGCATCAGGTAGGAATGTTCAGAGCACAAAATGAACATGCTACAGGAACTTAACATGGTAAAACAAGGCATGGAAGTATCCTACTAAATGCGTATGACAAAAGTCCCTTACTGACCATAAGCCAAAAGGACCAGAAGATATGATGGCAACCATGTAAACATAGCAAGTTTCGTTAACAGGTTTCAGACTTAGCAGAAAACAGAGCATGGCAGAAACAATAATATGAAGGCATCTTGGTGAGCTTGATGCACTCACAACAAAGCAATGCATGACAAAACAAGGATACCCACAGCAAGATGGCATGTTTATAAAGCTAAACATAGCAAGAGCAAGTACATAGAATGAAAGTATCAACTACAACAAGCTTGGCAAAATTGAATAACACGTAAACAATCTGCCAGAAATATTTTATAGCAAAAGTAGAGCACGATTGCGTCATGCTATGTCACTTCATAATTGCTAAAAAGGGCATGAATGGATCAATTACAACAATATCTACAAAACATCCTTACTGAACATCTCCAAAAGGAGCATGGATCTCTCTGTAGACACATGGATACATAGCAACAAAATAGCACCAGTCACAGACTTAGTAAAATTACTAAGTTCCTAAAATCAGAAACATTACGGAGCCTAGTTTGCATGCTTGTGCTAGTCACCACAGAGATCACAAAAATACATGGCATAAATCTCTGTAAAGATGGCATGGCATACAACAAAACACATGTAGAGCTCATGCCCATAAGATGCACACATCAACAGCAACAAAAATAACAAATCCTCAAGTTCTTATAAGTATCAGCAGATAACAGCAACTAGCACTCTTGCACCAGAGATTTGGGCATCAAGATGGACTCAAATGAACATGGTGCAATAGAACAAAATGAAGAGCATCTCGAGGCAAACATTTCGATATACTACACGCACGAAACAGAGCTATATGCGGAGAGTTATGATGCGATGAACAGGTGCATGTACTGTAAAAACTTAAAGACTTAGAGAAATATAAGAGGGGGAAAAGTCAACCCTAGGCGCTGGATCTGGATCGGGCTCTGGCACTCGCCAGAGAAATGGCGGGGACGGCGGAGAGGGCCGGCGGCCGACGGTGGGAAGGGGAGGACGGCGAGGAGGGCGGCCGGAGTGGGAGGAGAGGGGCGCCGGCTCGGGCACGGACGGGCGCGGCGGCGCGGCGGCCCAACGGAGGCGGCGTCCGGCGTCGGCGGCGGTCGGAGGCGACGGCGACGGGGCGCGGGTTGGAGGCGGCGCGTGCGGGCGGGGCGCTGGAGGGAGACGGCGGCGGGGCGCGCGGGCTCGGGGACGGGCTCGGGGGGGGCTCCCGCGGGCTCTCCGGGCCGGCGGCGCGGTGAGGGCGGCGGCGACACGTGGCGCGCTACGATTCGCGTGGGGCGGCGGCGGGATCCGTCCGACGGCGACCGGACGTGTCCGGCGGCGACGGGAGGAGTTTTCTAGGGGTTCATCTGTGATTTGGACGGGGAGGCACATATTTATAGGTAGAGGGAGCTAGGAGACTCCAAATGGAGTGCGGTTTTTGCCCACACGATCGTGATCGAACGACCTAGAGCATGGAAGTGACTTAGAGGGGTTTTCGGCTGTTTTGAGGGGCGGTTTTGCTGCAACACACAAAAGGACTTTGCGGTTACCCGGTTAACCGTTGGAGTACCAAACGACCTCCAAATGGAACGAAACTTCACCGGTGGTCTACCGGTGCTATACCAAGGCCACTTGACAAGACTCGGTCCATTCCGAGAACGTTGAACACCCGCTCACAAAAAGAAACAAGAGGGGTGCGCCGGAGGAGGTGGGAGTGCCGGATTGCAAAACGGACAACGGGGAAAATGCTCGGATGCAAAAGACGAACACGTATGCAAATGCAATGCACATGATGACATGATATGAGATGCATGACAAGAACAAAATGCAAAACGAAAGACAAAACCCGACCACGAAGGGAATATCATAACACGTAGCCGAAAATGGCAAGAGCTGGAGTTACAAATATGGAAAGTTACATCCGGGGTGTTACAACACTCCACCACTACGAGAGGATCTCGTCCCGAGATCTAGGACTGAAAGAACTCCGGATATTCGGAACGGAGATGGTCCTCGCGTTCCCAGGTGGCTTCTCGGTCGGAATGGTGCGACCACTTCACTTTCAGGAATTTGATTGACTTGTTGCGAGTCTTGCGCTCAGTTTCTTCAAGAATAGCAACGGGGTGCTCATGATAAGACAGATCTTCTTGGAGGTCAATCTCTTTGAAGTTGATGGTGCGCTCAGGAGTCTTGAAGCACTTGCGGAGCTGTGACACGTGGAACACAATCGTGCACGTTCGCGAAGTTAGAAGGAAGCTCAAGTTGATAGGCGAGGTCGCCTCTTTTGCCAATGATCTTGAAAGGACCCAGGTATCTAGGGGCAAGCTTCCCTTTGATACCGAAGCGACGAGTGCCTTTCATTGGAGAGGCACGGAGGTAGACATGGTCTCCGATCTCGAAAGCCACATCACGGTGCTTACTATCATAGTAACTCTTCTGGCGCGATTGCGCGGCTTTGAGATTTTCACGGATGACTTTACACATTTCTTTAGCCTCTGTGATTAAGTCATTGCCAAGAAGTTGGCGTTCACCAGTCTCTGACCAATTGAGAGGAGTACGGCACTTTCTGCCATAGAGAATCTCGAATGGGGCCTTGCCCGAACTCGCTTGGAAGCTGTTGTTGTAGGAGAACTCGGCATATGGAAGACAATCTTCCCATTTCATGCCAAAGGAAATGACACAAGCCCTGAGCATATCTTCAAGAATTTGATTGACTCGCTCGACTTGGCCACTAGTTTGAGGATGGAAAGCTGTGCTGAAGCGAATGTTGGTGCCCATGGCCTTCTGGAAGGAGTCCCAGAACTTAGAAGTGAAGATGCTTCCATGATCTGAAGAAATCAATTGTGGAATGCCGTGCAAGGAGACAATCCTGGAGGTGTATAGCTCTGCCAACTGAGCTGCTGTGATAGATTCTTTGATTGGAAGGAAATGAGCCACTTTAGTAAGCTTGTCAATGACAACGAAGATTGCATCATTTCCACGCTTGGACTTTGGAAAACCAGTCACGAAGTCCATTTCGATGTGATCAAACTTCCACTCTGGGATAGCAAGAGGTTGGAGGAGACCAGCTGGTCGTTGGTGTTCTGCTTTCACTCTTCGACAGACATCACATTCATTCACGAATTGAGCAATGTCTCGCTTCCTTCGAGTCCACCAATACGACTGCTTGAGGTCATGGTACATCTTCGTACTTCCAGGATGAATGGAAAGAAGAGAATTGTGCGCCTCGTTCATAATGACTTTCCTTAGATCACCTTTAGGAACCACAATCCGGTCCTCGCAGAATAAAGTGTCTCTGTCATCAATGCGATAGCACTTGTATTTGGAAAGACCCTTGTCGATACCACGTTTCACCTTCTTCACCATGGTATCCAGGAGTTGTGCCTCACGAATTTGATCTTCCAAAGTAGGAGAGACTCTGAGGTTGGCAAGAAAGCCTTGAGGAACAACTTGGGGATTCAGCTTGCGGAAGGCTTCACAAAGATCCAGTTGAAATGGCTTGAGAATTAAGCTGTTGCAATAAGCCTTCCTACTTAAAGCATCTGCAATGACATTGGCCTTGCCTGGAGTATATTCAATACTCGGATTGTACTCTTGAATCATTTCGACCCATCGAGTTTGCCTGAGGTTGAGGTTGGGCTGTGTGAAGATGTACTTGAGACTCTTGTGGTCGGTGAATATGTCCACTTTTCTTCCCAACAAGAGATGTCTCCACGTTATTGATGCATGGACAACTGCCGCCAACTCAAGATTGTGAGTGGGGTAGTTCTTTTCATTGGGCTTCGACTGACGAGAGGTATAGGCCACAACTTTCTTCTCTTGCATTAACACAGCACCGAGACCTTGGAGAGAAGCATCACAGAAAACTTTGAAAGGCTTGGATTCGTCAGGAGGAGTTAAGACAGGAGCTGTGACGAATTTCTCTTTGAGAGTGTTGAAAGCAACGTCACACTCAGGAGACCAGACATACTTCACATGCTTCTGGAGGAGGTTGGAAAGAGGCTTTGCAATCTTAGAGAAATTCTCAACGAATCTTCGGCAATAGCTTGCAAGACCAAGAAAACTGCGGAGCTGCTTGACATTCTGAGGAGGTTCCCAATTCACAATTGCAGACACCTTCTCGGGATTAACAGCGATGCCCTTGGCAGAGATGATATGCCCAAGGTAAAGAACTTCATCGAGCCAAAACTCACATTTTGAGAACTTCGCATAGAATTGATACTCTCTGAGCTTGTCGAGCACCAATCGCAAATGTTTGGCATGATCCTTCTTATTCTTGGAGAAGACCAAGATATCATCGAGATACACCAGGACGAGTTCATTGGTATAGGGGTTGAAGATGAAATTCATCATCCGAGAGAATGTTGGAGGAGCATTGACAAGGCCGAAAGACATGACAGTATATTCATAAGAACCAAAGCTTGTTCTGAATGCTGTCTTGGGAATATCTTCTTCACGAATGCGAATCTGATGATAACCCATACAAAGGTCAAGCTTGGAGAATACTTTAGCACCTTTGAGTTGCTCGAATAGCTCATTGATGTTGGGAAGTGGATACTTGTTCTTGATTGTCTTCTTGTTCAATGGATGGTAGTCGACACAAAGTCGTTCCGTGCCATCCTTCTTCTGGACAAAAAGAACACCACAACCCCATGGAGATGAACTCGGTCTGATCAAACCCAGACGCTCTTGTTCATCGAGCTGTTTCTTCAATTCCTTCAGCTCCTTGGGTCCAAGCTTGTATGGACGCTTGCAAACGGGTTCCGTGCCCGGCTCAAGATCGATAGCGAACTCAACTGGCCGGTGAGGAGGCATACCCGGAAGCTCTTCTGGAAAGACATCTTGGTACTCACAAACGACTGGAATTTGAGAGATGGCATTCAATTCGCCCTTCTCATTGAGAGAAAATAACCGGATGGTTTCATCACGAGCGGCATAGATAATCACATCCTCAGAAGAGTGTGTCAATTGAATTTCCCTGGCAGCACAATCAAGTTGAGCCTTGTGCTTAGAAAGCCAGTCCATCCCGAGAATTAGATCAATATCCGAGTCACCAAGAACAACTGGAGAAGACAGAAATTTATAGTTTCCCATCTTGATGGAAACATCCGGAACTATCGAGTTGGCTCTCATTGACTTCCCCGGAGAAACAACACCCAATGGTTTATCCAGATAAGACCAAGTAAAATCATTCTTTGCAAACAACGATCTCGACATGAAACAAAGCGATGCACCAGTATCAAAAAGAACTTTTGCAGGAATATCATTAACTGAGAGATTACCCACTATCACATCAGTAGATTCCTCCGCTTGAGCTGCATTCATCATGTTCACCTTAGCAGACTTGGGATTATGCTTGACCACTGCATTGTTGGAAGATCTCACAGGAGGAGGAGGCGGAAGGCGCCTTTGGTTGAATCACTTGTTAGCATAGTGACCTTTCTGCTGACACTTGTTGCAAGTCACCTCTGAGACTGGACGATGATAAGGAGCATTCGACTTTGGAGCTTGTTTCTGAGACCTGTTCTGATAGCCAGAGTTGGATGAGTGGGAAGATCCATGGCCACTTTTGTTCTTCTGCTGGTAAGGCTGACGAAACGGAGGAGGAGGACGCAACCAGAACTTCTGTTGCTTAGCAGCCACTAGTGAGGAAGAAGAAGACTGAACTGCGTCCCTGACTCTCTTCTTAGAAGCCTCACACTTGAGCTGAGCAGCCTCTTGCTTCAGTGCCATATTGTAGAATTGATCAAACTGAGTAGGCTCAAATAGAACGAGAGCTAACTGCAGATCCTCTCTAAGGCCACCTCTGAAGTGATAGATCATGCTCTTTTCATCAGGAACGTCTTGTTTAGCGAAGCGAGCAAGTTTCTGAAACAGGATGTTGAATTGATACACAGACATGTTGCCTTGCTTGAGATTGCGGAACTCCTCACGCTTGCTCTCAACAACACTTTGTGGAATGTGGTGCGCTTTGAAGTCCCGACAGAAGTCAGTCCAAGTGATCACACGACCTCCTCTGGAATCTTTGTATTGTTGATACCAATCAACAGCTTGATCCTTGAGTTGAAAAGAAGCAAACTTGGCATAGTCCTCAGGCCTGACATTGCTACATTCAAAATGCTTGTTGATGTCCACGAGCCAATCATCGGCATCCGTGGCCTCGGCACAGTAGCTGAAAGACTTGGGCTGATTTACGAGAAACTGGTTGAGGGTAGCGAAGTGATACTGATTGTTGCCTTGACCTTGATTTCCTTGATTGCCTTGCCCTTGGGTGCGTTCTTGCAAGAGTTGCAGAATCATCTGAGCATTGGCTTTAGTGGCTGCCATGATAGCTTGCCATGCCTCCGGAGGCGGAGGTGGTGGCGGAGGGTTCGCCTGACTCCCTTCATTGCGTTCCGGATTCTGACGCGTTGGCGAAGCCATCCTGAAGAGGGTGACATCCGTTAGCATCTTTATAGACAAATAGTCAAGTAGAATCAACGGATAGAAATTGCAACATATAGTCTTGACAATAAACATTCGAACAAGGATGAACGAATGAATTCCATAGTAAATCATCACACCTTCATAAGTTGAGAAGCCACTTAGAAAAAGGTATGGAATCAACATTTGACTTCGAAGCAACTCGAATACCACAATTCAAAACAAAACAAAATATTGGCTTGCAGAATAAGCCGGAACAAACATATGATAGAGATTTCGTCCGAAGTTTTCATGGTGGGGCCCACACGGGCTCGATCGTACAACACCATCATGTACAAGGCAGTGCACATGACATACGAAGCGTCCCCGAGTCGGCATAGCCAAGGACTCTTTAAGACACTACGAGACCACTGTAAAACCAACCATGGAAAGGCGGACCACTAGACGTCGAACCCCAATCTCATATCATGCGTCTGTCGGAAAGATATCCTAGGAGCTACTTGAATTCCCACTTATAAACTCCCGAAACTTTCTGGTTATGCAATCTGGTGTTGGGGATACAGGGGACACAAAATATATCACCCAAACTAGCAATCCCTAGATCCAGCTGTATCCATCCGTCAACACATAACCAAGAAACCTTCGAAAATCGTGTACCTCAACCTTCGAAAAGCATCCGTTATACGAGTTATGGCAATACTCCCGAAATCCCGCCCCAGTACTGGGTGGCGTCGAGGTGATCTCACCAACAACTGCATAAAAGAGATTTCGATGTCGGCGAAACTCAGGTATTCCAGAACTGCAACGATAAAATTGTGATGACAACACCTCGGAGCTCAACTCCCCGGGACACTGCCACAACCCCTAAATGTCAGGAGGCACCAAGAATAATGTTCTCGTCACAAAATCATCGGAACGATTCTAAGATACCCGCGTGATCCTAAAAAAAAATTTAGTGAAATTTGAGGAGAGAAGAGTCAAAACATCTACGTCAGGAGACCTCACCAGAGCGACGAAGGGACTGAGGAGTAAAAAGAATCCTACTCTCCGATATATATAAACCTAAGACTCAAAACATTTTTGTTCTACACTCAACAACGCCAGCGATTCGATCAAGCAGGGGGCTCCTAAGTCGGGGATGGCTCTGATTACCAACTTGTAACGCCCACGATGCGGCTATATCTCCCACGTGTCGAGGCACGACTTAGAGGCATAACCGCATTGTGGTTTTGTCGCAAGAAGGGTTATCTTCACACGGTCCCATGTAATGAACAAGAATGGGATAACGAGAGTTGGCTTACAATCGCCACTTCACACAATACATAAATATAATTCATACATCATCCAAAATCCACACATAGACCGACTACGGTCAAATCCAAATGAAAATAAGATAACCCCAAATGCTAGATCCCCGATCATCCCAACTGGGCTCCACTACTGATCATCAGGAAAAGAAACATAGTAACGACCACGTACCTTGTCGAACTCCCACTTGAGGTCGATTGCATCATCTGCACTGGCATCGTCGGCACCTGCAACTGTTTGGTAGAATCTGTGAGTCACGAGGACTCAGCAATCTCACACCCGCGAGATCAAGACTATTTAAGCTTATAGGAAAGGATGGTTTAATAAGGTGGAACTGCAGCAGGAACTAAGCATATATGGTGGCTAACATACGCAAATGAGAGTGAGAAGAGAAGCAACGCAACGGTCGTCAACTAGTAATGACCAAGAAGTGATCCTGAACTCCTACTTACGTCATTCATAACTCAAACCGTGTTCACCTCCCGGACTCCGCCGAGAAGAGACCAACACGGCTACACACACGGTTAATGTATTTTAATTAAATCAAGTGACAAGTTCTCTACAACCGGACATTAACAAATTCCCCTCTGCCTCATAACCGCGGGCACGGCTTTCGAAAGATAATACCCTGCAGGGGTGTCCCAACTTAGCCCATCATAAGCTCTCACGGTCAACGAAGGATAAACCTTCTCCCGGAAAGACCCGATCAGCCTCGGAATCCCGGTTTACAAGACATTTCGACAATGGTAAAACAAGAGCAGCAAAGCCACCCGAATGTGCCGACAAATCCCGATAGGAGCTGCACATATCTCGTTCTCAGGGCACACCGGATAAGCGAAGCGTACAGGTACCAACATAACTCAAGTTGCCAAGGGACGGTCCCGCACGGTGCTCTAGTTTGGACCAGCACTCAGAGGAACACTGGCCCGGGGGTTAAAATAAAGATGACCCTCGGGCTCACGAAAACCCAAGGGAAAAGGCTTAGGTGGCAAATAGTAAAACCAAAGTTGGGCCTTGCTGGAGGAGTTTTATTCAAGGCGAACTGTCAAGGGGGTCCCATAAATCACCCAACCGCGTAAGGAACGCAAACTCAAGGAACATAATACCGGTATGACGGAAACTGGGGCGGCAAGAGTGGAACAAAATACCAGGCATAAGACCGAGCTTTCCACCCTTTACCTAATATATAGATGCATTAAATAAATAAGAGATATTGTGATATCCCAAAATATGCATGTTCCAACATGGAACCAACTCCAACTTCACCTGCAACTAGCAACGTATAAGAAGGGCTGAGCAAAAGCGGTAACTTAGCCAAACAACGGTTTGCTAGGAAAGGATGGTTAGAGGCTTGACAAGGCAAATATGGGAGGCATGATATAGCATGTGGTAGGTAGCGCAACATGGCAAAAGAACGAACAACTAGCAAAGCAAAGACAGAAGTGATTTCGAGGGTATGGTCATCTTGCCTGCAAGGTTCTCAGAGTTGTCGAAAGCTTGATCCTCGTAAGCGTACTCAACAGGTTCCTCGTTCACGAACTCGTCTCCCGGCTCTACCCAAAACAAGAACACAAGCAACGGAACCACAATGAATCACGGAAAATGCACAAGCAACATGATGCAAAACCATGTATGATATGCGATGCATATGCGTGCTCCTAAAGGAAAATGAGGAAAAAGGCAGTAACTTGGCAAACCAAGCATGCCACTGGAAAGATGAGATGATTTCGGTTGAAATCGATATAAAGAACATCGGAAACGGATGCACGGTTTGCAAATGGCAAGCAAAACAAGAATGACACGAATCTGTGATTAACAGCATGATAGCACTTAGAATGCAACAAGAAACTATGCTACAGCACCCCAACATAGCAACAAATCATATAGCAGTGATATAAAAGAGATTCTTGACAAAAGATGAACACTGAGCTATGGCTAGATCACAACACAACAGGTGCAAACAAGCATGGCAAAAGTGCAAAAGATAACAGGTTCACAGACTTGGTGAAATTACTGGACACGGCAGAAACAGCATCAGGTAGCAATGTTCAGAGCACGAAATGAACATTCTACAGGAACTTAACATGGCAAAACAAGGCATGGCAGTATTCTAATAAATGCATATGACAAAAGTCCCTTACTGACCATAAGCCAAAAGGACCAGAAGATATGATGGCAACCATGTAAACATAGCAAGTTTCGTTAACAGGTTTCAGACTTGGCAGAAAACAGAGCATGGCAGAAACAATAATATGAAGCCATCTTGGTGAGCTTGATGCACTCACCACAAAGCAATGCATGACAAAGCAAACATACCCACAGCAAGATGGAATGTTTATGAAGCTAACCATAGCAAGAGCAAGTACATAGCATGAAAGGATCAACTACAACAAGCTTGGCAAAATTGAATAACACGTAAACAATCTGCCAGAAATATTTTATAGCAAAAGTAGAGCACGATTGAGTCATGCTATGGCACTCCATAATTGCAAAAAAGGTCATGAATGAATCAATTACAACAATATCTACAAAACATCCTTACTGAACATCTTCAAAAGGAGCATAGATCTCTCTGTAGACACATGGATACATAGCAACAAAATAGCAGCAGTCACAGACTTAGTAAAATTACTAAGTTCCTAAAATCAGAAACATTACGGAGCCTAGTTTGCATGCTTGTGCTAGTCACCACAGAGATCACAAAAATACATGGCATAAATCTCTGTAAAGATGGCATGGCATACAACAAAACACATGTAGAGCTCATGCCCATAAGATGCACACATCAACAGCAACAAAAATAACAAATCCTCAAGTTCTTATAAGTATCAGCAGATAACAGCAACTAGCACTCTTGCACCAGAGATTTGGGCATCAAGATGGACTCAAATGAACATGGTGCAATAGAACAAAATGAAGAGCATCTCGAGACAAACATTTCGATATACTACACGCACGAAACAGAGCTATATGCGGAGAGTTATGATGCGATGAACAGGTGCATGTACTGTAAAAACTTAAAGACTTAGAGAAATATAAGAGGGGGAAAAGTCAACCCTAGGCGCTGGATCTGGATCGGGCTCTGGCACTCGCCGGAGAAATGGCGGGGACGGCGGAGAGGGCCGGCGGCCGACGGGGGGAAGGGGAGGACGGCGAGGAGGGCGGCCGGAGTGGGAGGAGAGGGGCGCCGGCTCGGGCACGGACGGGCGCGGCGGCGCGGCGGCCCAACGGAGGCGGCGTCCGGCGTCGGCGGCGGTCGGAGGCGACGGCGACGGGGCGCGGGTTGGAGGCGGCGCGCGCGGGCGGGGCGCTGGAGGGAGACGACGGCGGGGCGCGCGGGCTCGGGGACGGGCTCGGGGGGGGCTCCCGCGGGCTCTCCGGGCCGGCGGCGCGGTGAGGGCGGCGGCGACACGTGGCGCGCTACGATTCGCGTGGGGCGGCGGCGGGATCCGTCCGACGGCGACCGGACGTGTCCGGCGGCGACGGGAGGAGTTTTCTAGGGGTTCATCTGTGATTTGGACGGGGAGGCACATATTTATAGGTAGAGGGAGCTAGGAGACTCCAAATGGAGTGCGGTTTTTGCCCACACGATCGTGATCGAACGACCTAGAGCATGGAAGTGACTTAGAGGGGTTTTCGGCTGTTTTGAGGGGCGGTTTTGCTGCAACACACAAAAGGACTTTGCGGTTACCCGGTTAACCGTTGGAGTACCAAACGACCTCCAAATGGAACGAAACTTCACCGGTGGTCTACCGGTGCTATACCAAGGCCACTTGACAAGACTCGGTCCATTCCGAGAACGTTGAACACCCGCTCACAAAAAGAAACAAGAGGGGTGCGCCGGAGGAGGTGGGAGTGCCGGATTGCAAAACGGACAACGGGGAAAATGCTCGGATGCAAAAGACGAACACGTATGCAAATGCAATGCACATGATGACATGATATGAGATGCATGACAAGAACAAAATGCAAAACGAAAGACAAAACCCGACCACGAAGGGAATATCATAACACGTAGCCGAAAATGGCAAGAGCTGGAGTTACAAATATGGAAAGTTACATCCGGGGTGTTACAACACTCCACCACTACGAGAGGATCTCGTCCCGAGATCTAGGACTGAAAGAACTCCGGATATTCGGAACGGAGATGGTCCTCGCGTTCCCAGGTGGCTTCTCGGTCGGAATGGTGCGACCACTTCACTTTCAGGAATTTGATTGACTTGTTGCGAGTCTTGCGCTCAGTTTCTTCAAGAATAGCAACGGGGTGCTCATGATAAGACAGATCTTCTTGGAGGTCAATCTCTTTGAAGTTGATGGTGCGCTCAGGAGTCTTGAAGCACTTGCGGAGCTGTGACACGTGGAACACAATCGTGCACGTTCGCGAAGTTAGAAGGAAGCTCAAGTTGATAGGCGAGGTCGCCTCTTTTGCCAATGATCTTGAAAGGACCCAGGTATCTAGGGGCAAGCTTCCCTTTGATACCGAAGCGACGAGTGCCTTTCATTGGAGAGGCACGGAGGTAGACATGGTCTCCGATCTCGAAAGCCACATCACGGTGCTTACTATCATAGTAACTCTTCTGGCGCGATTGCGCGGCTTTGAGATTTTCACGGATGACTTTACACATTTCTTTAGCCTCTGTGATTAAGTCATTGCCAAGAAGTTGGCGTTCACCAGTCTCTGACCAATTGAGAGGAGTACGGCACTTTCTGCCATAGAGAATCTCGAATGGGGCCTTGCCCGAACTCGCTTGGAAGCTGTTGTTGTAGGAGAACTCGGCATATGGAAGACAATCTTCCCATTTCATGCCAAAGGAAATGACACAAGCCCTGAGCATATCTTCAAGAATTTGATTGACTCGCTCGACTTGGCCACTAGTTTGAGGATGGAAAGCTGTGCTGAAGCGAATGTTGGTGCCCATGGCCTTCTGGAAGGAGTCCCAGAACTTAGAAGTGAAGATGCTTCCATGATCTGAAGAAATCAATTGTGGAATGCCGTGCAAGGAGACAATCCTGGAGGTGTATAGCTCTGCCAACTGAGCTGCTGTGATAGATTCTTTGATTGGAAGGAAATGAGCCACTTTAGTAAGCTTGTCAATGACAACGAAGATTGCATCATTTCCACGCTTGGACTTTGGAAAACCAGTCACGAAGTCCATTTCGATGTGATCAAACTTCCACTCTGGGATAGCAAGAGGTTGGAGGAGACCAGCTGGTCGTTGGTGTTCTGCTTTCACTCTTCGACAGACATCACATTCATTCACGAATTGAACAATTTCTCGCTTCCTTCGAGTCCACCAATACGACTGCTTGAGGTCATGGTACATCTTCGTACTTCCAGGATGAATGGAAAGAAGAGAATTGTGCGCCTCGTTCATAATGACTTTCCTTAGATCACCTTTAGGAACCACAATCCGGTCCTCGCAGAATAAAGTGTCTCTGTCATCAATGCGATAGCACTTGTATTTGGAAAGACCCTTGTCGATACCACGTTTCACCTTCTTCACCATGGTATCCAGGAGTTGTGCCTCACGAATTTGATCTTCCAAAGTAGGAGAGACTCTGAGGTTGGCAAGAAAGCCTTGAGGAACAACTTGGGGATTCAGCTTGCGGAAGGCTTCACAAAGATCCAGTTGAAATGGCTTGAGAATTAAGCTGTTGCAATAAGCCTTCCTACTTAAAGCATCTGCAATGACATTGGCCTTGCCTGGAGTATATTCAATACTCGGATTGTACTCTTGAATCATTTCGACCCATCGAGTTTGCCTGAGGTTGAGGTTGGGCTGTGTGAAGATGTACTTGAGACTCTTGTGGTCGGTGAATATGTCCACTTTTCTTCCCAACAAGAGATGTCTCCACGTTATTGATGCATGGACAACTGCCGCCAACTCAAGATTGTGAGTGGGGTAGTTCTTTTCATTGGGCTTCGACTGACGAGAGGTATAGGCCACAACTTTCTTCTCTTGCATTAACACAGCACCGAGACCTTGGAGAGAAGCATCACAGAAAACTTTGAAAGGCTTGGATTCGTCAGGAGGAGTTAAGACAGGAGCTGTGACGAGTTTCTCTTTGAGAGTGTTGAAAGCAACGTCACACTCAGGAGACCAGACATACTTCACATGCTTCTGGAGGAGGTTGGAAAGAGGCTTTGCAATCTTAGAGAAATTCTCAACGAATCTTCGGCAATAGCTTGCAAGACCAAGAAAACTGCGGAGCTGCTTGACATTCTGAGGAGGTTCCCAATTCACAATTGCAGACACCTTCTCGGGATTAACAGCGATGCCCTTGGCAGAGATGATATGCCCAAGGTAAAGAACTTCATCGAGCCAAAACTCACATTTTGAGAACTTCGCATAGAATTGATACTCTCTGAGCTTGTCGAGCACCAATCGCAAATGTTTGGCATGATCCTTCTTATTCTTGGAGAAGACCAAGATATCATCGAGATACACCAGGACGAGTTCATTGGTATAGGGGTTGAAGATGAAATTCATCATCCGAGAGAATGTTGGAGGAGCATTGACAAGGCCGAAAGACATGACAGTATATTCATAAGAACCAAAGCTTGTTCTGAATGCTGTCTTGGGAATATCTTCTTCACGAATGCGAATCTGATGATAACCCATACAAAGGTCAAGCTTGGAGAATACTTTAGCACCTTTGAGTTGCTCGAATAGCTCATTGATGTTGGGAAGTGGATACTTGTTCTTGATTGTCTTCTTGTTCAATGGATGGTAGTCGACACAAAGTCGTTCCGTGCCATCCTTCTTCTGGACAAAAAGAACACCACAACCCCATGGAGATGAACTCGGTCTGATCAAACCCAGACGCTCTTGTTCATCGAGCTGTTTCTTCAATTCCTTCAGCTCCTTGGGTCCAAGCTTGTATGGACGCTTGCAAACGGGTTCCGTGCCCGGCTCAAGATCGATAACGAACTCAACTGGCCGGTGAGGAGGCATACCCGGAAGCTCTTCTGGAAAGACATCTTGGTACTCACAAACGACTGGAATTTGAGAGATGGCATTCAATTCGCCCTTCTCATTGAGAGAAAATAACCGGATGGTTTCATCACGAGCGGCATAGATAATCACATCCTCAGAAGAGTGTGTCAATTGAATTTCCCTGGCAGCACAATCAAGTTGAGCCTTGTGCTTAGAAAGCCAGTCCATCCCGAGAATTAGATCAATATCCGAGTCACCAAGAACAACTGGAGAAGACAGAAATTTATAGTTTCCCATCTTGATGGAAACATCCGGAACTATCGAGTTGGCTCTCATTGACTTCCCCGGAGAAACAACACCCAATGGTTTATCCAGATAAGACCAAGTAAAATCATTCTTTGCAAACAACGATCTCGACATGAAACAAAGCGATGCACCAGTATCAAAAAGAACTTTTGCAGGAATATCATTAACTGAGAGATTACCCACTATCACATCAGTAGATTCCTCCGCTTGAGCTGCATTCATCATGTTCACCTTAGCAGACTTGGGATTATGCTTGACCACTGCATTGTTGGAAGATCTCACAGGAGGAGGAGGCGGAAGGCGCCTTTGGTTGAATCACTTGTTAGCATAGTGACCTTTCTGCTGACACTTGTTGCAAGTCACCTCTGAGACTGGACGATGATAAGGAGCATTCGACTTTGGAGCTTGTTTCTGAGACCTGTTCTGATAGCCAGAGTTGGATGAGTGGGAAGATCCATGGCCACTTTTGTTCTTCTGCTGGTAAGGCTGACGAAACGGAGGAGGAGGACGCAACCAGAACTTCTGTTGCTTAGCAGCCACTAGTGAGGAAGAAGAAGACTGAACTGCGTCCCTGACTCTCTTCTTAGAAGCCTCACACTTGAGCTGAGCAGCCTCTTGCTTCAGTGCCATATTGTAGAATTGATCAAACTGAGTAGGCTCAAATAGAACGAGAGCTAACTGCAGATCCTCTCTAAGGCCACCTCTGAAGTGATAGATCATGCTCTTTTCATCAGGAACGTCTTGTTTAGCGAAGCGAGCAAGTTTCTGAAACAGGATGTTGAATTGATACACAGACATGTTGCCTTGCTTGAGATTGCGGAACTCCTCACGCTTGCTCTCAACAACACTTTGTGGAATGTGGTGCGCTTTGAAGTCCCGACAGAAGTCAGTCCAAGTGATCACACGACCTCCTCTGGAATCTTTGTATTGTTGATACCAATCAACAGCTTGATCCTTGAGTTGAAAAGAAGCAAACTTGGCATAGTCCTCAGGCCTGACATTGCTACATTCAAAATGCTTGTTGATGTCCACGAGCCAATCATCGGCATCCGTGGCCTCGGCACAGTAGCTGAAAGACTTGGGCTGATTTACGAGAAACTGGTTGAGGGTAGCGAAGTGAGACTGATTGTTGCCTTGACCTTGATTTCCTTGATTGCCTTGCCCTTGGGTGCGTTCTTGCAAGAGTTGCAGAATCATCTGAGCATTGGCTTTGGTGGCTGCCATGATAGCTTGCCATGCCTCCGGAGGCGGAGGTGGTGGCGGAGGGTTCGCCTGACTCCCTTCATTGCGTTCCGGATTCTGACGCGTTGGCGGAGCCATCCTGAAGAGGGTGACATCCGTTAGCATCTTGATAGACAAATAGTCAAGTAGAATCAACGGATAGAAATTGCAACATATAGTCTTGACAATAAACATTCGAACAAGGATGAACGAATGAATTCCATAGTAAATCATCACACCTTCATAAGTTGAGAAGCCACTTAGAAAAAGGTATGGAATCAACATTTGACTTCGAAGCAACTCGAATACCACAATTCAAAACAAAACAAAATATTGGCTTGCAGAATAAGCCAGAACAAACATATGATAGAGATTTCGTCCGAAGTTTTCATGGTGGGGCCCACACGGGCTCGATCCTACAACAAATGTAGGGGAACGCGACAGAAAACGAAAATTTTCGGTATAGCGAGCATGCCCAGGACCACTATGGAGACTGCATACAAGGTTTGATCTGATCCGTACCGACTCGAAGCGCAGCGGAAGAAGAGTCGGTGTAGATCATCGGTGCAGATCCCCGCAGCTAGGATTTACAACCTCCCAACCGCGAGGATGTACTCCCTCTCCGGACAGCCCTTCGGGAGGCGGTCGGACAGTCCCCCGGACAATGTCGCGGACAGCCCTTCGGGAGGACCCTCGAAACTCGGACGGAGACTCGGACAGCCCTTCGGGAGGACACTCGAACAGCCCCTCGGGCAAAAGATCGAAACTACAATCTCTCTACGGGGTTGCGCACATACGGTGTCAGCTATCCGGCAGGGCTTCACCGTCCAGAACTAGTTCCTGCCGGAACCCAGACAGCCTTACGGCTCTACGAAACTCTTTTCGTGGGAGGGAGAGAAGAAGCCAGATAATGCATGGCATGTGTATGAGAGCAAGGGATGAGCTTTGGGCTGCCCACTCCTCCTCTATTTATAAAAAAGCCAAGTGGTAGGGATGGCTCACAAAAACCCAAAATGCCCATGCAAATGTCACACATGAAGGGCATAATGGGGAGTGAAGTGGAGCTCCATGGAGCCCCACACATGTGGCCGGCCAACCCCCTTGGGGGACCCCCATGAGGAGCATGCTTGGCCCCCAAGCCCTTCTAGAAGCCTTTTGGAGATATCCCAAAAGGTGACTCACCATAAAATATCCCAAAAAGCACTTTCACTATTCACGACGACATTTTTCAGCGTCTGTTCGAACTGAAAATATTTATGTGGGCTTAGAACATTTCCAGTACCCACCAAAATTATTTTCAACGCGTTCCGAAACAATTCCGGTTTAGTGATTTTCATCTGCGAAAAGCATCTGAAGTGGCTCCGGCAGCTCCGGAACATTTCCGGTTTTTATCTCAGAAAATTCCAAAAAGCTTCCAGAATGATTCTGGCATCCTCCAAGAATTATCAGGCATGTGCCGAAACCAATTTGTCTTAATGGTGTATCCCGAAACAACTTTTCGGTATCATCGAAACTTATCCGATGACCTCTCTCTGTGGTACGATTCCGCTGTCCGAAACTTTTCGGTGTCCGAAACTTTTTCGGTGATTTTCTCTCAGACTCCCAGTCTAGTATTCAGCAGATAGATGACCCTTAAGCGTGTGACCCTATAGGTTCGCTGAAGTATAGACATGACCTGGAACCCCTTCCGATCAATGATCAACATCGGAGCCGTGGACACCCATATTGACCCCTATACCCACACGAATGAATATTCGAGTGAACCTCCAGTTGCAGTGAGCTATTCCTGTTGCTTCGCGATATGTCACAAACACCCGAGGTGAGATTTATTGCATGCCCATGGACGAACAATTTGTCCACCATGCAAGTTACATCGTTACCGGTTTTGTTCTCTTTTCTCGTTTCCGTGTTCCGGCATCCCAGTGATCAAATCACAATGTGTCTGGCCAGACGATGATGGATACCGTTACACCGAGAGGGCCCCAGTATATCTCTCCATCGTCGGAGGAGCAAATCCCAATCTTGAGCTATCTTGTTACTTCCTATACTTTTTCGTGAACCCGAAAGCTGCCGTAATAGCCACCCAGTTACGGATGACGTTTAACAAACCCCAAAGTTCACGAAGCAAGCACGAAGGAACTTGATACTCTCATGGTCTAAGGAATTATGCAAACATGAACTATCTCAATGATATTAACCATAAACTTGTGACGAAGGTATCTCATAGCACAACATCAATCCGGGTTGATTCAACACAAGCGTTCTACCAAACTTGTGCCCTCAAAATTGCCGGCATAGTCATGCCCATGATCAGGAAACAGGATCATCATGCAATACTTGAGCTAGTCTTGGAGGCAAGACTAGGCATATATTTTACCTTTTATAATACCACACGTGCATATGAGTTCCCTCCGAGCCTCGTGGATATTGTAGACTCGAGAATCATTGCAGTTATAGCATGGATCATAAACATTCATTACAAACTTGGAGATACAAAATAACTGTTATTACTGCCTCTAGGGCATATCTCCTACAGACTCCCACTTGCACTAGAGTCATAATCCAGTTACATGGCTTCCCTAACACCAATGGCTATCCGGTGCTGCTCATGTTTTGCTCGTGGTAGAGACTTTGTCATCGGGTCTGACATGTTCAGATCCGTGTGAACTTTGCGTACTTTCACTAAACCCTCTTCGACATGATGTCGAATGAGTTTATATTTGCGTTGAATATGTCTTGTCTTATGGTGTGAACTTGGCTCCCTTGCCTGAGCCACGGCGCCACTATTATCACAATAGATCTCCACCGAGTCCTGGGCACTAGGAACCACACCAAGGTCTTCAAGAAATTGTTTGATCCATACCGCCTCCTTGGAGGCTTCTGAAGCAGCAACATATTCCCCCTCCGTCGTAGAATCCGCCATAGTCTTTTGTTTGGAACTTTTCCAATCAACTGCGTCGCCGTTCAATATGAAAACGTAGCCTGATTGAGATTTGAAGTCATCTGGGTCAGTCATGAAGCCTGCATCAGTGTAACCACTTACAATGAGCTCTTCATCACCTCCATACACAAGGAGTAAATCCTTGGTCCTTCTGAGGTACTTAAGAATACCCTTGACTGCGGCCCAGTGTTCCAACCCTGGATCACTTTGGTACCGGCTGCTAACACTTAGCGCATAGGAAACATCTGGTCTTGTACATAGCATGGCATACATAATAGAACCAACTGCCGAGGCATATGGAACATCATTCATTTGTACTCGCTCATCCAGAGTCCGAGGACTCTGATTCTTGCAAAGCACTGTGCCAGGTGACATGGGGAGTAGGCCTTTCTTGGAGTTCTCCATGTTGAACCTTTTCAACACCTTGTCAATGTACGTGCTTTGGCTAAGCGCTATCAGGCGTTTTGATCTATCTCTATAGATCCTGATGCCTAATACATATGCCGCTTCGCCTAAGTCTTTCATTGAAAAACTTTTCTTCAATGAGTCTTTTATTTCGCTAAGAAAACTCACGTCATTTCCAATCAAAAATATGTCATCCACATACAAGATTAGAAATGCTTTTGCGCTCCCACTAAACTTCTTGTAAACACAAGATTCTTCGTCATTCCTGATGAAGCCAAACTCTTTGACCACTTCATCAAAACGAATGTTCCATCTCCTTGATGCTTGCTTCAGACCATAAATGGCTTTCTGAAGTTTGCATACCTTTCCAGCATCCTCATGAATGACAAAACCTTCTGGCTGTATCATGTATACATCCTCTTTGAGGTTTCCATTTAGGAAAGCCGTTTTGACATCCATCTGCCATATTTCATAGTCGAAATAAGTAGCAATTGCTAGCAATATCCGAACAGACCTAAGCATAGCTACTGGCGAGAAAGTCTCGTCGTAGTCCACTCCTGGAACTTGTGTGAACCCTTTCGCGACAAGTCTAGCTTTGTGGATAGTAATGTTACCATCCGCGTCCGTCTTTCTTTTGAAAATCCATTTACAACCAATGGGCTTTACGCCTTCTGGAAGTTCTTCCAAGTTCCAAACATGGTTTTCGTACATGGATTCCATTTCGGATCTCATGCCTTTGTGCCATCTTTTGAGCTGGGCCCCGCCATCGCTTCCTTGTAGTGCGCAGGTTCATCGTCTTCAAGAATGAAGATTTCGTTATGAAACCACTCAGGTGGCTGGATAGCCCTACCTGATCTGCGCGGTTCAGTTACAACATTGTCTGAAGTCTCCGCATCACATGTGACAACTTCCGGCTCGGTTGTAGGGATAATTAGCGGAATTTCTTCCGGTTCCTTAGCCATATCAACGGTTGCCGAAGATTCACTAATCTCATTGAGTTGTACTGTCCTCCCACTCACTTCTTTAGTGAGAAACTCTTTCTCAAGAAAGACTCCATGTTTTGCAACAAACACTTTGTTCTCGGAGGCATGGTAGAAAGAATACCCAACTGTCTCCTTGGGATAACCTACAAAGTAACATTTGTCTGATCTGGGATCAAGTTTGCTTGGCTGTAAACGCTTTACATAAGCTTCACAACACCAAATTTTGAAAAACGACAGGTCGGGTTTCTTCCCGTGCCACATCTCATGTGGCGTCGTCTCAACAGATTTAGACGGTGCTTTGTTTAGTGTGTGAGCAGCAGTAAGTAGTGCGTGACCCCAAAAAGATATTGGAAGATTTGTAAGAGACATCATTGACCTTACCATGTCCAACAAGGTTCGGTTACGTCGTTCCGATACTCCATTTCTCTGTGGAGTTCCGGGAGGCGTAAGCTGTGAAACGATTCCACGATCACTCAGATGTTGGCCAAACTCATGACTAAGATATTCGCCTCCGCGATCAGACCGCAGAAACTTAATCTTTTTGTTACGATGATTTTCTACCTCATTCTGAAATTCTTTGAACTTTTCAAAGGTTTCCAATTTATGCTTCATTAAGTAGATATAGCCATACCTACTCAAATCATCAGTAAAAGTCACGAAGTAAAAATATCCACCCCGTGCGCCTGTGTTCATTGGACCACATACATCACTATGTATTATTTCCAATAATTCACCCGCCCGTTCAGGATGACCCGTGAATGGCGTCTTGGTCATTTTCCCCATCAGGCAAGCTTCACATGTGTCAAATGATTCAAAATCAAGGGACGGTAAAACTCCATATTTATGGAGTCTTTGCATGCGTTTCTTACCGATGTGGCCAAGGCGACAGTGCCACATGAAAGTGGTGGTGGTATCAGCCTTCTTAAGGCGTTTAGCATTCACGTTAAAGACATCATTTCCACATTCAAGATTTAGTATGAAAAGGCCCCCAACAATGGGTGCAAATCCATAAAACATATCCTTACAATAAAGTGAATAACCATTGTTCTCAGACTTGTACGAATACCCATCGTGTACCAAACATGATCCGGAGATAATGTTTCTACACAACAGTGGAACAAAATAACAGTTACTTAGTTCTAAGATAAATCCTGAAGGGAGACGTAGAGGCATAATGCCGACGGCTTGAGCGGCGATCCCAGCGCCGTTCCCGACGCGCATCATGACTTCATTCTTTGCTAGCTTGCGCACCTTCTGAAGTCCCTGTATCGAGTTGCAAATGTGAGCAACCGATCCGGTATCAAATACCCAAGACTTAGAGTTTTCGCTAGCAAGCAAAACGTCAATGACATTAACTTGTATAACAATTATACCTTTTCCGGTTTTCCCGGTCTTCTTATCTTCCAGATACTTCTTGCAGTTTCTCTTCCAGTGTCCTGTGCCCTTGCAGTAGAAGCACTCAGTTTCATTCTTAGCTCCGCCCTTAGAGTTGCTTTGGGAGCCGGTCTTACCGGTGCCCTTGCCCTTCTTTGGCTTGCCTTTCTTCTTTTTGAAACTGGCGGTTTTATTCACAAGCAACACTTGCTTGCGATTTTTCCGCAGTCCTCCTTCTGTAGTTTTCAGCATGGCGAGCACTTCTTCCGGCGTCTTCTCCATCCCTGTCATGTTGTAGTTCATGACAAAACCGTCGTAAGACGGGGGGAGTAAAGAAAGCAACATGTCCATCATATGGCCAGGTGGAAGTGGAAATTCTAGGGCTTTAAGCCTTTCAGAATAGCCAATCATTTTGACCACGTGTTCGCCAACTGAACTACCCTCAGCCATCTTGCAATCCATCAAAGCCTTCATGATATCATATCGTTCAGACTTTGCGGTTTCCTTGTACAGAGCATCCAATTCCCGGATCATATCACGGGCTTTATGGAATTCAAAACGTTTTTGAAGCCCTGGACTCATGCAAGCTAGCATGAGGCACTGCACTAAGTTGTGATCATCATCCTTAGTGGCCCAGACATTTTGTTCATCTACCGGTGCGTCTGCCGCCGGTTTAGCTGGAAGAGCAGTTTCAAGCACGTACAATTCCTTAGCGCTCCTGAGGACAATCCTCAGGTTACGGACCCAGTCCGCATAGTTGTTTCCAGTCGTAGCTAACTTCTCTTTCTCTAACATCGGGCCTAAGTTGAACGCGGTGTTGCGAGCCATTTGATCTACAACGAAGACACAAGTTTCACTTAGACTTTGTTTATAATGAAATTTGCACTAGTGAATAAACATTTTATTCTAAAATGCACTCCCACTCAAATCAATATCTCTCAAAATTGATTATGAGTGATTCAACATCCGTGTCTTGATTGTTCGCCATTGGTGTAACACCACTGATGACGAAAATCTTAACCGGTAGGCCAACTTGCCAATCACATCACTATGTGACTCTTGTTCATCTTTCGATGCGTGTGTTCCGAGCTCATGACGGTCATGCCTGAACGTCAAGACAACCAAGTGATCTCGCTGCGAGGTCTCAACTCACCCGCCTCACACTTCTCTAATCATTCGTACCCGTGTGACACGGCGCACCCCGAAAAGATAGGTGCCGTGACGGTGCTACACTTGGGAGAACACTATCTACTTGATATTTTTAAGTGAGAGATCACCCTAATAAAAGCGACTACCGCGCAATCAAGAAGGGTGCATCATAGGGGATAAACATCTCAGGCAATTCATAATTAGCATGATATGGTATAGCCCTTTCTGACGGAGAAGTCTTTCAATTCTTCGTCTTCGGCATTTGCGTCGGTGTTCACCTTCGCGAAGATTGCCACCACCTTGTCGATGCACTAGATAATATTGCTATCTCTATAGCTAATAAAATAAGTGCATTACTTAAGGTTGACACGCAGGTCATTAAAGTGCAATCATATGGCTCCAGCCATCATGCAGAATCATGACACGCAGGTCATGTTAGTTACATCATATAGTCATCTCATACATAATCAAATTGAATATGAGCATTGCTATACCACATCACATGCACATCCTGCAAAACCAAGTTAGACACCTCTAATCGGTTTATGCAAAATTTTATTTTACGTGGCTTCTAAGGTTTTGACTTAAACCGCAGCTACCAACGTTTTATCATCAAGTATGATTATTCAAGTTGCTAGATTAACATCTCGGGGTGTATGAAACACGAGATAATTAAATCTCGAGCCCCATACTAAACTTCGTCATATGCATGACCCCCGTGCAGATCATATCTGCAATGCCCTTTCATCTGCGAATTTCATCTTTCTTTTGACTATGGCAGAACCCAAAGAACTGATAGCACTTCCATGATCAATCAGGATGACGGATTGCCAGAACTTTGTCAAATTCCACCATGCTGTCTCGAGATTGAGCAAACGCAAATTCTAGGGAAGCAACAAGAACGTCGGGTAACAGATTTCATCTGTCACCCGCATAAATAATTTTCAGCAATAGATCTCATCTACTCCAAAATTATATTATGTAATACCCATACATCTCCATGTATTCTAGATCGTAACCTGCATCTACGCATAGCACGGCTCTTGATGCCACTGTAGGGGAACGCGACAGAAAATGAAAATTTTCGGTATAGCGAGCACGCCCAGGACCACTATGGAGACTGCATACAAGGTTTGATCTGATCCGTACCGACTCGAAGCGCAGCGGAAGAAGAGTCGATGTAGATCGTCGGTGCAGATCCCCGCAGCTAGGATTTACAACCTCCCAACCGTGAGGATGTACTCCCTCTCCGGACAGCCCTTCGGGAGGCGGTCGGACAGTCCCCCGGACAATGTCGCGGACAGCCCTTCGGGAGGACCCTCGAAACTCGGACGGAGACTCGGACAGCCCTTCGGGAGGACACTCGAACAGCCCCTCGGGCAAAAGATCGAAACTACAATCTCTCTACGGGGTTGCACACATACGGTGTCAGCTATCCGGCAGGGCTTCGCCGTCCAGAACTAGTTCCTGCCGGAACCCAGACAGCCTTACGGCTCTACGAAACTCTTTTCGTGGGAGGGAGAGAAGAAGCCAGATAATGCATGGCATGTGTATGAGAGCAAGGGATGAGCTTTGGGCTGCCCACTCCTCCTCTATTTATAGGAAAGCCAAGGGGTAGGGATGGCTCACAAAAACCCAAAATGCCCATGCAAATGTCACACATGAAGGGCATAATGGGGAGTGAAGTGGAGCTCCATGGAGCCCCACACATGTGGCCGGCCAACCCCCTTGGGGGACCCCCATGAGGAGCATGCTTGGCCCCCAAGCCCTTCTAGAAGACTTTTGGAGATATCCCAAAAGGTGACTCACCATAAAATATCCCAAAAAGAACTTTCACTATTCACGACGACATTTTTCAGCGTCTGTTCGAACTGAAAATATTTATGTGGGCTTAGAACATTTCCAGTACCCACCAAAATTATTTTCAACGCATTCCGAAACAATTCCGGTTTAGTGATTTTCATCTGCGAAAAGCATCTGAAGTGGCTCCGGCAGCTCCGGAACATTTCCGGTTTTTATCTCAGAAAATTCCAAAAAGCTTCCAGAATGATTCTGGCATCCTTCAAGAATTATCAGGCACGTTCCGAAACCAATTTGACTTAATGGTGTATCCCGAAACAACTTTTCGGTATCATCGAAACTTATCCGATGACCTCTCTCTGCGGTACGATTCCGCTGTCCGAAACTTTTCGGTGTCCGAAACTTTTCGATGATTTTCTCTCAGACTCCCTGTCTAGTATTCAGCAGATAGATGACCCTTAAGCGTGTGACCCTATAGGTTCGGTGAAGTATAGACATGACCTGGAACCCCTTCCGATCAATGATCAACATCGGAGCCGTGGACACCCATATTGACCCCTATACCCACACGAATGAATATTCGAGTGAACCTCCAGTTGCAGTGAGCTATTCCTGTTGCTTCGCGATATGTCACAAACACCCGAGGTGAGATTTATTGCATGCCCATGGACGAACAATTTGTCCACCATGCAAGTTACATCGTTACCGGTTTTGTTCTCTTTTCTCGTTTCCGTGTTCCGGCATCCCAGTGATCAAATCACAATGTGTCTGGCCAGACGATGATGGATACCGTTACACCGAGAGGGACCGAGTATATCTCTCCATCGTCGGAGGAGCAAATCCCAATCTTGAGCTATCTTGTTACTTCCTAAACTTTTCCGTGAACCCGAAAGCTGCCGTAATAGCCACCCAGTTACGGATGACGTTTAACAAACCCCATAGTTCACGAAGCAAGCACGAAGGAACTTGATACTCTCATGGTCTAAGGAATTATGCAAACATTAACTATCTCAATGATATTAACCATAAACTTGTGACGAAGGTATCTCATAGCACAACATCAATCCGGGTTGATTCAACACAAGCGTTCTACCAAACTTGTGCCCTCAAAATTGCCGGCATAGTCATGCCCATGATCAGGAAACAGGATCATCATGCAATACTTGAGCTAGTCTTAGAGGCAAGACTAGGAATATATTTTACCGTTTATAATACCACACGTGCATATGAGTTCCCTCCGAGACTCATGGATATTGTAGACTCGAGAATCATTGCAGTTATAGCATGGATCATAAACATTCATTACAAACTTGGAGATACAAAATAACTGTTATTACTGCCTCTAGGGCATATCTCCTACAACACCATCATGTACAAGGCAGTGCACATGACATACGAAGCGTCCCCGAGTCGGCATAGCCAAGGACTCTTTAAGACACTACGAGACCACTGTAAAACCAACCGTGGAAAGGCGGACCACTAGACGTCGAACCCCAATCATATATCATGCGTCTGTCGGAAAGATATCCTAGGAGCTACTTGAATTCCCACTTATAAACTCCCGAAACTTTCTGGTTATGCAATCTGGTGTTGGGGATACAGGGGACACAAAATATATCACCCAAACTAGCAATCCCTAGATCCAGCTGTATCCATCCGTCAACACATAACCAAGAAACCTTCGAAAATCGTGTACCTCAACCTTCGAAAAGCATCCGTTATACGAGTTATGGGAATACTCCCGAACTCCCGCCCCAGTACTGGGTGGCGTCGAGGTGATCTCACCAACAACTGCATAAAAGAGATTTCGATGTCGGCGAAACTCAGGTATTCCAGAACTGCAACGATAAAATTGTGATGACAACACCTCGGAGCTCAACTCCCCGGGACACTGCCACAACCCCTAAATGTCAGGAGGCACCAAGAACAATGTTCTCGTCACAAAATCATCGGAACGATTCTAAGATACCCGCGTGATCCTAAAATTTTTTTTAGTGAAATTTGAGGAGAGAAGAGTCAAAACTTCTACGTCAGGAGACCACACCAGAGCGACGAAGGGACTGAGGAGTAAAAAGAATCCTACTCTCCGATATATATAAACCTAAGACTCAAAACATTTTTGTTCTACACTCAACAACGCCAGCGATTCGATCAAGCAGGGGGCTCCTAAGTCGGGGATGGCTCTGATTACCAACTTGTAACGCCCACGATGCGGCTATATCTCCCACGTGTCGAGGCACGACTTAGAGGCATAACCGCATTGTGGTTTTGTCGCAAGAAGGGTCATCTTCACACGATCCCATGTAATGAACAAGAATGGGATAACGAGAGTTGGCTTACAATCGCCACTTCACACAGTACATAAATATAATTCATACATCATCCAAAATCCACACATAGACCGACTACGGTCAAATCCAAATGAAAATAAGATAACCCCAAATGCTAGATCCCCGATCATCCCAACTGGGCTCCACTACTGATCATCAGGAAAAGAAACATAGTAACGACCACGTACCTCGTCGAACTCCCACTTGAGGTCGATTGCATCATCTGCACTGGCATCGTCGGCACCTGCAACTGTTTTGGTAGAATCTGTGAGTCACGAGGACTCAGCAATCTCACACCCGCGAGATCAAGACTATTTAAGCTTATAGGAAAGGATGGTGTAATAAGGTGGAACTGCAGCAGGAACTAAGCATATATGGTGGCTAACATACGCAAATGAGAGTGAGAAGAGAAGCAACGCAATGGTCGTCAACTAGTAATGACCAAGAAGTGATCCTGAACTCCTACTTACGTCATTCATAACTCAAACCGTGTTCACCTCCCGGACTCCGCCGAGAAGAGACCAACACGGCTACACACACGGTTGATGTATTTTAATTAAATCAAGTGACAAGTTCTCTACAACCGGACATTAACAAATTCCCCTCTGCCTCTCATAACCGCGGGCACGGCTTTCGAAAGATAATACCCTGCAGGGGTGTCCCAACTTAGCCCATCATAAGCTCTCACGGTCAACGAAGGATAAACCTTCTCCCGGAAAGACCCGATCAGCCTCGGAATCCTGGTTTACAAGACATTTCGACAATGGTAAAACAAGAGCAGCAAAGCCACCCGAATGTGCCGACAAATCCCGATAGGAGCTGCACATATCTCGTTCTCAGGGCACACCGGATAAGTGAAGCGTACAGGTACCAACATAACCCAAGTTGCCAAGGGACGGTCCCGCACGGTGCTCTAGTTTGGACCAGCACTCAGAGGAACACTGTCCCGGGGGTTAAAATAAAGATGACCCTTGGGCTCACGAAACCCCAACGGAAAAGGCTTAGGTGGCAAATAGTAAAACCAAAGTTGGGCCTTGCTGGAGGAGTTTTATTCAAGGCGAACTGTCAAGGGGGTCCCATAAATCACCCAACCGCGTAAGGAACGCGAACTCAAGGAACATAATACCGGTATGACGGAAACTGGGGCGGCAAGAGTGGAACAAAACACCAGGCATAAGGCCGAGCTTTCCACCCTTTACCTAATATATAGATGCATTAAATAAATAAGAGATATTTTGATATCCCAAAATATCCATGTTCCAACATGGAACCAACTCCAACTTCACCTGCAACTAGCAACGTATAAGAAGGGCTGAGCAAAAGCGGTAACTTAGCCAAACAACGGTTTGCTAGGAAAGGATGGTTAGAGGCTTGACAAGGCAAATATGGGAGGCATGATATAGCATGTGGTAGGTAGCGCAACATGGCAAAAGAACAAACAACTAGCAAAGCAAAGACAGAAGTGATTTCGAGGGTATGGTCATCTTGCCTGCAAGGTTCTCAGAGTTGTCGAAAGCTTGATCCTCGTAAGCGTACTCAACAGGTTCCTCGTTCACGAACTCGTCTCCCGGCTCTACCCAAAACAAGAACACAAGCAACGGAACCACAATGAATCACGGGAAATGCACAAGCAACATGATGCAAAACCATGTATGATATGCGATGCATATGCGTGCTCCGGAAGGAAAATGAGGAAAAAGGAAGTAACTTGGCAAACCAAGCATGCCACTGGAAATATGAGATGATTTTGGTCGAAAACGATATAAAGAACACCGGAAACGGATGCACGGTTTGCAAATGGCAAGCAAAACAAGAATGACACGAATCTGTGATTAACAGCATGATAGCACTTAGAATGCAACAAGAAACTATGCTACAGCACCCCAACATAGTAACAAATCATATAGCAGTGATATAAAAGAGATGCTTGACAAAAGATGAACACTGAGCTACGGCTAGATCACAACACAACAGGTGCAAACAAGCATGGCAAAAGTGCAAAAGATAACAGGTTCACAGACTTGGTGAAATTACTGGACATGACAGAAACAGCATCAGGTAGCAATGTTCAGAGCACGAAATCAACATTCTACAGGAACTTAACATGGTAAAACAAGGCATGGAAGTATTCTAATAAATGCATATGAGAAAAGTCCCTTACTGACTATAAGCCAAAAGGACCAGAAGATATGATGGCAACCATGTAAACATAGCAAGTTTCGTTAACAGGTTTCAGACTTGGCAGAAAACAGAGCATGGCAGAAACAATAATATGAAGCCATCTTGGTGAGCTTGATGCACTCACCACAAAGCAATGCATGACAAAGCAAGCATACCCACAGAAAGATGGAATGTTTATGAAGCTAACCATAGCAAGAGCAAGTACATAGCATGAAAGGATCAACTACAACAAGCTTGGCAAAATTGAATAACACGTAAACAATCTGCCAGAAATATTTTATAGCAAAAGTAGAGCACGATTGAGTCATGCTATGGCACTCCATAATTGCAAAAAAGGGCATTAATGAATCAATTACAACAATATCGACAAAACATCCTTACTGAACATCTTCAAAAGGAGCATGGATCTCTCTGTAGACACATGGATACATAGCAACAAAATAGCAGCAGTCACAGACTTGGTAAAATTACTAAGTTCCTAAAATCAGAAACATTACGGAGCCTAGTTTGCATGCTTGTGCTAGTCACCACAGATATCACAAAAATACATGGCATAAATCTCTGTAAAGATGGCATGGCATACAACAAAACACATGTAGAGCTCATGCCCATAAGATGCACACATCAACAGCAACAATAATAACAAATCCTCAAGTTCTGATAAGTAACAGCAGATAACAGCAACTAGCACTCTTGCACCAGAGATTTGGGCATCAAGATGGACTCAAATGAACATGGTGTAATGGAACAAAATGACGAGCATCTCGAGTCAAACATTTCGATATATTACACGCGCGAAACGGAGCTATATGCAGAGATTTATGATGCGATGAACAGGTGCATGTACTGTTGAGGATATAACCATTAGAGTCACCCGCCCAGGAGGGGTCGGGTTATGTCATGATGGTCATCACGCGAAGCCCAGTCCAAGCTTGAAGACGGCGGGTTAGATAATGGGCTTAAGACCCGGAGGAGGCTTAAGGCCCATAGTGATAAACTGTCGTATGGCAAGCCTTGTAGTGTAAGGCAAGAATAGTTGAGAGTCCGAGCCGGACACTCTTATGAGCCGGCCGGGACTCTGAGAGCCGCTGGGCGTCAACCTCTCTATATAAAGGGGCGACCCAGCGGCGGTTTAGGGACAAGTAAGATCTCATCGAAAGCCAGGCATAGCAATTAAGCTCCCTGGTCATCGAAACCATAATCAATACCACCTCAACTGGACGTAGGCTTTTACCTTCACAATAAGGGGCCGAACCAGTATAACCCTCGTGTTCCTTGTCCCATTTAACCCCTTTAAGCTTCCTAGCTGCGATGGCTCCACGACTAAGTCCTAGCTCAAGGACATCTGCCGTGACAATTCCACGACAGTTGGCGCCCACCGTGGGGCTAGCGCACGGTGGATTTGAGTTCTTGAAGGGCAGCTTCGAAGAGATCAAGGGATACGCTGTGGGCCGGATGACCAAGAGTCGTCGCAGCAAGCTCTACATCGACTATGCAACCTGGGGCCCCGACGCCGGCTCAATCGAATACGGGTACCGGGTCCCCTTTGGCGGAATCCACGTCTTCATTGGCAAAATTGGTGAGCCGGGCCCTGAGCCGGAGCTCTGCACCGACCTCATCGAGACGGCTCGGCGTGCACGGCCCGCCCGGGCTCTACCTGCCTTGAAGCATGCTTTTGTGGGGTGTGTCCATGGAGGTCTCTCTGAAGGATCTGGATCTGGTGATGAGCCGGCCGCCGGCTCTGACGGCGAGTCGGCTACGGATGAGTCAGATTCGTTATATCAACTCCAGGATGGCAGGCTCGGGGGCTGTTCCGACGGCGACAGTATTCCGGACCCCTTTGAGCCGCCGAGCCGGGTTGGAATCTTCATGGCCGGTGCACAGGCTGTTCAAAACCCTGCCGCCGGGTCAGGAAAACCGGTGCCCTCGCCGGCTCAGGTGCCGATGGATCTCACGGACAAGATGACAGCCCTGTTGACCGCTATGGTTGACCCGGCGGACCAAGCTCAGCATGACGCGGAGGTGGCACAGTTAAAGTTAGATCTAGTAAAAGCCAAGGAGGATCTGGCGGCGGAGGGGATCAGGATGGCTGCAGAGAGGGCGGCTCTCGACGCCCAGACTCAGCTGATTCAGGCACAATCTTTCCGTCTCACGATGGATCAAAACGCGTCCAATGAGGTCATGAGAAGGAGGCACCACAAGACCCAATCTCGACTCCCTCCGGTTTACGATCCTCGGAACCTCTTCAACACGCCTGGTGCAGGGCCTAGTAACCCGCCAGAGATCATAGCACCCGGGACTGGAACACCAATTCAGCCCCAAGTGATGGGGCCTCCCCGGGTGAACCCTGCCCCGCCTCAGTACGTGCCAATACCACCGGGTCATTATGCCAACCCGCTGGAAAACATGGTCGCCGCGGCGGCACGGCTGGCGGCTCTCCCAATTGATGGTGATTCTCCAACGGCGGTTGTCGGGGATATACCCCGCAGTATGACCCGGCTGGAGATATAACCCAGCTGGGATTGGGTGTTTCATTGATGACCCGGCACACTATAAGCCGGCAGGAACAGTTAAGTAGGTTAAGCTCGCGGGAACAGTTGAGAATTGTAACCCGGCAGACACAGTCATGTAACCCGGCACATGTTAAGCCAGGTGGTATGCCAGACGGTAAGCCAGATGGTAAGCCAGATGGTAAGTCAGATCGTAAGCCAGACGGTAAGCCAGATGGTAAGCCAGATGGTAAGTCAGATCGTAAGCCAGATTGTAAGAAGCCCAAGACGTTAAGAAGCCCATGGTGAGACATCAAAATAAGGTTAAATCTTAAGTCCGAGTTGGACTCTACATGTAACCCGCCCCTTCAGCTTATATAAGGAGGGGCGGGGCACCCCAAGAGAAAAACAAGAAACAATCTCTAGGGCTAGACACCGAGAGCCGGTTCCCGACGACTCTCCCGTGATCATAATGAGACCTAGCCTCAAACAGCACGTAGGGCTATTACCGGATGATGTTTCCCGGGGCCTGAAGCTGTCTAACCCCATGTCTTGTGCGTTGATCCGCCCTACGTCTCTCATCCCAATCAACCCCTCTCAAGCTACTACAAAGATGCGTTGGCCTCACGACTAAGTCCTTACACCTAGGACATCTGACATGTTAATTCCACGACAGTTGGCGCCCACCGTGGGGCTCGCGCACGGTGGTGTTGAGTCCTTGAAGGGATTTCATCTAGGGATTGAGAAGTTCGCGTCTGGATAAAGAAAAGACCAATTTTTTGGAGGGATCTGCATCAACTTCGAGTTCATTGGATTGAGATCAGAAATTTTATGGGCAGTAACCATCATCTCTGTTAACAAAATCATCAGAGAAGCCCCCGAAAATTTGGCATAAGCCGCCATGTTTCTCAGCAGGATCATCTACTGTCACCAAACGAGCAAATCCAGCATGGAAGCCTGAAGGAAGACCCGGACGTGGGCGGTCAAACCTGCCACGACCCGGAAACCGGGCCAACCACAGGATCTCCAGAGTTAAATCTCGATTGGTTTTTGTCTTGGATTAAAAAAAAAGGGGGAAAGCAGTCAGCGACCCGGACCCGGGTGATCCACGGGCTCGAACTCCTCCTTGACCCGCCTCGTTGACCCACTGCGCCCCCGCCGTCGCCGGTTCGCGCATCCAACCCGCCGGGCCGTTGCTGCGCCGCCGGCTTTGCCTCTGCTGGGGTCGCCTTGACCCGCCCGCCGTCAAGCGGCCTTGTCTCCACCGCAAGAGAGCTGCCGCGAGTCGCCGGGACCCTCTGCAGCTCGCCGCGCCGCACCTCTGCCTGAGCCGTTCGGCCGATGAGCCGCCCGGTCGCGCAGCCGTCTCTGGCCGCGGCTGGCCTCGCACCTCCGCCTTGTGCGCGGCCTTGCCACTTCGTCGGTTACTACGAGTCGCCCCCGCGCTCGACCTCCAGCGCCCTGAGCCGGCCGGTCCTGAATCGCCTCCGCCTCACCGTTGCGCCCTGCCGGGTCTCCGCGCCTGAGTCGCCTCCCCCTCCGTGGAGCCGCCGTCCCGGTGTTGAACCGCCACCGGATCAAATCGACCCGGCCTCGCCGCCGCCCCTGCGGCCGTCCGAGTTATAGTTGCCACTGATGGCCTCGTCTGCACCGAGACCCGCCTGGTTCCGCCTCACCTCACCCCTCCCGCAATTTATTGGCTGCCATGGAACCACCGAGTCAATCTCGCGCGCTGCTTCGCCGGCTTCCTCCGACTGTGTTTGAGCCGTCCATCTGCCTCTCCAAGCTCCGCCTTAAACGCAGCAAGGGCAAGGCGCCGCTTGCCCAGAGCCGTCGTTCGAATGCCGCTACGCCCGTCTCTTGTTGCTGTTGTCTTTGCCACTCCTCCGCCTCAGCCGCCGTGGCTTTGCGCCGCCGTGAGCCGCCCTCACCAATTGAGCTAACTCGCCACAGACCACCTCCGCCGCGACGCGCGGAGCCACTACAGCTTCATCGAGCCACCCTCGCGCCTCTTTCGCGGCGGGTTACAATGCGCCTTGGGCCACCAACTACCTCTGAGCCGCTGTCCCTACTGCTGCGTATTGAGTCGCCTGCGCCGGACCGGCTGTCGCCGACCCACTTGCACCTATGTACCGATCGGCATTGAACCGCTGCTGGCGAACCGCTCCGCGCTTCCGGGCTTCTTTGTGAGCAGCCGCCAGAGCCGCCCCGCGCCGAGAGCCGCCTGGCCTCCCTTCGACCTGCGACCCGGCGCCGCGCCTGCGTGCCCGGGCTCTTTCGAGCTTCACCAGGGCCTCGTTCATCAAGGTGCTCTGCTGCGGGAGAACGGCCCCGCCTTGGAGCTGATCCATCGATGCATTTTTACCACTGCCCGTCGCCCAATCGTCAACGGGTTTTTTGTTTTGGCCGGGCTGCGGTTGTGGTCTCCGTTTCCGTCGCTCGCGCCTCAAGTCGCCGTCGCCCGGGTCTCGCGGCGCCGTCTCCACCTCAAAGACGCCTTGCTTCTTCTACAAGATCGTCACTGCTGGCCGCGCCAAGCAGGCCTCGCTCTGTCAGCCGCCGCGTACTTGTTTGTTAAGAAAAACAAGGCCGCTGTGTTTGCAACAAGTTCCTGGACAGCGACGTATATTTACTAGTGCTACATGCAAAGCACGGGTGAGTTGCTCGAATGCTGGTCTCAAGTGGGTTTCAAAAAAGATGCGGAGGCTAGGAGATCAGCAAAGGAAACCATGTACTCACATCACCAAGGACTGTATTGGCTCTCGCATCAATAGCCAAAGCGGGTACAAGATTAATTATTTATTTGGCTTCAGTGAAGACAAAAACCAGCCGCTCTGGGTGCTAGTGTTTGGAGATAATATAGCAAATGTCCTGACAACAAGATTTATCGGTTAGGAGACCGAGGGCTCGACGTCGCCAGGAAACAATGCGTGCACGCGCGGCCTAGGTGCCACTTCAATCACAAGGGCGTTGCACATACAGTTTCAATTATCTGTGGGATGTAAACAAAGGCAAAGTCGACATGACCCGGAGGATCCGTTTTAAGCCGCCCGGTTCCAACGCTTTAAAGCCTCCACCTTCGCTACGGTACCGTCAATGCCGCCTTGCCTCTAACGAAGAGAGTGACTAGAACACCATTGAAGTTATCAGAAGTCATTCACAGACACGGATCATCCGTCATCTGAACAAATCAGGACAAAGATTCATTATAAAGGTGGTGCCATACTGTGCATATGGAGTGTATGTTAGCATCATCATGCACCAGCGTCCACGCTGGCTTACAACTCCGTGGTGGATAAATCACTAGCCTGGCATATCAGGTGAAATCCATCCAGTATATTTTATATTGCATATTATTTTCTTTAAAAGAGCAATTACTTTGGCTTGCAAGTTCTCCCATGCAGGACTCAAACCGGTCTATATCACGGTCAACTACGGAGAATCTTAAGCCAACTCCTTGAGCCGTCTTAAGACTCGGGGGCTACAATGGCATGACTCGGGAACCCCGGGTCATTGGAGGGAATGATAACCCGGTTCCGGAGGCTGCTACCATATTGATGAAAATTGTCGGTTCAAAATAATGATTCCGGTTTAAAATCCGGTTCAAGAGATATCTCTCTCCCGCAAGGTTTTGAAGCTTTCATATCCGGTTCAAACATCCGGCTCAAGGTAAATTTATATCTTATAAAGCTTTGAAGCTCTCAATATCCGGTTTACAAATTTCCGGTTCAAAAAGAGGTTGTCTCTTGCAAAGTTCGAGTTCTCAGGAAAAATTAAAGGGAGCAAAGAGAGTCTATTACAAAGCAGAACTCAAATATAGGTACCCTGCTTTAATGACCATTGGGAGCTGATCGTATTCGAATTTAGCTTAACCCTTTTTGGTGTGACCCTGATCGTATTCCAATCAGAGTCGTTAAATATTCTCAGGATCACTAGGGGGCTTCCTGTTCAAACATAGGTCGTATTCGAACCAAAGAGAACATAGCTGTCGGTACCCTTTTGATCGGCATACTGCCGAGCTCATTGGGGAGTTTCTTGGTCATATTTGAACCATAGATCAACCCCCTTTGGGAACCGATGTGGATCGTATTCGAATCAGCGTCGTTAAACAACTCTCAAGGTCATTTGGGGGCTTCCTGTTCAAACATAGGTCGTATTCGAACCAAAGAGAACATAGCTGTCGATACCCTCTTGATCGGCAATGCCAAAGCCACTGGGGGCTATATGATCGTATTCGAATCTTAGCTTAACCCCTTTGGGACGGTTTTCTGATCGTATTCGAATCAGAAGCCTCAAAAAATTTTGAAGTCTCTTTTTGCAAACAATTTTTGGATTTTATTTGAAGCTCTTTTTCATATCTAAAGTGTATATGAGTGGTTGTTATTTAACCCGGTTTGATTTTCAATGGTAAATCGCCAGCTTATAACAATCATCATCTATGTGGAAGCATTGGCTTCTAAAAGGATTGGGTTATCACCCTTACTGCGCAGGTCATGTAAACCGGCAGTACAAAATCAATATCACAGTGGTTATATGTGAGATATTATGACCCGACTTGCGGTAAACCGCCAAGGGATCTTGTGATCTACTTGTGTCCAGGATAAGACTATATTTGGGTGATTACCCACTCTGGTTTTTAACGTTAAGTCACCAGGGCATATGTTGTTTAAACTCTGTGCAGGATTTACAGGGCTATGACTTACATAAATGATTAAGTTCAAGCCCATCATCAAAGATTCAAATTGGTGTCTCAAAAGGGTTGTCAATTCTTGAAGGCTATAAGCCGCCGGGTTATAAAATTTCCGGCTTACAATGGAGGCGTAATAAATCGTCATCGGCCAAGAGTCGCCGGGTATTTAAACTTCGGATTTACTTGTCAACAGATAAGGTATTTGAATCTTTAAATAGCCAAACTTGGCTGGATTTTCACTATGATATTGAATGATTGAGGTTTCAAACCGGGTTATTCAAATGTTTAAATAGCCAGCATGGCTGGATTTTTATTATGGTTATCAGTAACTAATGTTATGGTTGAGGTTTTCAAAGTCGCTTTGGCGCAATGGCTATTATTTTCTCAATGGGTATGATTTATTCTACAATGAAAGGAATAGTCCCGAGTCGCTGCAGGCTTACAACCCGGCACTTGGGGGCTACATTATTTACATTGAGATCACATCAAATATGCAAGTCCCATGTCACTGCCAGCATGCACCATGGCACTTGGGGGCTAATGCAAAGTCATTTTTTTTGTTCATTTTATTGAAAGACCCGATTCATCACATTCTAAATGAGCCGGCCCTTGGGGGCTACCAATTGCTCCTGTCAACAATTCAAGCCCTACGATGGAGGTTATATCATATAATCTTATTCTCAATGAGGTATATACAAAGTCCCTGCTCATTATTACATAATGAGCCGGCCCTTGGGGGCTACATTGGTTGAAGTTTTTATAAGCATAAGGCAATTTCAAGTCCCAGGCTGCTGCAAGCATGACAACCCGGCACTTGGGGGCTTCAGGTAATATGGATAGGAGGGAGAGAATCATGACTTGGCATCATCTATTTATAAACCCGACAAGTTTTTTCATCTTTAAGCCGGTTGAAGGTCACATGAGCATTTCAAGATCAGGATTTAAGCCGGGTCAGCAAATTGATTATGAAGTTGGCTTATTTGACCCGGATTTTTGAAGAAGGAAATAACAACGAGTTAAGGATGATCAGGTGCTGGCTTACAAAGATGTTTTAACCCGGAGCGTAACCTGTTAAAATTGTTCTTGTGTTGTTTTACAGGATCAGTTTAACATGAATGAATCCAAATTAAACTGGGGGCTAATGTTGGGGATATACCCCGCAGTATGACCCGGCTGGAGATATAACCCAGCTGGGATTGGGTGTTTCATTGATGACCCGGCAGACTATAAGCCGGCAGGAACAGTTAAGTAGGTTAAGCTCGCGGGAACAGTTGAGCATTGTAACCCGGCAGACACAGTCATGTAACCCGGCACATGTTAAGCCAGGTGATATGCCAGACGGTAAGCCAGATGGTAAGCCAAATGGTAAGTCAGATCGTAAGCCAGACGGTAAGCCAGATGGTAAGCCAGATGGTAAGTCAGATCGTAAGCCAGATTGTAAGAAGCCCAAGACGTTAAGAAGCCCATGGTGAGACATCAAAATAAGGTTAAATCTGAAGTCCGAGTTGGACTCTACATGTAACCCGCCCCTTCAGCTTATATAAGGAGGGGCGGGGCACCCCAAGAGAAAAACAAGAAACAATCTCTAGGGCTAGACACCGAGAGCCGGTTCCCGACGACTCTCCCATGATCATAATGAGACCTAGCCTCAAACAGCACGTAGGGCTATTACCGGATGATGTTTCCCGGGGCCTGAAGCTGTCTAACCCCATGTCTTGTGCGTTGATCCGCCCGACGTCTCTCATCCCAATCAACCCCTTTCAAGCTACTACAAAGATGCGTTGGCCTCACGACTAAGTCCTTACACCTAGGACATCTGACGTGTTAATTCCACGACAGCGGTTGAAACCCGCCGGGTCAGGGAGCTCCTTCAGATGGCTCTGGCGCAGCAAGAGGCGTACTCTTACAGCCGGGACAGGATCCATTCAACCCCTCGTCCAGGCCGGAGCCCGAGTTATAGCAGACACATGGTTTCAGTGACCGGCTCTAGTAATGTCCGATGCCATGACTTGCCACCTGGCCATGGCCCGGCTCATAACGGAGCCTTTCACGCGACAGACCAAGATAGAGCACGACAAGAGGTGGAGCAGGTGCCTCAGTTGACGGCTTACCAGACACCCCCGGCTTATCCAACGGCTTCCGTCGACGTGGGTATCCCTACAAGGACTGGAGGTGTCCTTTGTTTAGTGCCGGCTCTCCGCAACGAACGTCTACCCAAGGACTTCAAAGGGCCTAGAAAGGTGCCTAATTACACGGCCGATTTACAACCCGGAGCCTGGATCGAGAGTTATGAGATGGCCATGGAATTGCTGGAGGTCAGCGAAGCGGTGATGGCCAAGTACTTCACCATGATGTTAGATGGGACTGCCCGCACTTGGTTGAAAGGGCTTCCACCGAATTCCATCGGGTCTTGGGCTGAGCTGAAAGCCCGGTTCATCCAAAACTTCAAAGATACCTGTAGGCAGTCTATGTCAATTGTGGATTTGACTAACTGTAAACAGCAGGAGGGTGAGTCTACGACACATTGGGTTCGCCGGGTCAAAGAGATAATACATTCATCTGATAAGATAGATGCCGGCTCTGCAGTCTTGATGTTGGAACAGAATTGTCGTTTCTTGCCCCTGAAGATGAAACTCAGGCGGCTCAAGCGTGATTGTAATGATATGGGTACGCTGATGGCGGCTCTCGTCAAGTATGCCGACTCTGATAGTACCAAGGACCCCGCGTCGGATGATGAAAGGACAGGGAAGGGAAAGAAGAACGGTAATGGCAAGGGTCCTCAGCATAACCCGGCGAACCAAGGGGGTGGCAAGCGTAAGGCCAACGGCAGCCTAGAGTTTGTGGCCAACGCCAGCTCAGAGGGTAATAACCAGCGACGCAAGGGGAGGCCACCTACCCGAGCCGGCGGGTCAGGCCCGACGCTGGAGCAGCTGTTGAATGAGCCTTGTCCAAGGCATGGCTCTAGGGAGAAGCCAGCTACTCATCTATGGAAGGATTGCGCAATCATGAAGTCTTTTAAGAATTCCAATGCCTTTAATGGCAACAATGGCCCGGGCGGCGGCTCAGGCATCGGCGGTTTTCATGGCCCGGGCGGCGGCTCAAATCTTAATCCTTAGAACGGTCAAGGGGGCTTTAATCAGCAGTCTGGCCAGGGTCATCAACAGCAGCAGGGGTTATCAGAGCAATCCAAAGCAGCTTAACGGTGGACAGTATCACGTATTTACCACCAGTCTCTGTAAGCGAGATTAGAAGCTTCATAAGAGGGTTGTGAATGCTGTTGAGCCGGCGGTTCCACGCTATTTAAGATGGTCTGAGCAGCCTATTGTGTGGAGTAGGGAGGATCACCCTCCCCGGGTTGATAATCCGGGTCACTTGGCCCTGGTGGTGGCTCCTCAGGTGGGAGGATATAAGTTCACTAAGGTGCTCATGGATGGAGGCAGCAGCATCAACATCCTCTATTATGAGACTTTCCGCCGTATGGGGTTGATTGATAAGAACCTCAGCCAGTCCAATACTGTTTTCCATGGCATGGTGCCTGGTAAGTCGGCTTATGCAGTTGGTAAGATCGAATTGGAAGTGGCCTTTGGAAACGAGTACAACTACAGGGTGGAAAAATTGACCTTTGAGGTGGTCAAGATAAGAAGTCCGTATCACGCCATATTTGGGCGGCCGGCTTACGCCAAGTTCATGGCATGGCCGTGTTACGTGTATTTACAGCTCAAGATGCCGGGTCACAATGGGACCATTACGGTTCATGGCAGCCGGAAGGTGGCCTTGGAGTGTGAGGAAGGTGATGTGGCTTATGCAGAATCTGTTTGTGCAACAGAGGAGTTGAAGTTTTACAAGGACAATGTTGACCCAACAGATATGACCTCTCTAAAAAAGCCGACTACGGAGCATGAGCCGGCAATGAAATTTAAGTCGGCTGATGAGACTAAACTTGTTGATTTCGTTCCAGGTGATTCATCTCAGCAGTTTAGCATCAATGCCAATCTGGATCCAAAATAGGAAAGCGCGCTCATCGAGTTCATCCATGAGAATAGGGACATTTTTGCATGGAAACCTTCAGACATGCCAGGTGTACCTAGAGAACTCGCTGAGCACACACTCAATGTTGATCCGAAATTCAAGCCGGTCAGGCAATTCCTTCGGCGGTTTAATGAGGAAAGGCGGAAAGCCATTGGAGAAGAGGTGGCCCGGCTCTTGGCGACCGGTTTTATTGTTGAAGTCTTTCACCTAGAGTGGTTAGCTAACCCGGTGCTCGTGCTCAAGAAGAATGGCACCTGGCGGATGTGTGTGGACTACACGGACTTAAACAAGGCATGTCCGACTGATCGTTTTGCCCTCCCCCGTATTGATCAAATCATTGATGCTACGGCGGGTTGTGAGCGCTTAAGTTTCTTAGATGCTTATTCTGGATAACATCAGATTAAAATGGCAGTTAAGGACCAGGAGAAGACGGTGTTCATCACTCCCTATGGAGCCTTCTGTTATGTGTCTATGCCTTTTGGACTCAAGAGTGCACAGGCGACTTATCAGCGTTGCGTGCAGAACTGTCTTCATAACCAGATTGAGCGCAATGTTCATGCCTATGTGGATGATATTGTGGTTAAGTCCAGGGAGAAGGAAACCTTGATAGATGACCTGAGGGAAACCTGTGATAATCTCCGGGTCTACAAGATGATGCTTAACCCGGCCAAGTGTGTTTTTGGTGTTCCTGCAGGCAAGCTCTTGGGTTTTCTGGTTTCTCATAGAGGCATTGAAGCTAACCCGGAGAAGATCAAGGCAATCACCTCTCTGGCTAAGCCGGCGTGTATAAACGACGTCCAGCGCCTGGCGGGTCGTATCGCTGCTTTAAGCCGGTTTATAAGCCGTTTGGGTGAGAAGGCCATGCCATTGTACCAGTTGATGAGGAAAACTGATGACTTTGTCTGGAATGATGCTGCTAATGCTGCTTTTGAGGATTTGAAGAGACAGCTGGCGGAGCCCCCAGTCCTTGCTGCTCCGGTTGACAAGGAGCCCTTATTACTGTATGTAGCTGCTAACGCACGAGGTGTCAGCGTGGCTGTGGTGGTGGAGCGCAAGGAAGAGGGTAAAGAGTATCCAGTTCAGCGGCCAGTTTACTACGTCAGCGAGGTGCTCATAGAGTCCAAACAGCGGTATCCACATTGGCAGAAGCTTGTTTATGGTGTATTCATGGCAAGCCGGAAGCTTAAGCACTATTTTCAGGGTCACCCTATCACTGTGGTTAGTTCTGCCCCCCTTGGAGATATCATCCAAAATAGAGAGGCCACAGGGAGAGTGGCTAAGTGGGCTATAGAACTTGGGCCTCATGGTCTAAAATACGTGCCACTCACGGCTGTTAAATCTCAAGCTTTGGTGGATTTCATCAATGATTGGACAGAGATACATGTGCCTGAAGAAAAGCCGGATAATACATATTGGACTATTCACTTTGATGGGTCTAGGCAATTGGAGGGCTCGGGGGCTGGAGTTGTATTGGCTTCCCGTAAAGGTGACAAGTTCCATTATGTGCTACGGTTGATGTTTCCTTGTACTAACAATGCGGCTGAGTACGAGGCCTTGCTCCATGGTCTTCGGATGGCTAGGGAGATGAGCTTGAGCCGGGTAAGATGCTTCGGTGACTCAGACTTAGTGGCTCAACAAGTATCAGGCAAGTGGGACTCCAAGGACCCTCTCATGGCGGCTTATCGCCGTGAAGTTGATGCCATTGCTGGGCACTTTCAAGGTTACCAAGTAGAGCACATTGATCGCAGGAAGAACGAGGCGGCTGATGCATTAAGCCGGCTGGGCTCTCAGCGAAAACCGGTGCCGCCTAATACTTTCTTGGACATCCTGCATAACCCTTCTGTTAAGGTACCTACAGAGGAAGACTTGGCTGTCCCTGACCCGGAGGCACAGTTGGTGGCGGCTCTCCACATCACCCCGGACTGGACAGTGCCCTAGTTGGATTACATGACCCGGGAAGATTTGCCTGAGGACGAAACTTTGGCCAGACAAATAACCCGGCGGACTAAGTCAATGGTCATTATTAATGGGGAGCTGCATCGTCGCAGTGTTACTGGAATGTTCCAGCGTTGGGTTTCCCCTGAGGAGGGTCAAGAAATCTTACGTGAGATTCACGAAGGGGATTGTGGCCATCATGCCGGCTCAAAATCCGTTGTGGCCAAGGCTTCTCGTCATGGTTTCTGCTGGCTGACAGCTCATGTTGATGCAGACGACTTGGTCAGTAGATGCGACGGTTGTCAAAGGTTCTCACGACGGGCTCATGTGCCGGCTCAAGAGCTCAGGATGATTCCAATCACTTGGCCATTTGCGGTCTGGGGGCTTGATATGGTTGGGCCTTTTAAAAGATCCAAAGATAAGAAGACCCACCTCTTGGTGGCAGTTGATAAATTCACAAAGTGGGTTGAGGGAGAGCCTGTTAGCAGGTGTGATGCAGCCACGGCGGTTCAGTTCATGAAACGGGTGATATTTCGCTTTGGTTTTCCACACAGCATTATCACTGACAATGGGACCAATCTGTCTAAAGGCGCCATGGCGGAGTTTTGTCAACGAGAGCATATTCGACTTGATGTTTCATCAGTGGCTCACCCTCAATCCAATGGTCAAGCTGAGAGAGCTAATCAGGAGATTTTGAAGGGTATTAAGCCTCGGCTTTTGGTCCCTTTGCAACGGATGCCGGGTTGTTGGGTGGAGGAGCTACCCTCCGTGTTATGGAGCATCAATACTACTCCTAACAGGTCTACGGGTTACATGCCTTTCTTCATGGTTTATGGAGCGGAAGCAGTCCTCCCCAGTGACATCCGTCATGACTCGCCTCGAGTGGCGGATAATGAACAGGCGCGCCAAGATGCTCTTGACTTGTTGGACGAGCAGCGTGACGTGGCAGCAGCTCGCTCAGCAATTTACCAACAAGATCTGCGCCGTTATCACAGTCGCCGGGTTAAGTCCCGGGTCTTCCAGGAAGGTGATCTGGTGCTCCGGCTCATCCAAGATCAAACAGATGCACACAAGTTATCCCCGCCTTGGGAAGGGCCCTTTGTGGTCAGCAAGAATTTGCACAACGGGTCATACTACCTCATCGACATTCAGGAGCACAAAGATTCACGCAAGTCGGAGGAAGAGACCCGTCGGCCGTGGAACATAGCTCAGCTTCGGCCTTATTACACTTGAGCCACCGGCTCTCATAATGTACATATTTCCATAGCCATGTATATATTATGATAAATAATAAAGCAGGACCTCTGTCCTTTTCTCCTCCAAAGGTACATGTGTTATTTCCATTACTACATTACATGATCACTTGGAGGTGGGTCCGGCTTACGATCGTATCCGAATCTGGCCGTTACCAATATAATCACTTGGGGGCTTCCTGTTCAAACATAGGTCGTATTCGAACCAAAGAGAACATAGCTGTCGATACCCACTTGATTGGCAAAGTGCCGAGCTCATTGGGGAGTTTTCTTTGATCATATTTGAATCATCGCTCAACCCCCTTTGGGAACCGACGTGGATCGTATTCGAATCAGCGTCGTTAAACAACTATTAAGGTCATTTGGGGGCTGCCTGTTCAAAGATGGGTCGTATTCGAACCAAAGAGAACATAGCTGTCGGTACCCTCTTGATCGGCATCGCCAAACCCACTGGGGGCTATATGATCGCATTCGAATCTTAGCTTAACCCCTTTGGGACGGGTCTCTGGTCGTATTCGAACTGGAAGCCCCTAAGTTTTGATTTTCTGATTTACAACAAGTTCTTCTGGTTGTATCAACAGTACGGTCCTTATTCCGCCGACTTAACTTTGATTCACAGTGTTAGTCGCACACAATAAGCATTATCACAACTGGTAAACCGGAGTTGAGATACCAACCTTACTATCCGGGTTACATAAACCGGAGGTATACTTGAAGGCCTGATGGTTGACAGCTATTCAAAGCTTCAAATTGAGCCTCCTCGTCAATTAACCCAACCGGGTCAATTTCTGGGGCAAAGGTGTGCTTACGAGTCGGCGGGACCAAGCTGATGGCTTCATAACGCGGAGTGGGGATCCTCTGATTCTCTGCGTCGTAGCCCGGCTGGTACTTGGTCAGATCGGTGTCATTCCCAATCAGGGTGGCCACCGGGCGCATGACCTTCACACAGGCAGCAAAGTCTTTTTGGTCGAAGGGGGTGCCGTCTTCCTTCAGGCTGGGGTATCCAAGTGCAATGTCAGCCGGGTCTAGCTCTGGAAGGAAAGCCTTGGCCCGGCTCAGAGCAGCTATGGCTCCGGCTCTTGCAGAGGCCCGTCGCAGCTCTTGGAAACGCTGCGGAAGAACGGCAAGCCGGCGAAGTACGTCCGCCAGGTGAGTCGGAACCTCATTGGATAGGGCCACAATGGCCAAAGCGCGCTGTGACCCGGTGTAGAGTTCCTCCACCAGGGTGTACACGGCCTTCAGCTTGGTCAGCATGATCTGATTGAGGTTGGCGCTTCTGGGACCTGTTTAACAAAGTAAGATAAGCCGTTAGCAATGATGGGAGTTATGAGACATAAAGACTGTAAACTTATTCAAAGCCTGCAGAATGACTTACCGAAAGATTGCGGCGACCATCTGCGACACATGGCGTTTTAAGCCGGAGAGTTCGGCGGTTCTCTCCGTCAGAGACTTCTCCGCCTGTTCGGCCCGGCTTACCAGAACAGCCTTCTCTTCGGCCCAAGTCTTCCTTTCAGCTTCAAACTTCTTCTTCAGCTTCTCTTGAGCAGCAATACTGGATTCAAATTTGGCGTTGGCCTTCCGGGTCTCAGTTTCCTGAGTCTTCAGGCGGTTCTTCAGCTCAGAGATATCAGCCTCAAATTTCTTGCAAGCAGCCTGTACAATTTCCGGGTTATAGTATGAATAATTATTATGCAACTTTAAAGTCCCAAGCACTTTCCGAGTAAAGACACTTGGCACTTGGGGGCTAATGCATGTCGAAAGTTTCTATCTACAAATTACCGGTTCATGGAAGTAAGCCGGAAGTTATGTCTACAGCATATTCTATCATAAGTAGTAGACTTGGGGGCTAAGTATGGTAAAGATGACTGTGCAGTAAGCAAGAGAGTGGTACCTCAGACTTCTGCTGTATCTGCTTCACCATGTCAATCTCCAGGTCCCGGCTGCTGTGCACCTGATTGACATAGCCGGAGATGATATCTCCAATGCTCAAGTTAGCGTAGTTGGTGATGTCCAGCTTGGCCCTGCGGCGCTCTAGCAACTCTTCCTTGGCAGAGCACTTAGCCAGCGCAGTGGGTCTCCCCGGCTCGACAAACTCCGTCCGGGTGATTACCACGTCCGGGTCATCGGCCGGCTGGGCCGGGCTGGAGATCTCCGGGTTAGCAGAAGTTTCTGTGACTGGCTCGTCGGTTGGAGCGGTGGCTTCAGGAGCAGTGGCAGCCGCCGGCTCTTGAGCTGAAGCCTCCGGTTCAGTCAGGACCGGCTCTTCGACCGGCTTATTCTTCTTCGCTCTTTTACTGAGCTTTGCTTGGGCACTAAAAGGACAAAAGGTTAGTACAAAAGCATGAGTAAGATAAGCACAACAAGGGATGATCATCATTACCCGGGTATGGTCTTGAAAGCCGGCAGGTTCGATTGCATAGAGTCACCACAGGAAGGTGAAGTTTCCTGATTATTTGAATCAGAAGAATTGAGCGGTTGACGTATAACGCCCGCCAAAGGATGAAAAGGATATAAGTTGGAGAGAACCTCGGTCCGGCGCTTCCTTGATGCTTCAGGTAAGCCGGAGGAGAGGTTTGCATCCTTGTTGGTCCGGATGTGCCGCTGACTCTCATGAATCTGTTGCTTGAAAAGAAATTGAGGATCTTGATAAGCTAAAGGATGTGAAAATCTTACTTTCCGGGTTACTCTTCGGACTTTCAGCCTTGGCAAGGGCTCCGAGTCGGAGGAAAGTGTCATTACCTCTTCAGTCACCGGGTTACTTGCTCCGGTGTCATCCTGCTGATGATCAGTATCAATAAGGTGGATAGGAATAAACAAGAAACAAAACAGGAACTTACAGATTCAGGGGTTACCTCTGACTCGGAGCTGTCACTTAGTTGAAGCAGCTCTGAGGCAGTAGGCCTGCTTCCCTTCTTGCGGGGAGCGGCTCTCCTGGCGGCTTTCTTAGCCTTCCTGGCCTTTTTGGCTGCTTCATGGTCATATTTGACCTTCCAGAACTTGTCATTAGCCTGAAACATACAACAAAGATTTCTTAAAGATCAGATGGAAACTATTCAAAGGAAAACCAAAGTGTTCAGGTCAGTGGCTTACCCCCGGAGCCGGGTTGGCTTGGAAGAAGGGGTTCAAGCCGGTCCTCCCACAGTCGGCTAAGCTCTCATTCAGGAGAGACTTGGTCATGTCGTCCACAACATCCTCAGGAAGATCATTGGGGCTGTGCCGCAGAGGGTCATCCTTCCGGCCCGTATAAGCACACATTAAGCCGGGGCGGCGGCTCAAAGGGATCACCCGCCAGGAGATCCAAACCCGGACCAGATCAATACCGTTGAGACCATTTCCCAGGAGAGCCTTGATCTTATTGATGGTGGGGATCAGAGGTTGACGCTCCGCCTGAGATAGTTTGTCTGGCAGAGGGTGATTTGGCTCCAGACGCAGGGCACGAAAGCTGGGCAGAGGGCTCTCGTCAGCCGGAGAAGTGTCCTGGCAATAAAACCACGTCTGGTTTTAGTCCTTTGGATGGCTGGGCGGCTCAGCATAAGGAAAAAGGCAATCTCTCCGTTGTTGAATGGAGATTCCACCAAGTTCCAAGGTCGGCCCATTGGCGCACTCGTTCTGACAGTTTAGATAGAACAGCTCCCTAAAAAGCAGTAGGCTGGGCTCTTCTCCAAGACAGACTTCGCAGAATACTTGGAAGTTGCATATATTTGACACGGAATTGGGTCCTATGTCTTGTGGCCGCAGATCAAAGAAGTTCAGAACATCCCTAAAGAATTTTGAGCCACGCGGTGCGAAGCCCCGGCTCATGTGATCAGCAAATATAACCACCTCCGAAGGGTCAGGGGCACGATAAGACATGATGTCTTTCTTGGGCAAGTAACCCATCTTTACGAAATCAGCTAAGGTATCGTCGGTGACATTGGACCTCATCCAGTTGCACGTGATGGGTGCCTTGGGAGCTTTGGGAGGCATTGTGAAAGATGAAGCCTATGACAAAAGGAAAATGTTTGGTTCAATTATAAGCCGGCAGACGTCTACAGTTTAATACTCAATGGCGGCTTATGAGAGGGGCCTAATGACATATGGTTAAGTACATCGGGTTATCTAAGCCGCTGAAGGTATCGAGAGTAATTCAAATTATCTACAGCTTTATCATAAATGAGCCGGAAATTTTTATGGCGCATGGCTTCTTTTGAGCCGGAAAATTTTACGGCGCGTGGCTTCTTTAAGACGGAAATGTGAGCCGCCATAGCTCAGCAGATGCAATTTTTGACTAAGTGTGGTGAAAACAAGTTTCACAGATCACAGTAATTATTTTGGATCAAACGGTTGGCTAAAAGGGAAAATTTCTAGACCTAGAACAGACACAGAAAAAGTTCGAGGGTTTGAACGGAGCCTTTATGCAGTGAAAGGGGATCTATGTACATTGGGAATGGGAGTGAAACAGCTACTGCAGCAGTTCTGTACAGTCTAACGATCAAGAAAAGGTGGTAATAATGAAATCTATCAAGAAGCTCGCGATGAACGGCGATGAACACGGGAAGAACAGGAAAGAACCCTAATGCAGATCTATTCTACGGAGTGGCAAGGGCTTACGGGTGTTGGAGAGTTGCGGAGGTCGCCGCTGTTGCTCTGGTCACGTCAGGTTGATGCAGCGGCCGGAGTCGGGGGAGATTAGGAGACCCGCGTCGACGGCCGCAGTGGAGCTCGGGCGGCAGCACAGTGGTGAGAGGAGGAAGAAGATGGAGGCGACGAGTGACCAGAGGCTTATGGGCCGGGCTATTTATAAGATGAGGCTCATAAGTGGGCGCGAGAAACGAGGAGGCCACGGCGTGGTTATCTCACCATAAAAACACCTCGATTTTTGGGACGACAATTAAAGATAAGATCCGTTGCGGATATGGTGGAGTAAAAAATGGACTTAATGGAAGATGACGTCATGGCGGGTTACCAGAAATCCAGAAGATGACGTCACAGCGGGTTATAGCTTCCACACGACCATAAGCCGGAAGATCTTTTCTGTCAAAATAATTGGAGATTGACATGAACCGGTTCAAATCAATCTGGGGCCTAATGTTGAGGAAATAACCATTAGAGTCACCCGCCCATGAGGGGCCGGGTTACGTCATGATGGTCATCACGCGAAGCCTAGTACCAAGCTTGAAGACGGTGGGTTAGATAATGGGCTTAAGACCCGGAGGAGGCTTAAGGCCCATAGTGATAAACTGCCGTATGGCAAGCCTTGTAGTGTAAGGCAAGAATAGTTGAGAGTCCGAGCCGGACACTCTTATGAGCCGGCCGGGACTCTGAGAGCCGCTGGGCGTCAACCTCTCTATATAAAGGGGCGACCCGGCGGCGGTTTAGGGACAAGTAAGATCTCATCGAAAGCCAGGCATAGCAATTAAGCTCCCTGGTCATCGAAACCATAATCAATACCACCTCAACTGGACGTAGGCTTTTACCTTCACCATAAGGGGCCGAACCAGTATAACCCTCGTGTTCCTTGTCCCGTTTAACCCCTTTAAGCTTCCTAGCTGCGATGGCTCCACGACTAAGTCCTAGCTCAAGGACATCTGCCGTGACAATTCCACGACACTTAGAGAAATATAAGAGGGGGAAAAGTCAACCCTAGGCGCTGGATCTGGATTGGGCTCTGGCACTCGCCGGAGAAATGGCGGGGATGGCGGAGAGGGCCGGCGGCCGACGGGGGAGAAGGGGAGGACGGCGAGGAGGGCGGCCGGAGTGGAAGGAGAGGGGCGCCGGCTCGGGAACGGACAGGCGCGGCGGCGCGGCGTCGATGGCGCGGCGGCCCGGCGGAGGCGGCGTCCAGCGTCGGCGGCGGTCGGAAGCGACGGCGACAAGGCGCGGGCTGGCGGCGGCGCGCGTGGCCGGGGCGCTGGAGGGAGACGGCGGCGGGGCGCGCGGGCTCGGGGGGGCCTCCCGCGGGCTCTCTGGGCCGGCGGCGCGGTGAGGGCGGCGGCGACACGTGGCGCGCTACGATTCGCGCGGGGCGGCGGCGGGATCCGTCCGGTGGCGACCGGACGTGTCCGGCGGCGACGGGAGGAGTTTTCTAGGGTTTCATCTGTGATTTGGACGGGGGAGGCACATATTTATAGGTAGAGGGACCTAGGAGACTCCAAATGGAGTGCGGTTTTCGCCCACACGATCATGATCAAACGACCTAGAGCATGGAAGTGACTTAGAGGGGTTTTGGCCTGTTTTGAGGGGGGGTTTTGCTGCAACACACAAAAGGACTTTGCGGTTACCCGGTTAACCGTTGGAGTACAAAACGACCTCCAAATGGAACGAAACTTGACCGGTGGTCTACCGGTGGTATACCAAGGCCACTTGACAAGACTCGGTCCATTCCGAGAATGTTCAACACCCGCTCACGAAAAGAAACAAGAGGGGTGCGCCAGAGGAGGTGGGAGTGCCGGATTGCAAAACAGACAACGCGGAAAATGCTCAGATGCAAAAGACGAACACGTATGCAAATGCAATGCACATGATGACATGATATGAGATGCATGACAAGAAAAAAATGCAAAACGAAAGACAAAACCCGACCACGAAGGGAATATCATAACACATAGCCGAAAATGGCAAGAGGTGGAGTTACAAATATGGAAAGTTACATCTGGGGTGTTACAATCCCCAAGCTTAGGCTTTTTTTCACTCCTTATTCCTTCGTCCATCGAGATCTCACCCAAAACTTGAAAACTTCAATGACACAAAATTGAACAAAACCTTCGTGAGATCCGTTAGTATAATAAAGCAAATCACCACTCTAAGTATTGTTACAAACCCATTCATATTTTATAATTGCATTATATATACTGCATCCCAACTTTACCATGGCTTATACCCCAAATAGAATCCATAGATTCATCAAAATAAGCACACACCGCAACCAAAACAGAATCTGTCAAAACAGAAAAGTCTGTAGTAAGATGGATTTTGACCATATTTATGTAACTCCAAAAATTCTAAAAACTTGGGAAATCGTAGGAAATTCGTGTATAAATCTTCTATAGAAAAGTCATAATTTTTCGTCGCTTCTGTGATTTTTACGAATTGTTTTACTGGACGCAAAAGTTTCTGTTTTCCAACAAGATCCAATCAACTATCACAAAACATAATCCCAAAGGCTATACTTGGCACAAAACTTAATTAAAACATAAAAATACAATCATAACAGTAGAATAACTGTGCAAACACTCAAAAATACCAATAAAAAGGCAAAAATACATTTTAGTCATTGGGTTGCCTCCTAACAAGCGCTATCGTTTTATGCCCCTAGCTAGGCATAATGCATAGATTCAAGTATTCTCATCTTTCTTCTTATCTTCCATAGATGTGTTTTTGTTAGCAGGTTTTGCAAAAATAACTTGAAACAAATTATCCATAGAAATATTGGCATTATCAAGTTTCCCATCTACGTATCCCCTTGGATTTCCGGCCAAAATCCAAGAATATTGTTGACTAACATCATTGAAAACTTGTTGGATTATATCTAAAACGGGGATTTCCTTTTAAAGGTTCTCATTAAAAATTTGATTGTTTCCAAGCAAACGTCTCAACATATAATCACTATTATAAAGGATCTCATCTACCATTGGTTTTTCATGGCTCATTCCATAAAAATAAAAAAATTCCCTAGCTTCCCATACTATGTGATCAAATTCATTCATAAGAACATGGGTAGCTATCTTTTTAGCTTTAGGATCTTTTATAATAGGTAACTCATAAAACAACCTTTGCAAGGTAGGATGGCTATGGATAACTATATTTTCAAGTTTCAGAAGTAGTGCTGAAATAGCTTCCGCATAAGATTTAGTTCCTTTAAGTCTAGGAGCATCATCAAGAGTCAAATTTCAAACACAATTAAAAAAATTCTTGGATATGTTCTTTTCCCATAACATTCCTTTGCACCAAAACATAATTTTCCCATCATCTGTTTCTGCCATCCCAAAGTCACTCATGATGACAAGTTGCAAACAAAAGATCGAACAAGAAAACGGCGAACAAAAAAGAGAGCAAATAAAAGGCAAATTTTTGTGAAGTGGGGGAGATGAAAACGAGAGGCAAATGGCAAATAATGTAAATTGCAAGGAGATGAGATTTGCGATTAGGAACCTGATAAATGTTGATGATGTCTCCCCGGCGACGGCGCCAGAAATTCCTTTTGATGTCGCTTGAGACTGGCGTCGGTATTTCCCCAAACAGGAAGGGATGATGCAGCATAGCTACGGTAGGTATTTCCCTCAGTTGTCAAACCAAGGTATCAATCCAGTAGGAGAACCAAGCAACACTATGTAAATGGTACATGTATGAAAAGAACATATACTTGCAACCCGACACGAAAGAGGGGTTGTCAATCCCACCATGGAAAAAGATAGATAATTTTGTGGTAGATTGGATAGATAGCTCTCGATAAAATGCGAAATAAAATATGCAAATAAAAAGTGTAGCAAGATATTTTTGGGTTTTTGGAATAATAGATCTGAAAATAAAAGTGGCAAATAATAGATCGGGAACCAAATATGATAAAGAATAGACCCGGGGGCCATAGATTTCACAAGTGGCTTCTCTCAAGAGAGAGCACACGGTGGGTAAACAAATTACTGTTGGATAATTGATAGAAGATCAAATAATTATGACGATATCCAAGGCAATGATCAATATATAGGCATCACGTCCAAGATTAGTAGACCGACTCCTGCCTGCATCTACTACTATTACTCCAGACATCGACCGCTATTGTAACATCCCAAAATTCTAAATTTTGGAATGTTATATTAAATAAATAGTTTTGATTGATTGTTTGACTGTGGTGTGGTTGCTTGTGTGAAATTGGTTGAAATTTCAAACTTTTTGAAAGTTAAATGAGAGGGAATAAAAGGACATTCGTAAAACTTTCACCTTGCATTTGTGATCTCCAAGGATCCAAATTCATTTCTTCACAAAACACTAAAGAGAAGATGATATGACTTCTTCCATTTAATTAAATGAAAAAGGGATTTGAAAAGATTTGAATTACATTTGGAAATATTTCAAATTCAGAACTTTATGGAACTCAATGAGTTTCATGAGAGAAGATAAAATGACTTCTTCAAATGCTACAAAACAAAATTGAAAGTTTCAAAGAATCAAATTGAAAGTCCCTTTGAAGTTATTTTGAAACCCATTTTCAATTTTGAGTTATAAGGTTCTTATTCAAATTATTTTTCTCCAAAAATAAAATATGTGGAAAATAGGGTAAAATGATTCCCTACATGAAGAAATTGGAGAGAAATAATTTTGAAATCATTTTGGTATTTTAAAATATTTTTATTTGGTTTTTAAATAAACGAGTAGCACTCTTTCCTTTATTTAAATTTTTGTGGATTTTATTTGCCGCAAAAAATGTGTTCATGTTGCAGAAAATCTTTTTCTGAAAATTTTGATATATAATATGCCTATATATAATTTTATTATTTGTTGTTTATTCTTATTTTGTTGACTGTAAAATTGTAAAAAAAAACTTCTTCTTCCGCCGAACTAGGCCGGCCCCGCTACCAGCCAGGCCGCGGCCTAGCCCAGCGCGCCGCGCGGTCCCCGACCTCAAACCAGAGAATGGCTCCCGCACGACGCCGCCGCCGCCGTGTCCCCCCCGGACTCCCGCGCCGCCTCGCTGCTTGCCCCCTCCGCCACGCCATCGCCCGCCCCTCCCTCCTATATGAATGCTCCGCCTTGGACCCCCTCTCCTCCTCACCGCGTCTCATCGCACCACCGCAGTAGCCGCCGACGCCGCCTACGCCGCTAGCCGCCGCCAACGCCGCACTCGCCGCCGTCTCCGCCCGTCGCCGCCGACCCCGGGGCCACCATCCCCGAGTTCGCCGGAGCCACGGCCGCCGCCGTCCGAAGCCGTCGTCATCGACGAACCGACCCCGCCGTTGAACCACCGCTGACCAGTAAAAAACTGCAGCCGACCGGTCCGATCCAGATCGTTTATTTAAATAAACCATTTTGTTTTTATTATTTAGTGAACGTTTTCTGTTTAGTTAGTTTCAGCGACGCTTTCGTTCGTTAGGTTTTCGTAGCGGACATTCGTCCAATAGATTTTTCTTTTTCTGTTTATATTCGGCCAGGGACCCATCCAGAATTATTTTCATCACATATTAGTCCATGTTCTTCAAAGGTTCACAACTTTTTACTCGTTTGTCCAAATTCGACGAAACCAACGCCAAATTCTTCGTCATGATCCCTTCTATCCAGAGAACTTATGAAATCAACTTTTCTAAATTTTAAAATTTGAATTAGATCATTTTGAATTTAAACTTGTTTTGGCTATAGCTTTGATTTAATTGATTCTTTTTGCAAATCGAAGCTCTTGATCTAAACTTTTTGTTAAGAACTAATCCACATAATTTTAATAGAGCTGAATTTTTTTTCTGTTCGCAAGAGTTATTTGCCTGTTTTCAAAGTTTTCCGAGATCTTTTCTTTGAAATTTATGTTTGAGTGCTTATGTATGTAATTGCATGCTTATGATAGATTGATCGGAGTGTGACGAGTAGGACTATTAGGAATTATGAGTGTGAAGAATTTTCATCAACAATACAAGGCAAGTTCACACTTTGATCATACTCTTCCTATACCTAGTTTCACTTGCATTAGATACACCCTCAAAGATTGCATGAGTAGGATTGGGAATTGGGGCATTGCTATCTAGTTGATGAGGTAGGAACCTATGATCCTTGGAACACCCCGGGAATATTCGTTGTGTTATATATTACTTAGCGATGCTTGTAGACGTGGATTGGTATGTGAGATTCATGAAAGTTGCGAGAGTTATAATAATTAAGGGTAACTTTAAGGTGGCAACATTAACACACATCTGGGTGGAATGGTTGGGGCACCCTGGAGAACCCAGTGGTTTGCCCGGGAACCTGGAGAACCTAGTGCTTGCCCAAGGGGATCTCGGAGTACCCGTGCGATCACCCTATGGAATGGCACCCATGCTCAAAGGGATCATAAGATTATTCATGCTAGAAACTTTTGTGTGGAGCCACAAGCCATTATGGGCTCTGGCATAGTTGAGTAAGTTGTGTGACCTTTTTCAGTGGTAGACTAGCAGATGTAGGGGAAGGTAGGTGTAACTGTCTACCCAGAGTAAAGAGTTAATGCTTCAGAAAGACTTTGTGTCGATCATCCGGTTCTCAAACATCAAGCAGTGCGAGAAATCCAACGGAGAGATTTAGTCTTGTGGGGAAAAGTGCGCAAACCTCTGTAGAGTGTACGAACAAATCATGATTAGCCGTGTCCCCGGTTATGGACATCTTTGAGTATCTGGTATTTGAATTATTGGTTGATCTCATCACTCTATTTAATGATTTGGTGATTTTTGGGATTGAGTTTGGGTTACCTTCTCAATATGGGTAATTCAACTTAGTAGTAAATAAAAAATTATTCCTTTGTTGTAGGGAAAAATAGCTTTATGCAAAATTAAACTTAAAGCCTCCACCAGCCAAATATGCATATAGAGATAGCCATTCTCATTATTATTCTATGGTGTGAAATTTCCAGTACATTCAATGTACTGACCTACATGGCTGCAACATCTCATGTTACAGGAATCTTACGACGAGTAAGTGATACGTTAGGGTTACGATATCTACACTCAACTTTGCCATTGGTGTTGTTGGGAATCCACAACCTTGTTGTTACTTCCGCTATATGGATTGAGGTAATAGTATTTACGTTACTTTATACATGTGATTTACCTCTGTTAATGTGTGTGTCAGCATACCGATCCAGGGATGACACCTAAGCACAGAGACTTGATCCATTTGGGTCGGGTCGCTACAAGATGGTATGAGAGCACATGTTGACTATAGGACGTGACCCCTGGAAACTGGCAACCCATAGGAAGGATTTTCTCAAAAACTTTATTTTCAAAAGAGATCCCTTCACTCTCATCTTTTCTAAGCTATTTCCTCTCATCTCAAGGAGTTAGATTATACCCCTTTCCCTTTTTGACCACGCAAAGATTTAGCTGATGAGACGACTCCAAGAAGTACAAGATATCAGACAATTAAGACCACTTTGGAATAAAGATGATTTTACCGTGCATTATAATAATGGAAACTACAACGGTTGAAGACACTGAAGACTAGGAGAAATTAATGGCTCTTAAGAATTTCCAGATTTGTATGACCTAGGAAGGCTACCCTTATGAAACTTGTCATACTATTGAAGCTGACAATTCCCGAGATCAAGGTGTGTCGGAGAAAGACCAGAACATGGAGCGTTAAAACTCAATGTTTTTGTCAAGAAAACCCTAAGGCAGGAGATATCAACTACGGAATGATAGCTCATGGCAATCAAATGGGCATAGACATGGCTATCCATGATGTCATCGCCCGCCTAGGCTATTGTCACCGTGCTGAGTTAAGCATGCATTTCTTCGGAAGGATTGGAAGACAAAAGGGCTAATGGAGCACCTAATAAGCAAAAGATGAAGTTTTAACCTTCGCTGGTGTATCGCCAGGATCTGGAGTATTACATCAAGAATTTTAAGATGGACCTTCAAGAAGCCGTATTTGACAAGGAAGCATTTCGTGAAGAACTCAAGACCCAGAAGCTGAAAGTAGCCAAGCTGGAGGAGCAAAACCTCGAGATACCGGAGATTCATCAGGAACTAAAGGAGTGTAGGACCATGGTTCATGCCAAGGAGGTTGAAACCCAGAAGTTTTGAACGCAACTCCAGAATATTAAAGGACGTCACGATAGTCTTCGCGTCAACAGAAATGACCTAGCAGAAGAACTTCAGAAGATCAGCAAGAACGATCAGAAGAATACCAAACCCCTGTTATATACTTACGTTAGATGCGATGATTGTGAGCTGTCATTTGTTTTATGTTTTTCTGACAGCCACAAAATAAAATATGTCTCTTCAAAACTATTGTTTGTATTGTGTGTATCCCTCTCAATCTCTCTTGTCTCACCCCAAAACCCTTGGAACCAATAGAGGATGAATGGAGATGAACTCATATTTTCTGGACCGATGACTCAATTAGACATGGACCAATGGATTCAGAGCATGGAAGATCACATGAAGAATAACGCTATAGCTGGAAAGGATATGGCCCAGCATGCTCTTCAGAGCTTTGAAAGAGGTGCTACTACTTGGTGGAGGATGTACCAAACCATCAATGGATGGCAAAGAGTAACCACTTGGGTAGAATTTAAGTTGACTCTGCTAAAGTCTCGTCTTGTGTCCCCGAAATTGAAGCCTTATGGAAATGATATGAAGAAACCTTGTGCATGCAAGCTCCATGGAGAAATAAGATACAACCATAAAGAACACAAGCATGAGTGCCCTCATTGTGAAGAAAGTCACCCAGCTGAAGAATGCCCAACTAGGCAGATTACTTGTTTCTTGTGTGAAGGGACTACCCACTACCCTGCTCAGTGTCACATTTACCCCATAGTACAATGAACCATCCAGCAGAAGAAAGAAGCAATGAAAGTAGCCCTCGTGGAAATTTTAGAAGAACCTGTGATGAAGGAAGAGGTGGAGGACACACCCGAAGAAGACCCAATTATACCCCGCACAAAGTCATGCTATTCATGTGGAGAAGAAGGACACATCTCACAGAATTGTTTGAAGGGGGATCTAATAGCATTCCTGACAGTGGAAGTAAAGTATGACCCATAGGAAATAGAAGCCCTGATTGGCACCGAAAAGTCCAGGAAGAGAAATAGATTGGATTCCAGGAACAACCCAATTTCTACAAAGAAGGACCTGAGTCATATCACATGTTTCAGGTGTAAAGATTCAGGGCACTACTTCAGCGGTTGCCCAAAAAGGAAGCCGAGGATACAAGGAGGCTATGTAATCTCAAGGAAACCTCGAGACTCGTCATAAGTAATATGTTCCGCTGTAATGAAGCAGGACACTTTGCCAGAGATTGTCCCAATGAGGATATTTGTGTTAAATAGTTGAGTCTGTGAGAAATATAGTAGTCGTAGTGGGAACATTTCCTTTATATTGAGGTGTTGAGTTGAGGCAGGTAATGGAAATGCAGGAGATTGTAATAATTTGAGAATCTATAAAGTTAGCATCGTTGGTACTGATTTGGATTTTGTGAGCTATTACTCTATGAAGAAAGATTTTGACCATTTTCGAGGTTATGAGAAATATGGTCTATGGAAGAATTTGTGCATTTCAAGGGTGGTATTACCTTGTGAGGACACTTGACCCCTGGGAAAGATAATGTTAGTCCACGGAGTTGACTTCGGACAAAGTAAGTACGAGTTTTATCTCGATATGTGGGATACCCCAAGAATATGAAGGGATGAAGTACTAATGGATATAAAGGAGGTATAATGTTGATAATATGGAGCAGTTGTAACCCCAGGATGAGTTGAAGCTATAAATGTGATGAGGTGAGCCCATAACCCACAGGCCCCAGGACCTCTCAAGAAGCAAGCACACTCTTGCTGAAGGAGAAAAACCCAGGAAGGGGTTATGCCTTTATCAACAGACAATCTTATAGGTGTAACGCAAAACCTGAGAGTTGTGAAGAAACGATAGATGTTTGTTTGGCTTGCAGAATCTATGGATTTATCCGAACTCAGTTCGTCGACAAGAGAAATTCTGCAATGCTTGTGAGGATGACCGAGTGTTAGAATGCGAGATTTGCTAAACCATGTACAAGGTAATGATTTGGGTGCGGGACGGATTGATCACCATACGGACTTACTCTTATTATTCGCCTTGCTATATGGGATGGTAAATCTGAGTGACTTACCCATAACAAAGCGACGAAGATCAAAACCTTGTTTAAACCATAGAATGGTATGACAATTTTTCCCTTGTACAAGGTAGTTGTTGCCAATCGTAGGTCATACGGTGTGAATGAAGCCCAGGCCCATTTCTTGCAGGAGAAACCATAAATTGTTGACCACCATGAGAGATCGATAGTTGTTTAGTATTGGCGCCAGACCTGTCAGCTAAGAAGACCTAGTCATAGAAGAACCGTACCAAGATGAAAGGAAAAATAATTGAGGAAAAAGGTTATGACACTACTGGAAGAGCCAGAGTAGGAATTTTCCCGAGAATCTGAGAAGATCGACACTGCCAACGATAAGAAAGGAGTGTATGAGTTTTGATGGAACAGTAACCATTCTTCTAATGGTGCTAGCACACTAGACCCCTATGAAGGTCGATGGATTTTGAGAAGACCCTGTACCCAACCTAATTCTTGCTACCCTCTCCGAATCTCGAGGGCGAGATTCATTCTAAGGGTGGTAGGTTTGTAACATCCCAAAATTCTAAATTTTGGAATGTTATATTAAATAAATAGTTTTGATTGATTGTTTGATTGTGGTGTGGCTGCTTCTGTGAAATTGGTTGAAATTTGGAACTTTTTGAAAGTTAAATGAGAGGGAATAAAAGGACTTTCCCAAAACTTTCTTCTTGCATTTGTGATCTCCATGGAGCCAAATTCATTTCATCACAAAACCCTAGAGAGAAGATGATATGACTTCTTCCATTTAATTAAATGTAAAAGGGTTTTGAAAAGATTTGAATTCCATTTGGAAATATTTCAAATTCAGAAACTTCATGCAACTTAATGAGTTTCATGAGAGAAGATAAAGTGGCTTCTTCAAATGCTAAGAAAGAGAGTTGGAAGTTTCAAAGAATCAAATTGAAAGTCCCTTTGAAGTTATTTTGAAACCCATTTTCAATTTGGAGTTATTTGGTTCTTTTTCAAATTATTTTTCTCCAAAAATAAAATATGTGGAAAATAGGGTAAAATGATTCCCTACATTAGAAAATTGGAGAGAAATAAATATGAAATCATTTTGGTATTTTAAAATATTTTATTTGGTTTTTAAATAAACCAGCAGCAATGTTTGCTTTATTTTATTTTTTGTGGAATTTATTTGCCGCCAAAAATATGTTCATGTTGTAGAAAATCTTTTTCTGAAAATTTTGATATATAATATGCCTATATATGATTTTTATTATTTGTTGTTTATTCTTATTTTGTTGACTGTAAAATTGTAAAAAAAAACTTCTTTTTCCGACGAACTGGGCCGACCCAGTTACCAGCCAGGCCACCGCCCAGCCCAGCGCGCCGTGCCGTCCACGACCACGAGCCGGAGACCGGCTCCCGCCCGACGCTGCCACCGCCGTGTCCTCCCCGGACTCCCGCGTCGCCTCGCCGCTTGCCCCCTCCGCCACGCCATCGCCCGCCCCTCCCTCCTATATAAATGCTCCGCCCGGGACCCCCTCTCCTCCTCATCGTGTCGCATCACGCTGCCGTAGCCTCCGCCGCAGTAGCTGCTGACGCCACCTACGCCGCCGGCAACGCCGACTCCGTCGCCCCGCGCCGCACTCGCCGCCGTCTCCGCCGACCCCGGGGCCACCGTCCCCGAGTTCGCCGGAGCCGCCGCCGTCTGAAGCCGTCGTCCTCGATGAACCCGCCCCGCCATTGAACCGCGGCTGACCGGTAAAAAAAACGCCGCCGACCGGTTCGATCCAGATCAGTTTTTTTAAAATAAGTTGTTTTGTTTTTCTTATTTAGTGAACGTTTTCTGTTTAGATAGTTTCAGCGAACGTTTTCGTCCGTTAGGTTTTCGTAGCGGACGTTAGTCCGATAGGTTTTTCTTTTTTTGTTTATTTTTGGTCAGGGACCCACCCGTAATTATTTTCTATGCAGATTAGTCCCTGTTCTTCAAACGATCACAACTTTATACTCCTTTGTCCAAATTTGACGAAACCAACGCCAAATTCTTCGTCATGAACCCTTCTATCGAGAGAACTTATGAAATCAACTTTTTGAAATTTTAAAATTTGAATTAGATCAAATTTTAATTCAAACTTGTTTTGGCTATAACTTAAGTTTTATAACTCTGATTTAATTGATTCTTTTTGCAAATCAAATCTCTTGATCTAAACTTTCTGTTAAGAACTAATCCACATAATTTTAATACTGTTGAAAATTGTTTTATGTCCACAAGAGTTATTTGCCTATTTTCGAAGTTTTCTGAGATCTTTTCTTCGAATTTTATGCTTGAGTGCTTATGTATGTAATTGCTTGCTTACGATAGATTGATCGGAGTGTGACGAGTAGGACTATCAGGAATTATGAGTGCGAAGAATCTTCATCAACAGCCCAAGGAAAGTTCACACTTTGATCATACTCTTCCTATACCTAGTTTTACTTGCATTAGATACACCCTCAAAGATTGCATTAGTAGGATTGGGAATTGGAGCATTGCTATGTAGTTGATGAGGTAGGAACCTATGATCCTTGAAACACCCCAGGAATATTCGTTGTGTTATATATTGCTTAGCCCTGCTTGTAGACGTGGATTGGTATGTAAGATTCATGAAAGTTGCAAGAGTTATAATAATTACAGGTAACATTTAGGTGGCAACATTAACACACATCTGGGTGGAATGGTTGGGGCACCCTGGAGAACCCAGTGGTTTGCCCGGGCACTGGAGAACCCAGTGCTTGCCCAAGGGGTTCCCGGAGTACACGTGCGATCACCCTATGGAATGCCACCCAGGCTCAAAGGGATCATAAGATTATTCATGCTAGAAACTTCCTTGTGCAGCCACAAGCCATTATAGGCTTTGGCAAAGTTGAGTAAAGTGTGTGACCTTTTTCAGTGGTAGACTAGCAGATGTAGGGGAAAGTAGGTGTAACTGTCTACCCAGAGTAAAGAGTTAATGCTTGACTGTGTCTCGATCATCCGGTTCTCAAACATCAGGCAGTGCGAGAAATCCAACGAAGGAGATCGAGTCTTGTGGGGAAAGTGCGCAAACCTCTGCAAAGTGTACAAACTAATCTTGATTAGTCGTGTCCCCCGTTATGGACATCTTTGGGTACCTGGTATTTGAATTATTGGTTGATCTCATCACTCTATTCAATGAAATTGTTGGGTTATTAATGATTTGGTGATTTTTGGGATTGAGTTGGGGTTAGCTTCTCAATATGTGTAATTTAACTTAGTAGTAAGTAAAAATTTATTCCTTTGTTATTGGAAAAAATTATCTTTATGCAAAATTAAACTTAGAGCCTCCACCATCCAAATATGCATATAGAGATAGACATTCTCATTATTATTCTATGGTGTGAAATTGCCAGTACATTCAATGTACTGACCTACATGGCTGCAACGTCTCATGTTGCAGGAATCTTACGACGAGTAAGTGATATGTTAGGGTTACGATATCTACACTCAACTTTGCCGTGGTGTTGTTGGGACTCCACAACCTTGTTGTTACTTCCACTATATGGATTGAGGTAATAGTATTTACGTTACTTTATACATGTGATTTACCTCTGTTATAAATCCTTGAGAACTGTGTGTGTCAGCATACCAATCCAGGGATGACACTTAAGCACAGAGACTTGATCCATTTAGGTCGGGTCACTACAGCTATCCAACATGCATCTAGTGTATTAAGTTCATGGAGAAATGGAGTAATTCAATAAGAATGGTGACATGATGTAGACGATATATATTCATGTAGTAATAGCCCCCATCTTGTTATCCTTAATAGAAATGATACATGCATGTCTTGCTGCCTCTTGTGTCACTGGGAAAGTACACCGCAAGATCGAACCCATCACAAAGCACCTCTTCCCATGGCAAGAAAAACCGATGTAGTTGGCCAAATAACTAAAGGAAAGATTTAAAGAATAAATACGTGGCTTTAAATAATCTTGCATATAAGAGATCAAATAAGACTCAAATAATATTCATGGATTAAGATCTGATCATAAACTCAAACTTCATCAGATCCCAACAAACATACCGCAGAAAGTCATTTCATCAAATAGATCTCCAAAAGACCATTGTATTGAGAATAAAAAGATAGGGAGGGAGGAAGCCTGCTAGCTACTACCTACGGACTTGTAGGTCTATGGCGGACTACTCACGCATCATCGAAGAGGCACCAGTGAGGATGATGAACCCCTCCATGATGGTGTTAGGTTGGATCTCGTGGTTCTGGAACTTGCGGCGGCTGGAATTGTGTTTCGTCGACTCCCTTAGGGTTTTTGGAATATTTGTGTGATAGCCTGGATTTTGCCTTCTCTCTTTTTACCGGACTTGCCTTCTCTCTCTTTCCGGACTTGGTTTTCATCGTTGTTTTTGCCCTGATTTGATTTGGATTTTTGGATCAATTCAAATGGATTTGTCACTTGGGCATATCCTTGGCTTTCACCCAAGTGACCTATCTACCTTATTCCTCCCACAAATTCCCAAAATAATAAAATGAATATTTTTCCTAAAAGGAAAATATTCATTTTTCTCTCTTAAGCTCATTTCAGAACTTTGTGCTCCAAAGCAACCTCAATTTTTCTTGCTCAGAAAAATCTGAGATAATTCCTAAATATTCTTAGGACCATGGCACATCTTCCCATGCAAAAATATTGCATCACTTTTTGTAATATTTTTGCTGTAGAAAATCTTTTCACTTCTGGACCAGAAATGCATTTTGTACAGCAAGTGCATTTTTCCTTGAGCTTTTGGCCTTGAGATTTCTTGAGCTTAAAGACCTTCCTAAGAAACCCTATACCCCAGGAGATTAGCCCTAATGGCCTTCTAGAAGGTGGCCAAACTTGGCGACCAAGTTTCTGACCAGAAACTTGCCAGCTTGGTAGAGTCGCGTCCGGTCGGCCTTGGTATGATCCATCACCTCTCCTAGACGTAGCACTGCATGGTCGAGCTCGTAGACAAGGTTTGGCCGCTCCTGGCCGTCGTTTTGGCCATGCCAGCTTGGTGACTGCGCGAGGACACGGCGCCTGGCAGCGTCTCGACGCGCTCTGGCCGGCGCTTTGCGTTCTGTCTCGCACGTGTGCATGGAAGCGCTCGCCTCCGACTGCCGCAACGTGCCACAACCCTCGACCCATCACCCATGACCCCTCCATGGCGCTCGCCGACGCCGGAGCCGCCGCAGCAAGCCCGGTCAAGTCGCGGCCAAAACGGCACAGTGTGCGCGTGTGATTGTCCCCATCACAAACCGCCTCCTGTGCTCGTCCGCGAGCGTGGGCAAGCGCCGGCGTTGACGCTGCACCCTGTCCCCTCGCATTGGAGCCTGTCGTCGACGTTCGCCGCGTGTCTAGAGCGCTCCGGCGGCAACACGTCCCCCCCTCTGCTCCGGCTATATAAAGCCACCCGCCTCCCTTGCTAGCCACGCACCACTCCACACCACCTCCATGAACACGTAGACGAGCAGAAGCCCGGTCGGGCAGGCCTCTAGCCATCGCCCCGACCCGAGGACTCGGCGATCCTTGCAGGCCAACTGCCGCTCTCCAGGGCCTCTCGAGCTCAAGCAGCTACTTGGGCAGGGCCTTGGTGGTCTGCTGGAGCTGCCTGGACCCCACCAAGCCCTCGGAGTTGCCTCTAGCCACCGTCTTCCACCTCTCCGGCGAACCCCGTCCGCCACCGAAGCTTGCGAGCTCGACTGCGACCAGCTCCGTCCACCTTTCGCCAAGCCACGGGTACAGGCAGGTGCGTCGCGAGCCCCGCTTACAATCTATCCCTCTAGCCTAGCCCCAAACCCCCTCATCGCCGTCATGAGCTCCGGCGAAGCACCGCCTCCCCTCTGATCTCGATCCCCTTCCTTCTCTCCTGACTGGTGGGGCCCAGTGTCAGCCTCACCGCTCGCGCCCGAAGCGGTACGAGTAGAGGCGCACTCCCACTTTACACCTTCGACGTCACCCCCCCAGGATTTTCTATTTATTCAAATTTAATTCAGAAATTTGACTAAACTTTGACCAGGCACCATTTCTAAACCATCAGTCCAAATGAATTGATTCTTTTTGCATTGTCTTTGTTACAGAAAGCTCTAGCAGCACACCAAAAGGTGGATTTTTCCTTGCTGTATAGAATTTCTGGCGATTTTCAGAATGTGTTTTGACATTTATTTTTGTGGTTTTAAAATATTTTCAGAAGGAGTATTTTGCCTTGAAGCTAACCAGGAGGAGTGTGACCCTCCTCTGCACTAAGGCAAGCCACATCATCATTTGGATGGTGTTATTTCAATATCTATGATTTTCTACTTGAATATGAGTCTTTATTTGCATTTAAAATTTGATAAATTAATATGGTTAATTGCTAGTTGTTTTATGATGCTTGATATGGAATTGTTTGGCTAAGTAGAGTAAGATTTTGCACTAGATATTTTGTTATGGAAAGTTATGGTAGCTATTTTTGCTAGTAATAGTTTTCAACTAAATGATGAACTAATAAAAATGTTGTTTGTAGATAAAAACGAGTTATAACCAGAGAAGTTTCTGATCTTGGTATTGCAAGATAGTTATGTTGCTTGTTTTGATCCATGCTTAAGAGTTGCTTGCTCTGTGTGACGAGTAGTTGCATGATTTCCGGTATGATGCCATGTTAGTAATAAAAAGTTTTTCTGAAAGTTAATACTTGATTAAGTTCAACCTGAATATGATGTTGATCACATCATGGTGCCACTGAATCAGGTTTTTAATTTAGTGCGACCACATTTACCTAATGGGAAGGTCTTGATTCGGTACTTTGTCGTGGCTCTCACCGGTCCCTCCCGCGAGGGAAGGTTATGGGCGTGCATACCCTGGCCCGGTAGGCAGACATAACCTTGTGTGCTCGTTTTGTTTTTATGGTACCTAGTCCTCGTTTGGACCGTTTTGCCACGACGGTGGCCGTTGGTGTCTTTGGTAGACACGGGGCCACCCAAGACCTAGCCCTGAGAGGCAGATGGTCGGAGTGGCCGGGGAGAGTGCATGGCAAAGGGAGGGTTTCGTCGGAATACCTTGGTCCACCCGAATGGGAGTACGAGGCCAGGTATTCCGTAGTGTGGGTAAAGTGCGCTACCTCTGCAGAGTGTATTTAATCTATCGATAGCCGCGCCCTTGGTTATGGGCAAGACTCGGGAGTAAGTCACACCATGGATCAACTTTTATAGTTAATCTTCCAAACTAGTAATTGTTGTGATGCATTGTTTCGTGGTGAACCTTGAACACTCAAGGTGTTCATGAGTGATTGGTTTCAGGTGTGACCCCGGTGTGGTCACCGTTTGGTTAAGAGGTAACCGTTTGGTAAGCGAGTCCGTGTGACTCGGTGCGCTGTTTGGTTGCTTTGCATAGCTTTGCATTTGTAGTAATTTCTTGCATTAACTTAACTTGATTAATTATCATAATATTGTCTGTCATCGTGCTTATGTTTGTTGTGAGCTTGCAAGTACATTCAATGTACTGACCTGGCGTGTCATGCCAGCTTTCAGGCAAGTTGATTCGCATCGGAGAGCATCTCGTGTCTAGGCCATGTCCACTTCGGTGTCCCTGTGCCATGGAGTTCCGCTACGTCGTTGTTCCGCTGCCGCGTAGTTTCGTGTGATCGAGGCCCCAGCCATGTTCATTAAATAATGTATATACTGTCCAGCAGCACCGTGTGAGCCGCTTGGCCTCGAATCTCGATGTAATATTAGACCTTTGTACCACGCTAGTATCAATAAAGCGGTTATTTCTGTACCATGTTGTTGTGTATTGCGAGAAGACTCGATCTCTGGGCTGGCAATGCAGGGTAAACCGGTTGCTCTGAGCCGGGGTGCCACAACACTTGGTATCAGTGTCGCGCTGATTGTAGGACACGCTAGACTGGTAGTGCGTTAGTAAAACGGTAGATAGTTTCGTTTGAGTGCCGGTAGACATAGGGATTGGTTGTTCCATTGCATGCATGACTTATTGTTGTTATTACTAACCGTATGGTTTGTGAGTGTAGATGGCACCAGTACCAATCTTGTACCATCCTGAGCCAGCTCTGTGAACGTCGCCGCACCTGCTTCAGAACGTGTGGCGACGACTCTATCTAGAGGGTGCTGATCCAGAGTATCGGGTGTATCGCGAGCATCTGGCCGGTGCATTGTATGAGTATTATGCTGAGGTCACTCAACACCACAGTTCCCCATCCGGCGCTTACAATCTTTCGTCTAAGGGTGGTCTTGCTTCTATGCCATCTCAGGCGGTTCAGTTTGCTGCTATCGAGGCTCTTGTAGACTTGCGCTATAATGAGGTTCGCATGCACACCCACCCTGGACTTTTCTTCTACCCATCTCTGCACGAGAATGGGCGTATCCGCTTTCCTTTGATTAATCCGGTGTGCGATCGTCCCACTAGCCACCTTGCACGCTACATCACCGCTAGCTATCTCCTTAACTACGAGTTAGCGCGGGAGCTCTCACGCGCTCGCGCCGCTCTCGCTGCTGCTCGTATAAGGAACCCTCTTCCCACTGTCATCTACACTTCTGCTCCTTCCACCCCCGTTCCTGCGACGACCTCGTAGGGTACCGTTAACCCTTTGACGGTGAACCCTCGCAGCGCTCCTGCTGCATGGTCATCTCTTGTCGCTACTCCTGCCGCTCCTATGCTTAGATCCGATCTCCCGCCTGCCCCTAAGGGAGAGCCCTCAAGACAGCGCCAGCGCACCTCTCTTCCCCCGGAGGTCTCTACTATCAGTTCAGGATCTGGTTCCGGCTCAGGAGACGAGCCTGCAGTAGCACCATCCGAGCAGTAGATCGTTAGAGTATCGTGGTAGTCATGAGCATGATGTATGGCTGTAATCGCACTTGTCATGATGCGTAGTTTCATGTACGAGGGTAGTAGACCCATTGCGATGTTTATTTTCATGTTGGGACTATGTATAATTATGTTGGACTCTTTTTTGACTTGGTTTTATTCGCTGCTTTCTTCTGGGATTTGTCATTGGGTTTTCCCCCATTTTGGAATTTTCTCATCATGGTTGCTATTCATTGGGAAAACGAAAAATAGGATGCCGCGTGGAGGCAGCAGCAGTCAAGCTGGTGAGGATGTCCCTGTCCGTCATTCCGCAAGACAGGCAGGACATTCCCCTGAACCATACCAGCCACCTCCGCCTCCACCGCCACAACCGCCTTCCACCGAGCAAATCCTGCGAATGTTTGAAGAAAGAAGGAGCAACGATCTCCTGGAAATACTAAAAAGTGTACAAGTTATGGTTGGGCAGAATGGAAACCAGAATGGCCATCATTCCAAGCTATCAGATTTTCAGCGAACCAAGCCTCCCAGTTTCAGCCATGCTACTGATCCTTTGGACGCCGACGACTGGCTAAGGACTATTGAAAGAAAACTGGAAATTGCTCGCACAGACGACGGAGACAAGGTTCCCTTCACAACACATTATCTTGAAGGAGCTGCCGCTATATGATGGGAGAATGCCAAAGCAATATGGCCTGCCGATGAGGAAATTAGTTGGACAAAATTCAAGGATCATTTCCGCAAATATCATATTGCCACCGGAGTCATGAAGATCAAGCAACGCGAATTTCTCGCTCTCACTCAAGGCAGCATGACCGTCGCCGGGTATCTGGCCCGCTATTCTCTCCACGATGTGGCCACAGAAGAGCGGAAGATCGACCTATTCCTTGGAAGCCTACATCAACATCTCCGGTGCACTCTCAGTATGTTTGATTTCCCGGACTTCCCGACTCTGGTGTACAAGGCCCTCATCGCCGAGAGGGAACACAAGCTCCTGCACGACAACAAGCCAGCTGCTAATGACCACAAGCGCAAATTCGAGCCCAAGAAGGATATGCAACCAGTGCAAAAGGCTCATACATGGCAACAGACTTAGGTGGAGTACAAACCCAATTGGCAGCAGAACGTCAACAAGACTACTACACAAGTCAAGAATGTCGTGACCAGCCCGGTGCGCGACGATTGCCAGCGCAACAAATTGTTCTTCAGCTGTGGTCAAACCGGACCCTACGCCCGACAGTGTCCCGAGAACACCAAGCACGTCGCTCCATTTCAGCAGCAAGTCAACTACATGGAGCAGTATTCCGCCCCCGATATAATCCAAGGGCAAGTTCATCACATCTCTGCAGACAAAGCCCAAGAGGACCCGGAAGTCGTCATTGGTATGTTTCTCGTTAACAACATACCCGCCCTAATGTTATTTGACTCTGGGGCTTCCCACTCTTTTATTTTGCAGAGTTTTGCTTCCCAAAACAATTATTCTTGCTCGATTTTGGGAAAACACATGCTGGTACAACCCCCCGGGATCCCTCCTCAGAAGCAATCTCGTCTGCCGAAATTTGGAAATTGACATCAAGGGCGTCAAGTTTCCAACATCGTTGATAATCATCGATTCCAACAAATTGGATGTCATTTTGGGCATGAATTGGTTAACCCAATACCAAGTCTGCATCAACTGTGCGACCAGAGAAGTTACCGTGAAAAATACGGAAGGTCGCACTACCAGTTTTTATGCCCGCAAGCGCATCCCCATGAAGGATATGGTTTTCGCAGCCGTGACAGAAGAGGTGGAATTAATTCCAGTAGTCAGTGAGTATCCAGATGTATTTCCTGAAGAATTGCCCAGCATGCCACCAGACCGGGAATTGGAGTTCGCTATTGACCTAGTGCCTGGAACCACCCCGATACATAAGAAATATTATCGGATGCCCTCCTCAAAATTGGTGGAATTGAAGAAACAATTGGATGAGATGCTGCAAAAAGGATACATTCGTCCAAGCTATTCCCCATGGGGATCACCAGCACTCTTCGTGGACAAAAAGGATGGCAGTCTACAAATCTGTGTAGACTACCGACAGTTGAATGACGTCACCATTAAAAACAAGTATCCACTGCCGAGGATTGACGATCTGTTTGGTCAACTCAGTGGGGCCAAAGTATTCTTAAATATTGATTTGAGGACGGGATATCATCAACTCAAGATTAAGAAGGAAGATATTCCTAAAACCGCGTTCACCATTCGGTATGGTCTTTACGAATACACTGTTATGTCCTTCGGCCTCGCCAACGCTCCTGCATTCTTTATGCATATGATGAACAAGGTGTTTATGGACTTCTTGGACAAGTTTGTGGTGGTGTTCATTGATGACATCCTCATTTACTCCAAAAGCAAGGACGAACATAAGGAACATCTTCGCGCAGTTCTGCAACAGCTTCGCGATCATCAACTGTATGCCAAATTCAGCAAATGTGAGTTTTGGCTCCAGCAAGTGGGATTCCTCGGACATATCCTCTCGGCAGAAGGAATCTCGGTGGACCCAAGCCAGGTAAAAGATGTACTTGATTGGTCCGCACCCACCACTGTCTCAGAAATCCAGAGTTTCCTTGGACTGGCCGGATATTATAGCCATTTTATCGAAGGATTTTCCAAGATCGCCAAGCCAATGACTGAGCTCCTCAAGAATGACAAGAAGTTCGTATGGAATGAAGACTGCGAATGGAGCTTCAATGAGTTAAAAACCAGACTGACATCGGCACCCGTATTAACTCTTCCAGATATCTACCGCAGTTTTGATGTTTACTGCGACGCCTCCAGAAAAAGACTGGGGTGTGTACTCATGCAAGATGGCGAAGTGGTGGCCTATGCATCTCGCCAACTGCGACAACATGAAGGAAACTATACTACTCATGATTTGGAATTGGCCGCAGTGGTGCACGCTTTGAAAATCTGGAGACATTATCTGATTGGAAAGAAGTGCCAGATATTCACCGACCATAAAAGTCTCAAGTATATATTCACTCAGTCCGACTTGAACCTTCGACAGCGAAGATGGCTCGAGTTGGTTAAGGACTATGACCTCGGAATAAATTATCACCCGGGCAAAGCTAATGTGGTGGCTGACGCCCTCAGCCGCAAACCAGCCAACCTCAATGCCCTAATGGATTCCTTGCCTCGAGAGCTCTATGAAGAAATCATGCAGCTAAATCTGGTAATCACCGACGCCCGTCTTACCAATATATTGGAAATTCTTCCTACTCTCGAAGAAGAAATCCGCAAAGCTCAAGCGGATGATAAGGTGTTACGGATATATGTTCAGAAGCTGCACCAAGGGCAAGCACTGGATTTCACTATGGACGCTAAGGTTCCGAGGAAGACTTTGCGTACCCAACCAAGACAGTCTGAAGAAGAAAATATTGGCGGAAGCACATGAAGCACCATACTCAATTCATCTCGGTGGTACCAAGATGTATGAGGATCGTCGTCAGATATTTTGGTGGGATGGAATGAAGAAAGACAACACGTATTTTGTGGCCTGCTGCGATATCTGCAATAAGGTAAAGGCGGAACACCAAAAACCCGCCGGACTCCTCCAGCCTCTGCCGGTATCCCAATGGAAATTGGACGATATTTGCATGGATTTCATCACCGGATTACCAAGGTCTCATCGAGGAAACAACACGATATGGGTCATAGTGGACACCATAACCAAGGTGGCACACTTCCTACCCATCCGGACCACATACCGTGCAAATCAACTTGCACAGCTGTATGTATCAAGAATCATCAGTCTGCATGGAGTACCCAAGACTATCACCTCCGACAGGCGATCTCTATTCACATCCGCATTTTGGTCCCGACTTCATCAAGCCTTGGGGACCGCTCTGAAGTACAGCACGGCTTACCATCCTGAGACAGATGGACAGACTGAGCGAGTAAATCAAATACTCGAAGATATGCTCCAGGCATGTACATTGGCCCAAGGAACCAAGTGGGAAGACTGTCTGCCCTACGCCGAGTTTTCCTACAACAACAGTTTCCAGGCCAGCTTAAAGATGTCACCCTATGAAGCCATGTATGGCCGGAAATGCCGCACCCCATTAAATTGGTCTCAAACCGGGGATAGCCGTATTTTCGGGACTGATTTAATGCTCAAAGCAGAGAAGCAAGTCAAGGAAATCCGAGATAGACTGCAACTGGCCAAATACCGACAGAAGAGCTACTATGATGCCAAACATCGTCAGATCAGCTTCGAACCCGGAGAACACGTATATCTCCGAGTCACCCTTATGAAAGGAGTCAAGAGGTTTTAGACCCGAGGAAAATTGGCACCCTAATATATCGGTCCATTCCCCGTCACGGCCAGAGTCGGAACAGTTGCCTGCCAGTTGGAATTGCCGCCAGAATTGTCAGAAGTACACAACGTGTTTCACATCTCATAGCTAAGAAGATGCATTTCGCCACCGAAGAAAAGGACTGATATGTCAGAGATAGAATTGGCTAAGGATTTGACTTATGAGGAAAAGCCAATCAGAATACTGGATCAGACAGAAAGGGTCACTCGCAGCAAAGAGATAAGATTTTACAAGGTTCAGTGGGAGCATCACACCGAAGAAGAAGCAACCTGGGAAAGAGAGGAATTTTGAAGGACTGCATACCCAGAATAGTTTTCCCAAGCAACCGAATCTCGAGGACGAGATTCATCCTAAGTGGGGGAGGTTTGTGACAGCCTGGATTTTGCCTTCTCTCTTTTTACCGGACTTGCCTTCTCTCTCTTTCCGGACTTGGTTTTCATCGTGGTTTTTGCCCTAATTTGATTTGTATTTTTGGATCAATTCAAATGGACTTGTCACTTGGGCATATCCTTGGCTTTCACCCAAGATACCTATCTACCTTATTCCTCCCACAAATTCCCAAAATAATAAAATGAATATTTTTCCTAAAAGGAAAATATTCATTTTTCTCTCTTAAGCTCATTTCAGAACTTTGTGCTCCAAAGCAACCTCAATTTTTCTTGCTCAGAAAAATCTGAGATAATTCCTAAATATTCTTAGGACCATGGCACATCTTCCCATGCAAAAATATTGCATCACTTTTTGTAATATTTTTGCTGTAGAATATCTTTTCACTTCTGGACCAGAAATGCATTTTGTACAGCAAGTGCATTTTTCCTTGAGCTTTTGGCCTTGAGGTTCCTTGAGCTTAACGACCTTCCTAAGAAACCCCAAACCCCAGGAGATTAGCCCTAATGGCCTTCTAGAAGGTGGCCAAACTTGGCGACCAAATTTCTGACCAGAAACTTGCCAGCTTGGTAGAGTCGCATCCGGTCGGCTTGGGTTTGATCCATCACCTCTCCTAGACGTAGCACTGCACGGTCGAGCTCGTAGACAAGGTCTGGCCGCTCCTGGCCTTCGTTTTGGCCATGCCAGCTTGGTGACTGCGTGAGTACATGGCGCCTGGCAGCGGTTCGACGCACTCTGGCCGGCGCTTTGCGTTCTGTTTCGCGCATGTGCATGCAAGTGCTCGCCTCCGACAGCCGCAATGTGCCACAACCCTCGACCCGTCACCCATGACCCCTCCCTGGCGCTCGCCGACGCCGGAGCCGCTACAGCAAGCCCGGTCAAGTCACGGCCAAAACGGCACAGTGCGCGCGTGTGCTTGTCCCCATCTCAAACCGCCTCCTGTGCTTATCCGCGAGCGTGGGCAAGCGCCGGGCGTTGACGCTGCACCCTGTCCCCTCACGTTGGAGCCTCTCGTCGATGTTCGCCACGTGTCCAGAGCGCTCCGGTGGCGACACGTCCCCCCCTCTGCTCCGGCTATATAAAGCCACTTGGCTCCCTTGCTAGCCACGCACCACTCCACACCACCTCCCCGAACACGTAGACGAGCAGAAGCCCGGTCGGGCAAGCCTTGTTGGGGATCGTAACAGAAATTTAAAATTTTCTACGCCTCACCAAGATCAATCTATGGAGTCATCTAGCAACGAGAGAGAGAGGAGTGCATCTACATACCATTGTAGATCGCGAGCGGAAGCGTTCAAGAGAACGGGGTTGATGGAGTCGTACACGTCGTGATCCAAATCACCGATGATCCTAGCCCCGAACGGACGGCACCTCCGCCTTCAACACACGTACGGAGCGGAGACGTCTCCTCCTTCTTGATCCAGCAAGGGGGAAGGAGAAGTTTTTTTTTTTGAGGGAGAACGACAGTGGGAGAGGCTCCCACTGACTTTGTATTACTCACAAAGGAACAATTACATATATGTTACAAAGGGTTTTGTGGCCCCCCGGCCATGCTAGCTATCCACGGTCTTAGTGGCCCAAGTTTACAATTTAATTAGACAGGAAAGGATGAAGATCCTCCCGGCAGTTATGTGTTAGCAGCTCCAAGAGATGCTTGAATCTAGCTAGCCATGCTCCATGGGAGTGCTGAATCCCTCTAAAGTGTTGATTGTTTCTCTCCATCCAAAGACTCCAAGCAGCCAGGAGAAAGATATCCATGAAGAGAGGTTGTCTCCAATTACCCCTACCTCCATGTAGAAGAGCCAGTTTGTTATCAGCTGTCGGCCATGTCACTCCAACTACATCCCAGCAGTGTTGACTAAAGGGGCAATTGAAGAACAGATGTTCCACCGTTTCCTCTGGAGGGTTTTGACAGAACATGCATGCATAGTTGCCCCCCACGACAACAAAGTGTCTGCGTTTGAGCATATTCCTGGTATTCAGGCGATCAACTAGGAGTAGCCATCCAAACATCTTGAATTTGATCGGGCTTTTAGCTTTCCAGAGCCATCCAAACGCCTCGTCTGCCACAACCTGTTTGTAGCAGTGATTATAGAACTTCTTGGACGAAAAACGCCCGAGCAAGCATTCCCAGACATCGCTGTTATCGGCGGCCAGCCGATTTTGCGGCAACCCCTCCTGGATCTCTTTGATTTCTTCTCTCGCCTGGGTCGAGAGAGGTAGACTAAAAATCGTGGATGGGTCAGTTGCAGTAAGACCCTTAGCAATGGAATCGTCCTCATTCAGACAAAATGAAAAGGCTCGTGGGTATATATCCATTAATGGGGAGTCTTGAGTATTATCAAACCAAGCATCTTTCCAGAACAGAGCACTAGAGCCATCCCCCGGGGTGACTTTAGTGATCCCTCGGAATATCCCACTGAGTTGCATCACATCTCTCCACCAGAAAGAACCCACCGCCTCAGATGCATGCGGTATCTTGTTTCTGTAGTAGGCATCCCAAACAAGCTCCACCCAGGGAACATCTTCATGATTATAGAATTTGAAAAGATACTTTAGGAGGAGGGCTGCATTCTGTGTTTTAAGATTAATAACACCAAGGCCTCCGCAGCGTTTTGGGCGGCAGACCAGCTCCCAGGCCGCAAGAGAGTTATTTTTGACCCCGTCGTCAGAGCTTTTAGCCCAGAGGCAATGTCTACGCAGCTTATCCAGATGTTCAATCACCTTTGGGTGTATCTTGATCGTGCACATTGCGTATATCAGCATCGAAGTCACAAGTGAATTGACCAAGGTTAGTTTAGCTCCGGATGACATCAGTGACAGAGCAGTGGATGTCTTCCGTTCAACTGCATGAACCAGTGGCATAAGATCAAGGACAATGGGCCTCGTTGTGCCCATTGGCAGGCCGAGGTATGTGAAGGGCATGGAACCAACAGAGCAACCAAAAACCCCAGCCAGTTCACTAGCACGTCGGTGATCAATGTTAATGGGTATGAGAGTTGATTTCTGAAAATGGATCTTCAGTCCAATGGGGGAAGGAGAAGTTCATGGAGATCCAGCAGCACGATGGCGTGGTGGTGGAAGCAGCGGGATTCCAGCAGGGCTTCGCCAAGCGCTACTCGAGGAGGAAGAGGTGTCACGGGAGGGAGAGGGAGGCGCCAGGGCTTAGGGTGCGGCTGCCCTCCCTCCCCTCCACTATATATAGGGGCTAGGGGGGCGCATGCCCCCCCCTTGGAGATCCCATCTAGAGGGGGGCGGCGGCCCCTCGGGGGGCAATGGCCCCCTTAGGGTTTCCAACCAGGCGGGCGCATGCCCCCTCGGGGGGCAACGGCCCCCTAGGGTTTCCAACCCTAGGCGCCTTGGGCCCTTGGGTGGGGCGCACCAGCCCACCAGGGGCTGGTTCCCATGCCACTTCAGCCCATGGGCCCTCCCACCCGGTGGACCCCCGGGACCCTTCCGGTGGTCCCGGTACAATACCGGTGACCCCTAAACTCTCCCGGTGGCCGAAACTGGACTTCATATATATAAATCTTTACCTCCGGACTATTCCGGAACTCCTCGTGACGTCCGGGATCTCTTCCGGGACTCCGAACAACTTTCGGTTAACCGCATACTAATATCTCTACAACTCTAGCGTCACCGAACCTTAAGTGTGTAGGCCCTACGGGTTCGGGAATCATGGAGACATGACCGAGACCGCTCTCTAGCCAATAACAAACAGTGGGATCTGGATACCCATGTTGGCTCCCACATGTTCCACGATGATCTCATCGGATCAACCATGATGTCGAGGATTCAAGCAATCCCGTATACAATTCCCTTTGTCAATCGGTACGTTACTTGCCCGAGATTCGATCGTCGGTATCCCAATACCTCGTTCAATCTCGTTACCGGCAAGGCACTTTACTCGTTCCGTAATGCATGATCCCGTGACTAACTACTTAGTCACATTGAGCTCATTATGATGATGCATTACTGAGTGGGCCCAGAGATACCTCTCCGTCATACGGAGTGATAAATCCCAGTCTCGATCCGTGCCAACCCAACAGACACTTTCGGAGATACGTGTAGTGCACCTTTATAGCCATCCAGTTACGTTGTGACGTTTGGTACACCCAAAGCATTCCGACGGTATCCGGGAGTTACACGATCTCATGGTCTAAGGATATGATACTTGACATTAGAAAAGCTTTAGCACATGAACTACACGATCTAGTGCCATGCTTAGGATTGGGTCTTGTCCATCACATCATTCTCCTAATGATGTGATCCCGTTATCAATGACATCCAATGTCCATGGTCAGGAAACCGTAACCATCTATTGATCAACGAGCTAGTCAAATAGAGGCTCACTAGGGACATGTTATGGTCTATGTGTTCACACATGTATTACGATTTCCGGATAACACAATTATAGCATGAACAATAGACAATTATCATGAGCAAGGAAATATAATAATAACCATTTTATTATTGCCTCTAGGGCATATTTCCAACAGTCTCCCACTTGCACTAGAGTCAATAATCTAGTTACATTGTGATGAATCGTACCATAGAGTTCTGGTGTTGTTCATGTTTCGCCCGTGGAAGAGGTTTAGTCAATGGATCTGCGACATTCAAATCTGTATGAACTTTACAAATATCTAAGTCTCCATTTTGAACATTTTCACGAATGGAGTTGAAGCGACGCTTGATGTGCCTGGTCTTCTTGTGAAACCTGGGCTCCTTGGCAAGGGCAATAGCTCCAGTGTTGTCACAGAAGAGAGTCATCGGCCCCGATGCATTGGGAATAACTCCTAGTTCGGCAATGAACTACTTCATCCAGATTGCTTCATGTGCTGCCTCCAAGGCTGCCATGTACTCCGCTTCACATGTAGATCCCGCCATGACGCTTTGCTTGCAACTGCACCAGCTGACTGCCCCACCATTCAAAATATACACGTATCCGGTTTGTGACTTAGAGTCATCCATATCTGTGTGGAAGCTAGTATCGACGTAACCCTTTACGACGAGCTCTTCGTCACCTCCATAAACGAGAAACATATCCTTAGTCCTTTTCAGGTACTTCGGGATGTTCTTAACCGTTGTCGAGTGTTCCATGCTGGGATTACTTTGCTACCTTCCTACCAAACTTACGGCAAGGTTTACATCAGGTCTGGTACACAGCATGACATACATAATAGACCCTATGGCCGAGGCATAGGGGATGACACTCATCTTTTCTCTATCTTCTGCCGTGGTCGGGCATTGAGCTGTGCTCAATCTCACACCTTGCAATACAGGCAAGAACCCCTTCTTGGACTGATCCATATTGAACTTCTTCAATATCTTATCAAGGTATGTGCTTTGTGAAAGACCTATGAGGCGTCTTGATGCCTAATATGTAAGCAGCTTCTCCAAGGTCCTTCATTGAAAAACACTTATTCAAGTAGGCCTTTATGCTTTTCGAGAATTCTATATCATTTCCCATCAATAGTATGTCATCAACATATAATATGAGAAATGCTACGTAGCTGCCACTCACTTTATTGTAAACACATGCTTCTCCATAAGTCTGTGTAAACCCAAACGCTTTGATCATCTCATCAAAGTGAATGTTCCAACTCCGAGATGCCTGCACCAGCCCATAGATTGAGCGCTGGAGCTTGCATATCTTGTCAGCATTCTTAGGATCGACAAAACCTTCCGGCTGCATCATATACAATTCTTCCTTAAGGAAGCCGTTATGGAATGCCGTTTTGGCGTCCAGTTGCCATATTTCATAATCGTAGAATGCGGCAATTGCTAACATGATTCGGACGGACTTCAGCTTCGCTACGGGTGAGAAGGTCTCATCGTAGTCAACTCCTTGTACTTGTCGATAACCCTTAGCGACAAGTCGAGCATTATAGATGGTAACATTTCCATCCCCGTCCGTCTTCTTCTTAAAGATCCATTTATTTTCTATCGCTCGCCGATCATCGGGCATGTCTGTCAAAGTCCATACTTTGTTTTCATACATGGATCCTATCTCGGATTGCATGGCTTCAAGCCATTTGTTGGAATCTGGGCCCGCCATTGCTTCTTCATAGTTCGAAGGTTCACCATTGTCCAACAACATGATTTCCATGACAGGGTTGCCGTACCACTCTGGTGCGGAACGTGTCCTTGTGGACCTACGAAGTTCAGTGGTAACTTGATCATGATCGTCATCATTAACTTCCTCTCTAGTCGGTGCAGGCACCACAGAAACATTTTCTTGTGCTACGCTACTTTCTAGTTCGAGAGAGGTCATCTCATCAAGTTCCACTTTCCTCCCACTTACTTCTTTCGAGAGAAACTCTTTCTCCAGAAAGGACCCGTTCTTGGCAACGAAGATCTTGCCTTCGGATATGAGGTAGAAGGTATACCCAATGGTTTCCTTAGGGTATCCTATGAAGACGCATTTTTCCGACTTGGGGTCGAGCTTTTCAGGTTGAAGTTTCTTGACATAAGCATTGCATCCCCAAACTTTAAGAAACGACAGCTTAGTTTTCTTTCCAAACCATAATTCATACGGTGTCGTCTCAACGGATTTCGACGGAGCCCTATGTAAAGTGAATGCGGCAGTATCTAAAGCATAACCCCGGAATGATAGCGGTAGATTGGTAAGAGACATCGTAGATCGCACCATATCCAATAGAGTGCGATTATGACATTTGGACACACCATTACGCTGAGGTGTTCCAGGCGGCGTGAGTTGTGAAACAATTCCACATTTCCTTAAGTGTGTGCCAAATTCATGACTCAAATATTCCCCTCCATGATCTGATCGTAAGAACTTTATTTTCCTGACACGTTGATTCTCAACCTCACTCTGAAATTCCTTGAACTTTTCAAAGGTCTCAGACATGTGTTTCATTAAGTAGACATACCCATATCTACTCTCAAGTCATCAGTGAGGGTGAGAACATAACGATAGCCACTGCGAGCCTCAACGCTCATTGGACCGCACACATCAATATGTATGATTTCCAATAAGTTGGTTGCTCACTCCATTGTTCCGGAGAACGGAGTCTTTGTCATTTTGCCCATGAGGCATGGTTCGCACGTGTCAAATGATTCATAATCAAGAGACTCCAAAAGTCCATCTGCATGGAGTTTCTTCATGCGTTTGACACCAATGTGACCAAGGCGGCAGTGCCACAAGTATGTAGGACTATCATTATCAACCTTACATTTATTGGCATTCACACTATGAATATGTGTAACATCACGTTCGAGATTCATTAAGAATAAACCATTGACCAGCGGGGCATGACCATAAAACATATCTCTCATATAAATAGAACAACCATTATTCTCTGATTTAAATGAGTAGCCATCTCGCATCAAACGAGATCCAGATAGAATGTTCATGCTCAAAGCAGGCACTAAATAACAATTATTGAGGTTTAAAACTAATCCTGTAGGTAAATGTAGAGGTAGCGTGCCGACGGCGTTCACATCGACCTTGGAACCATTCCCGACGCGCATCGTCACCTCGTCCTTCGCCAGTCTCCGCTTATTCCACAGCTCCTGCTTTGAGTTACAAATATGAGCAACCGCACCGGTATCAAATACCCAGGATCTACTACGAGCGCTAGTTAGGTACACATCAATAACATGTATATCACATATACCTTTGGTATTGCCAGCCTTCTTATCCGCTAAGTACTTGGGGCAGTTTCGCTTCCAGTGACCGTTTCCCTTGCAATAAAAGCACTCAGTCTCAGGCTTGGGTCCATTCTTTGTCTTCTTCCCGGCAGCTTGCTTACGGGCGCGGCAACTCCCTTGCCGTCTTTCTTGAAGTTCTTCTTACCCTTGCCTTTCTTGAACTTAGTGGTTTTATTCGCCATCAACACTTTATGTTCCTTTTTGATCTCCACCTCCGCTGATTTCAGCATTGAATATACCTCAGGAATGGTCTTTTCCATCCCCTGCATATTGAAGTTCATCACAAAGCTCTTGTAGCTAGGTGGAAGCGACTGAAGGATTCTGTCAACGACCGCGTCATCCGGGAGATTAACTCCCAGCTGAGACAAACGGTTGTGCAACCCAGACATTTTGAGTATGTGTTCGCTGACGGGACTATTCTCCTCCATCTTACAACTGTAGAACTTGTCAGAGACTTCATATCTCTCGACCCGGGCATGAGCTTGGAAAACTATTTTCAGCTCTTGGAACATCTCATATGCTCCGTGCTGCTCGAAACGCTTTTGGAGCCCCGGTTCTAAGCTGTAAAGCATGCCACACTGAACCAGGGAGTAACCATCAACACGTGTTTGCCAGGCGTTCATAACATCTTGGTTTGCTAGGACGGGTGCTTCACCTAGTGGTGCTTCAAGGACATATGCTTTCTTGGCAGCTATGAGGATGATCCTCAAGTTCCGGACCCAGTCCGTATAGTTGCTACCATCGTCTTTCAGCTTGGTTTTCTCTAGGAACGCGTTGAAGTTGAGGTTGACATTAGCGTGGGCCATTTGATCTACAAGACATATTGTAAAGATTTTAGACTAAGTTCATGATAATTAAGTTCATCTAATCAAATTATTAATGAACTCCCACTCAGATAGACAACCCTCTAGTCATCTAAGTGATACATGATCCGAGTCAACTAGGACGTGTCCGATCATCACGTGAGACGGACTAGTCATCATCGGTGAACATCTTCATGTTGATCGTATATGCTATACGACTCATGTTCGACCTTTCAGTCTCTTGTGTTCCGAGGCCATGTCTATACATGCTAGGCTCGTCAAGTCAACCTAAGTGTATTGCCTGTGTAAATCTGGCGTACACCCGTTGTATGCGAACGTTAGAACCTATCACACCCGATCATCACGTGGTGCTTCGGAACAACAAACCTTCGCAACGGTGCGCAGTTAGGGGGAAAACTTTCTTGAAATTTCAGCGAGGGATCATCTTATTTAATGTACCGCTGTTCTAAGCAAATAAGATGTAAAACATGATAAACATCACATGCAATCAAATATTGACATGATATGGCCAATATCATTTTGCTCCTTTTGATCTCCATCTTCGGGGCGCCATGATCATCATCGTCACCAGCATGACACCATGATCTCCATCATCATGATCTCCATCATCGTGTCTTCATGAAGTTGTCTCGCCAACTATTACTTCTACTACTATGGCTAATGCTTAGCAATAAAGTAAAGTAATTACATGACGTTTCAGTTGACACGCGGGTCATAAATAAATTAAGACAACTCCTATGGCTCCTGCCGGTTGTCATACTCATCGACATGCAAGTCGTGATTCCTATTACAAGAACATGATCAATCTCATACATCACATATATCATTCATCACATTCTTCTGGCCATATCACATCACATGACACATCCTGCAAAAACAAGTTAGACGTCCTCTAATTATTGTTGCAAATTTTTACGTGGCTGCTATAGGTTTCTAGCAAGAACGTTTCTTACCTACGCCAAAACCACAACGTGATATGCTTATTTCTATTTACCCTTCATAAGGACCCTTTTCATCAAATCCGATCCGACTAAAGTGGGAGAGACAGACACCCGCTAGCCACCTTATGCAACTAGTGCATGTCAGTCGGTGGAACCTGTCTCACGTAAGCGTACGTGTAAGGTCGGTCCGGGCCGCTTCATCCCACGATGCCGCCGAATCAAGATAAGACTAGTAACGGCAAGTAAATTGACAAAATCGACGCCCACAACAACTTGTGATCTACTCGTGCATAGAAACTACGCATAGACCTAGCTCATGATGCCACTGTTGGGGATCGTAACAGAAATTTAAAATTTTCTACGCATCACCAAGATCAATCTATGGAGTCATCTAGCAACGAGAGAGAGAGAGAGAGAGAGAGGAGTGCATCCACATACCCTTGTAGATGGCGAGTGGAAGCGTTCAAGAGAACTGGGTTGATGGAGTCGTACTCGTCGTGATCCAAATCACCGATGATCCTAGCGCCGAACGGATGGCACCTCCGCGTTCAACACACGTACGGAGCGGAGACGTCTCCTCCTTCTTGATCCAGCAAGGGGGAAGGAGAAGTTGATGGAGATCCAGCAGCACGACGGCGTGGTGGTGGAAGCAGCGGGATTCCAGCAGGGCTTCGCCAAGCGCTACTGGAGGAGGAAGAGGTGTCACGGGAGGGAGAGGGAGGCGCCAGGGCTTAGGGTGCGGCTGCCCTCCCTCCCCTCCACTATATATAGGGGCTAGGGGGGCGCATGCCCCCCTTGGAGATCCCATCTAGAGGAGGGGCGGCGGCCCCTCGGGGGGCAACGGCCCCCTTAGGGTTTCCAACCAGGGCGGCGCATGCCCCCTCTGGGGGCAACGGCCCCCTAGGGTTTCCAACTCTAGGCGCCTTGGGCCCTTGGGTGGGGCGCACCAGCCCACCAGGGGCTGGTTCCCACACAACTTCAGCCCATGGGGCCCTCCGGGATAGGTGGCCCCACCCGGTGGGCCCCCGGGACCCTTCCGGTGGTCCCGTACAATACCGGTGAGCCCCGAAACTCTCCCGGTGGCCGAAACTGGACTTCCTATATATAAATCTTTACCTCCGGACCATTCCGGAACTCCTCGTGACATCCGGGATCTCATCCGGGACTCCAAACAACTTTCAGTTAACCGCATACTAATATCTCTACATCTCTAGCGTCACCGAACCTTAAGTGTGTAGACCCTACGGGTTCAGGAATCATGCAGACATGACCGAGACCGCTCTCTAGCCAATAACCAACAGACGGATCTGGATACCCATGTTGCCTCCCACATGTTCCACGATGATCTCATCGGATGAACCACGATGTCGAGGATTCAAGCAATCCCGTATACAATTCCCTTTGTCAATCGATACGTTACTTGCCCGAGATTCGATCGTCCGTATACCAATACCCCGTTCAATCACGTTACCGGCAAGTCACTTTACTCGTTCTGTAATGCATGATCCCGTGACTAACTACTTAGTCACATTGAGCTCATTATGATGATGCATTACCGAGTGGGTCCAGAGATACCTCTCCGTCATACGGAGTGACAAATCCCAGTCTCGATCCGTGCCAACCCAGCAGACACTTTCGGAGATACCTGTAGTGCACCTTTAAAGCCACCCAATTACGTTGTGACGTTTGGTACACCCAAAGCATTCCTACGGTATCTGGGAGTTGCACGATCTCATGGTCTAAGGAGATGATACTTGACATTAGAAAAGCTTTAGCAAACGTACTACACGATCTAGTGCCATGCTTAGGATTGGGTCTTGTCCATCACATCATTCTCCTAATGATGTGATCCCATTATCAATGACATCCAATGTCCATGGTCAGGAAACCGTAACCATCTATTGATCAACGAGCTAGTCAACTAGAGGCTCACTAGGGACATGTTATGGTCTATGTGTTCACACATGTATTATGATTTCCGGATAACACAATTATAGCATGAACAATAGACAATTATCATGAACAAGGAAATAAAATAATAACCATTTTATTATTTCCTCTAGGGCATATTTCCAACAGGCCTCTGGCCGTCGCCCCGACCTGAGGACTCGGCGATCCCCGCAAACCAGCTGCTGCTCTCGAGGGCCTCTCGAGCTCAAGCAGTTGCTTGAGCAGGGCCTTGGTGGTCTGCTGGAGCTGCCTGGACCCCGCCAAGCCCTCGGAGCTGCCTCTAGCCATCGTCTTCCACCTCTCTGGCGAACCCCGTCCGCCACGGAAGCTTGCGAGCTCGACTGCGACCAGCTCCGTCCACCTTTCGCCAAGCCACGGGTATGGGTAGGTGCACCGCGAGCCCCGCTTCCGATCTATCCCTCTAGCCTAGCCCCAAACCCCCTCGTCGCCGGCATGAGCTCCGGCGAAGCACCGCCTCCCCTCTGATCTCGATCCCCTTCCCTCTCTCCTGACTGGTGGGGCCCAGTGTCAGCCTCACCACTCGCGCCCGAAGCGGTACGAGTGGAGGCGCACTCCCACTTTACGCCTTCGACGTGACCCCCCAGGATTTTCTATTTATTCAAATTAATTCAGAAATTTGACTAAACTTTGACCAGCCACCATTTCTAAACCATAAGTCCAAATGAATTGATTCTTTTTGCATTGTCTTTGTTGCAGAAAGCTCTAGCAGCACACCAAAAGGTGGATTTTTCCTTGCTGTCTAGAATTTCTGGTGATTTTCAGTATGTGTTTTGACATTTATTTTTGTGGTTTGAAAATATTTTCAGAAGGAGGATCTTTCCTTGAAGCTAACCAGGAGGAGTGTGACCCTCCTCTGCACTAAGGCAAGCCACAGCATCATTTGGATGGTGTTATTTCAATATCTATGATTTTCTACTTGAATATGAGTCTTTATTTTCATTTAAAATTTGATAAATTAATATGGTTAATTGCTAGTTGTTTTATGATGCTTGATATGCTTGTTTTAGCTTCTGGTTGAGTTCATAGAATTGTTTGGCTAAGTAGAGTAAGATTTTGCACTAGATATTTTGTTATGGAAAGTTATGGTAGCTATTTTTGCTAGTAATAGTTTTTAACTAAATGATGAACTAATAAAAATGTTGTTTGTAGATAAAAAAGAGTTATAACCAGAGAAGTTTCTGATCTTAGTATTGCAAGATAGTTATGTTGCTTGTTTTGATCCATGCTTAAGAGTTGCTTGCTCTATGTGACGAGTAGTTGCATGATTTTCGGTATGATGCCATGTTAGTAGTAAAAAGTTTTTCTGAAAGTTAATACTTGATTAAGTTCAACCTGAATATGATGTTGATCACATCATGGTGCCACTGAATCGGGTTTTTAATTCAGTGCGACCACATTTACCTAATGGGAAGGTCTTGATTCGGTCCTTTGTCGTGGCTCTCACCGGTGCCTCCCGCGAGGGAAGGTTATGGGCGTGCATACCCTGGCCTGGTAGGCAGACATAACCTTGTGTGCTCGTTTTGTTTCTATCATACCTTGTCCCAGTTTGGGACCGTTTTGCCACAACGGTGGCCGTTGGTGTCTTTGGTAGACACGGGGCCACCCAAGACCTAGCCCTGAGAGGCAGATGGTCGGAGTGGCCGGGGAGAGTGCATGGCAAAGGGAGGGTTTCGTCGGAATACCTTGGTCCACCTGAATGGGAGTACGAGGCCAGGTATTCCGTAGTGTGGGTAAAGTGCGCTACCTCTGCAGAGTGTATTTAATCTATCGATAGCCGCGCCCTTGGTTATGGGCAAGACCCGGGAGTAAGTCACACCATGGATCAACTTTTATAATTAATCTTGCAAACTAGTAATTGTTGTGATGCATTGTTTCGTGGTGAATCTTGAACACTCGAGGTGTTCATGAGTGATTGGTTTCAGGTGTGACCCCGGTGTGGTCACCGTTTGGTTACGAGGTAACCGTCTGGTAAGCGAGTCCGTGTGTCTCGGTGCGCTGTTTGCTTGCTTTGCATAGCTTTGCATTTGTTGTAATTTCTTGCATTAATTTAACTTGATTAATTATCATGATATTGTCTGTCATCGTGCTTATGTTTGTTGTGAGCTTGCAAGTACATTCAATGTACTGACCTGGCGTGTCATGCCAACTTTCAGGCAAGTTGATTCGCATCGGAGCGCATCTCGTGTCTAGGCCGTGTCCACGTGGGTAGTTACGCAACGCGGTTGGTGTATTTTATTTCAGTTTACTTCATGTCCTCTACAACCGGATATTAATAAATTGCCATCTGCCACATAACCGCGGGCACGGTTTTCGAAAGTTTAAACCCTGCAGGGGTGTCCCAACTTAGCCCATGACAAGCTCACAATCCGCGGAGACAATCCTCCATCGCGGGACCCTCGATCAGACTCGGAATCCTGGTGCACAAGACATTTTGACAATGGTAAAACAAGTCCAGCAAGACATCCCGACGTGTCGACACCCTGATAGTAGCCGCATGTATCTAGTCTCAGGCCACGACGGATGGGACATCCTACGAGTAAAACCAGCCCTCGAATTTCCCCGAGGTGGCCCCGCAGTCTACCCATTTGGGACCAACACCATCAACACTGGCCCCCCTGCTAGGTAGAAAAATTCCTCGGGTTCATGACGCCCTATGCCAATTAATTATTAGGTTCAAGTATTATTATGGCAAATACTAAAACCAATGTTGGGCCTTGCTGGAAGAGTTTTATTCAAAGTGAACTGTCAAGAGGGCCCCATACCCCTCACCGTGTTAGGGACACAAAATCGAGGAACATAACACCAGTATGACGGAAACTAGGGCGGCAAGAGTGGAACAAAACATCAGGCATAAGGCCGAGCCTTCCACCCTTTACCAAGTATATAGGTGCATTAGTTAAATCAGAGATATTGTGATATCCCATGATATCCATGTCCCAACATGGAACAACCTGCAACTCCAACTGCAACTAGCAATGCTATAAGAGGGGCTGAGCAAAGCGGTAACATAGCCAAACAACAGTTTGCTAGGAAGGGTGAAAAGGATAGAGGCTATCGTGGAAATTTGGGAGGCTTTATAAACAAGTGGTAGGTAGCGCGACATAGCGATAGCATCTAGAAAACTAGCATAGCAAAGATAGTAGTGAGATCCAAGGTGACGGTCATCTTGCCTGAAATCCCGCCAGGAAGAAGAACGAGTCCATGAAGAAGATGATCCCATGTGGTCGAACGAATCCTCACAATCGCAACGAAATAGGAACTATCGAGAAGGAGCACAACCGGAAAGAAGCAAACAACATGGTAAACACAAAAGACATAAACAAGACATGATGCTCAACCAAGTATAATGCATGACAAGATTAAATGTTGTTACTCATGGCAAGAGATGAAACATAAGTAAACTAACTATTTAGGCAAGTTTAAATGAGTCCGAAACAACAAACAATAATTCCGGAAAATCCTCATATGCATATTTCAAATTTGGTACTGTTCTACCGTAAACACAATTTTATTATTGTTAAACAGCAAAATAAGGTGAACAAAGTTAATCTATGCATTTTTCTACCCCATTTACATATAAAGTTTATTAAAAATGGAGCTACGGTTATTTAGTTATGAAATAAAACATTTAGCGTGGCATTTATGCAAATTTAATCAAACAACAATTTTAAACATTTTAAACATGGATGAAAGTTGCATATTATGAAACTAGATGAAATTCTAAGCATTTTTTACACATATAAATTATTTACATATGATGCACGGTTAATTAGTTACTAGATGCATGAACAAGAGGGGTTTTCTGTAAAACTGCAGTCTCTGGAAAAAATGGACAAATTCGCAGAATGGGAAAACATGACAAGGGCCGAATCTGGCAGGGCCCATGGTGCACAGGAGAGGAGCTGTTGGTGCTGCTCACCCATGGGCTGAGGCCTGACTGGAAGCAGAGGAGGCCTGGCGCTGGCTGCAGGCCACACAGGCGGATCAAGGCAAGGCAGGGCAAGTCAACGCGCTCGGGAGCGCTGACCCCATCGATGCATGCGCGCAGCTTGAGGTCCTGGCGCTCGTCTCCCTCGAACAGAAGATGCAGCAACGGGACTGCGATGGCGCTGGCCTCGAACGACGACGGCAGCAGCAGGTACTCCGGCCGGCGAGGGCGCAACATGGGGAGGCGGAGAAGCGGGACTTGGGGACGAGGCATCGGCTTGGTCTAGATCAGAGAGGCCATGGCGTGGTGCTCTCCTATGGTGACAAAGAACGGTGGCAGGCGGGTCAACAGCAGCGCAAGGAATACATGGGAAGAAGAAGAGCGCGTGGTAGAGTCGAGGTTACTGGCGGCTCGCCGGAGTTATGAGGACGACAGGGTCCAGACCTGAACTAGTAGGTGTGCTCGAGAGGATGGGGCCTCGGGTGTTCGCTCGTCATGGACGAAGGCGGCTGCAGGGCTGAAGGCCGACGGGAATGCAGGCACTGGTGCTGCTCGGGATCGAGGATTTTCTCTCCCGAGAAAGGAGGCGGCGGGATCGAGGGGAAGCTTCGGGCTGGTACTGGTTGGTGGAAGAAGTGAGCGGGTGGAGAGGTGGAGGCTGCCAGTTGGGCAGGTGGATCAGGAGGAGATCCCAAGGAGGAAGAGACAAGAGGAGTGGCGGCGGCACGATGGGATCGATAGGACAAGGTCCCTAGTTTTTAGGGTTGGTCTAGTTTATATAGGTAGGGGATTAGGATAGGGGTTATCTGGACTCTCCAATCGGAATCGGATGGCCCGGGAACATTAGGTTAGGAAGTCCAACGAATAAAATGACGATATTTTTGGGATGTTTGGGGATGATTCGGACCCAATGGTCACGACTGAGCAGTTCGGGTTCGGGACAGTTTCGGACGCACATGCGAGGGGTCGATGAAATGTGTAAAGAGGCTGGACATATAGACGAGAGGGGAAATCGAAGATAACACGGTCTGATGAAAGGCCACGGAGAAGACAAGAGAGAGAGCGCAGCCCGGCTGGTCTGAGAGAAGGTCAACACAGACAAGGGAGAAGAGGCAACTACGAGCGGATGCAAATTTTAGAAAACATGCATATGAAATGCACATGATGACATGGCAAAATGCAACACGCAAGCAAATGACATGGCAACGACGGCGAATAACTGGAAGACACCTGGCGCATCGGTCTCGGGGCGTTACAACTCTCTTCCACTAACAAGAGATCTCGTCCCGAGATCTTAGGAACGAGGCAGAAGAAAAGAGGATGAAGTGAAATAAAAATGCCAAAGAGGAGAAGAACAAAGTCGAGAACACTCGAGTAGATAAGAGGAACGACGAATATGACGAGAATCAAAAGCTCAAGGACAAGATAGATTCTGAAACCACTCCGGTTAGAATAAGATAGAAACGGAATAAGAACGAAAGAATTGTGATAGCAACCCAGTTGAACATGGAATGGTATAGAATATGAACTTGACAAGATGGAACGATACTTGTTGAGAGAAACAACACAATGCCTCCGGAAAAATTGAAAGAAGAACGAAGAAGAAAATGACAACTTCTACCACAATTGAGTTTGAAAAACATCCTTATGAAGAAGGGTTGAACGAAGTTGTTGGATATTCAACAATGGAAAGAATAAGCTTGTTGTGGGCTTATGGAAAACATCTCAAAATTATGAGGTGATATCCGGCCACACACGAAAATGATTGAATAGCTGAGAAGAACGAAAAGATACTTACGCTCCTCCAACAAGATTCTTGATGAACACTTCGAGACGCAAGAGGAAAAGATACTTACGCTCCTCCAGGATGATTCTTGATGAACACTTGAAGGATGAATTATATACTTAATGAACCACCATGAAGAACTCCGGTAACAAAGGGTGATGAGATAGAATTGAAGGATTAAAGAATATGGTGACTCCTTGCGATGATTTAGATTGAGCTTCGCGACGAGACAGGCTAGAAAACTAGGAGCTCCGGAAAAGAAAAGATGAACCGAGATATTATTCATCATGAACAATCTCCGAAGCAAGGAATTAATCCACTTGATGAAAGAAGAATAAGAATTATGTTATGCTTATCCTTCATCAATTAAATTGAGGAGAAGCAATGGATTGCATACAACTTATTCGCGTTGGAAAAGATTAAGGGGAGATATAGCGTAAAATTTGGGAAGGTCTTCATGAACCACTGGTAGGATTGGAAAGAACGAATGAATTGATATGATAAGAACGGAAGAGGAACCTTGAACGAACCACCGTGGCAATGAAAACGAACAAAGAGAAGAGAACGAATCGCCGGAAACAATTAGAAAACGAACGAAGATACTTCAGTGAATCAAGATGCAAGAGAACGAAGAGATCGCGAACTGATTAAAGAAAGCTTGAACGAAGCACTGGTACAAATATGGGAACAAACGAAGTTGAAAACTTGGAACGAAGAAATATTCTGTAATGGAGGCCTCTAGATAATCGAAACGGAAAAACAACTCCTGAAATACCGCGGATGGGTAAGAAAATAATTTCTGACAAACGGAATAATTTCAGAGGATAACATGAAGTAGAACCACGAATCTTCAAGAGAACAGACAAGATTTAGAGGAAAAACTCTTCTTCGGTCTTCAAATGTTGAGAATTACGATGAGAAACACCACCAAAATTGTTGAGATACTCTGGGAGAATGAGAAGCGAAGAGGTTGGGCCAACAATGAAAATAATTTGAAATCGATCTTGGAAAAACATCTGACTAATGAAATTCATTCTTATGTCAAATTTGAAAAGAATTTGTGAATAACTCCAGAAAATTAGAAGAGTCAGGTAAGATCCTGGGAATAAACCTGTGGGTTAGGGCCCACTAAAAAGAAGCATCATTGGAAAGGATTGTTTAAAAGAGAGATGACGCACCGGAATGATTGAAAGACTTGAATGAGGTGACAACCTCGAAATAATTGAAGGCAAACACGAATCTTCTGAGATGTCTTCAACACTTTAGAAAGATAAACTGGCGAGAGGCGAACGAGCAAAAGGAAAACATTTGAGTCGAGGAAAATAATATGATCAAACCGAGAAACATGAATTGAATCCACCGGAAAGAAAACGAGATGAACCATGATGAAGCTGACGAGAATTCACTGGTTGAGACAATTGAGGAAAGATTGAAGAGGCTCCGCACGAATGAAATTGATGCTCGAATAGAGGCTCACACTCTGGGGAAAAAAGGGGTGGGAGGGCGGGAAAACAAAGGCAGCTTGGAACGAGGAACCGACGAATAACTTGAAGAGAAAAGCACCGGTTGAAGTAACTGAGGAAAGAATGCAAATGCTTTGCACGAGTAGGATGGATACTCGATTAAGGACACCGGCTCCGAGAAGAAAAGTGGTGGGAGGGTGGGAAAAAAAGACAACTTCATACGAGGGAACAACGTCATTGACAAAGAACTTAGGATTGATCTCGTAAAAGACGACGAGAGAAGTGCGCCGGATGAAAAGAGCTGACATCGCAACGAATGAAAACTAAGTGCGTGATCCTAAAAAAATTTGAAGGGGAAGAGGAGTATATCAAAACACCTACGTCAAGATTTCCTTACCGGAGCAATGAAGGGGCTGAGGAGTAAAAAGAATTCCCACTCTCCGATATAACTAGACTCCAAAAAATAATTCTTCTAGACTCGACAACGGCCAACTAAGGTCAATCAAGGGGGCTCCTATGGTCGGTCGAGGCTCTGATACCAACTTGTCACGCCCAATATGCGACTCTATCCTAAAGGAACTCGAATGTCCCACCAAGGATAGAACCGCATACTGACACACTTTTGCAAGGTGGATATCATTACATCGTACCATTACATAATAGTTGGGAAAACATACAAAGCATATACAAGTGCCGCAAGAATACATCAACTCCATACATGAGAACAACATCCGACTATGGATGTAACACAAACAAAAGCTCAAACGACATCCACCCTGCTAGCCCAGGCTGCTGACCAGGAAACTAACCCAAGAACGAAGAAGAACTAGAAGAAGAACTCCAAAACAAGCCCACATTGCTCTCGCGTCATGAACATCGTGTAACCTGTACCTGCAGCTATTGTTGTAGTAATCTGTGAGCCACGAGGACTCAACAATCCCATTACCATGGGTATCAAGACTAGCAAAGCTTAATGGGTATGGAAAGGATAAGTGGTGAGGTTGCAGCAAGCGACTAAGCATGTATTATGGCTAACTTACGAGTACAAGAATAAGATGAGAAACTACGCAACGGTCGCAAACTAATAATGATCAATATGTGATGTGAACTACTTACGTTCAAACAAACCCAACCGTGTTCTCCTCTCGAACTTCCCCGAAAAGAGACAGTCACGGTTACGCAACACGGTTGGTGTATTTTATTTGATTTTACTTCAGGTCCTCTACAACCGGATATTAACAAAGTCACATCTGCCACATAACCGTGGGCACGCCTTTCGAAAGTTTAAACCCTGACAATCCTCCATCGCGGGACCCTCCGATCAGACTCGGAATCCCGGTGCACAAGACATTTCGACACTGGTAAAACAAGTCCAGCAAGACCTCCCGACGTGTCGACACCCTGATAGTAGCTGCGCATATCTAGTCTCAGGCCACGATGGCTGTGACATCCTACGAGTAAAACCAGCCCTTGAGTTTCCCCGAGGTGGCCCCACAGTCTACCCATTTGGGACCAACACCATCAGCACTGACCCCCTGCTATGTAGAAAAAATCCTCGGGTTCATGACGCCCTATGCCAATTAATTATTAGGTTCAAGTATTATTATGGCAAATGTTTAAACCAATGTTGGGCCTTGCTGGAAGAGTTTTATTCAAAGCGAACTGCCAAGAGGACCCCATACCCCTCACCGTGTTAGGGACGCAAAATCAAGGAACATAACACCGGTATGAAGGAAACTAGGGCGGCAAGAGTGAAACAAAACACCAGGCATAAGGCTGAGCCTTCCACCCTTTACCAAGTATATAGAGGCATTAATTAAGTAAGAGATATTGTGATATCCCATGATATCCATGTCCCAACATGGAACAACCTGTAACTGCACCTACAACTAGCAACGCTATAAGAGGGGCTGAGCAAAGCGGTAACATAGCCAAACAACGGTTTGCTAGGAAGGGTAAAAAGGTCAGAGGCTATCATGGCAATTTGGGAGGCTAGATAAACAAGTGGTAGGTAGTGCGACATAGCGATAGCATCGAGAAAACTAGCATAGCAAAGATAGTAGTGAGATCGAAGGTGACGGTCATCTTGCCTGAAATCCCACTTGGAAGAAGAACGAGTCCATGAAGAAGACGATCCCACGTAGTCGAACGAATCCTCACAATCGCAACGAAACAGGAACTATCGAGAAGGAGCACAACCGGAAAGAAGCAAACAACATGGTAAACACGAAAGACATAAACAAGACATGATGCACAACCAAGTATAATGCATGACAAGATTAAATGTTGTTACTCATGGCAAGAGATGAAACATAAGTAAACTAACTATTTAGGCAAGTTTAAATGAGGCCGGAACAACAAACAATATTTCCAGAAAATCGTCATATGCATATTTCAAATTTGGTATTGTTCTGCCCTAAACACCATTTTATTGTTGTTAAACAGCAAAATAAAGTGCACCAAGTTAATCTATGCATTTTTCTACCCCATTTACATATAAAGTTTATTAAAAATGGAGCTACAGTTATTTAGTTATGAAATAAAACATTTAGCATGGCATTTATGCAAATTTAATCAAACAACAATTTTAAACATGGATGAAAGTTACATATTATGAAACTAGATGAAATTCTAAGCATTTTACACATATAAATTATTTACATATGATGCACGGTTAATTAGTTACTAGATGCATGAACACTATGGTTTTTTTTGTAAAACTGAAGTCTCTCAAAAAAATGAACAAATTCGCAGACCGGGAAAAAACATGACATGGGCCGAAACTGGCAGGGCCAATAGTGCATAGGAGAGGAGCTGTTGGGGCAGATCACCCATGGGCTGAGGCCCGACTGGAAGCAGAGGAGGCCTGGCGCTGGCTGCGGGCCACACTGCAGGTACTCCGGCCGGCGAGGGCGCAACTTGGGGAGGTGGAGAAGCTGGACTTGGGGACGAGGCATCGGCTTGGTCCGGATCAGAGAGGCCATGGCCTAGTGCTCTCCTGTGGTGACAAAGAACGGTGGCAGGTGGGTCAATAGTAGCGCAAGGAATACACGGGAAGAAGAGGAGCGCATCGTAGAGCCGAGGTTACCGGCGGCTCGCCGGATTCATGAGGACGACAAGGTTCGGACCTGAACTCGCAGGTGTGCTCAGGAGGACGGAGCCTCGGGTGCTGGCTGGTCGCGGACGAAGGCGGCTGCAGGGCCGAAGGCCGACGGGGATGCAGGCGCTGGTGCTGCTCGGGATCGAGCCTTTGCTCTCCCGAGCAAGGAGGCGGCGGGATCAAGGGGAAGCTTCTGGCTGGTTCTGGTTGGTGGAAGAAGCGAGCGGGTGGACAGGTGGAGGCTGCCAGTTGGGCAAGTGGATCAGGAGGAGATCCCAAGGAGGAAGAGACAAGAGGAATGGCGGTGGCGCGATGGGATCGATGGGACAAGGTCCCTAGGTTTTAGGATTGGTCTAGTTTATATAGGTAGGGAATTAGGATAGGGGTTATCTGGACTCTCCGGTAGGAATCAGACGGCCCCGGAAAAATAGGTTAGGAAGTCCAATGAATAAAACAAAAATATTTTTGGGATGTTTGGGGATGATCCGGACCCAATGGTCATGATTGAGCGGTTCGGGTTCGGGACAGTTTCGGACGCACACGCGAGGGGTCGATGAAATGTGTAAAGAGGTTGGACATATAGACGAGAGGGGAAATCGAAGACAACAGGGTCTGACAAAATGCCACAGAGAAGACAAGAGAGAGAGCGCAGCCCGGCTGGTCTGAGAGAAGGTCAATAGAGACAAGGGAGAAGAGACAACTACAAGCGGATGCAAATTTTGAAAAACATGCAGATGAAAATGACATGGAAAAATGCAACACGCAAGCAAATAACATGGCAACAACAACGAATAACTGGAAGACACCTGGCGCATCGGTCTCAGGGCGTTACAATAGTAGAGATAAGTATTTCTCTTACTTATGAAACCAAGGTTATCAATCCAGTAGGAGAACCAAGCAACATTATGTAAACAACACCTACACACAAACAACTAATACTTGCAACCCAACGCGTAGAGGGGTTGTCAATCCCTCAACGGTTATGCGCAAGATTAAATTGTATTGGTGTTGATAGATAGATCCGACAAAAATAAAAAATAAAGTAAATAAAAGAAAATTGCATCGAGGTATTTTTGCTTTTAATATATGATAGAAAATAGACCCGGGGGCCATAGTTTTCACTAGAGGCTTCTCTCAAGAAAATAACATATGGTGGGTAGACAAATTACTGTTGGGCAATTGACAGAAAAGCAAATAATTATGACGATATCCAAGGAAATGACCGTGTATATAGGCATCATGTCCAATATTAGTAGACTAAAACAATTCTGCATCTACTACTATTACTCCACACATCGACTGCTATCCAGCATGCATCTAAAGTATTAAGTTCATAAAGAACGGAGTAACGCCTTAAGCAAGATGACATGATGTAGACAAAGTACACCCAAATTAATATGAATAGACCCCATCTTTTTATCCTTAATGGCAACGATACAAGTACGTGTCATGTCCCTTTCTGTCACTGGGATTAAGCAACACAAGATCGAATCTAGCACAAAGGACCTCTCCCATTGCAAGATAAATAAATCTAGGTATCCAAACCAAACAGATAGATTGGAGAGAAATACAAATCTATAAGAATCATGGATAAAATACTTCAGAGAAGACTCAAATAATATTCATTGATAATCTGATCATAAACCCACAATTCAATGAATCCCAACAAATACACCGCAAAAAGGGTTATATCGAATAGATATGCAAGAACATCGAGGAAAATATTGTATTGAAGATCAAAGAGAGAGAAGAAGCCATCTAGATACTAGTTATGGACCCATAGATCTATGGTGAACTATTCACATGGCAAGAAAAACCGATGTAGTTGGCCTAATAACTAAACCAAAGATTCGAAGAAGAAATACGAGGCTATTAATAATCTTGCATATCAGAGATCAGAGAAGACTCAAATAATATTCCTGGATAAAAGATCTGATCATAAACTCAAACTTCATCAGATCCCAATAAACATACCCCCAAAAGTCATTACATCAAATAGATCTCCAAAAGACCATTGTATTGAGAATCAAAAGAGAGAGAGAGAGAGAGAGGAAGCCAGCTAGCTAATACCTACGGACCCGTAGGTCTATGGCGGACTACTCACGCATCATCGGAGAGGCACCAATGAGGATGATGAACCCCTCCATGATGGTGTTAGGTTGGATCTCGTGGTTCTGGAACTTGCGGCGGCTGGAATTCTGTTTCGTCGACTACCCTAGGGTTTTTGGAATATTTGGGAATTTATAGGGCAAAGAGGCAGTGCAGGAGGGCTCCGTGGGGACCACAACCCCCTGGGTGCGCCTGGGCTCCTAGGCGCACCCCGGTGGGTTGTGCCCCCCACGGGCCTCCCCCTAGGTGCTTTCTTGATCCCCAAGGTGTCTTCTGGTCCAAAAAAATCTCCAAAAAGTTATGCCGCATTTGGACTCCGTTTGGTACTAACATTCTGCGAAGTGAAAAACAAGCAATAGACAACAACTGGCACTAGGCACTATGTCAATAGGTTAGTCCCAAAACTATGATATAAAGTAGCTATAAAATGATGGTAGAACATCCAAGAATGATAATATAACAACATGGACCAATCAAAAATTATAGATACGTTGGAGACGTATCAGACATATCAAGAAATTCACTCTTGTAATAGTGTCAAGCACAAATCTATATTAAGTAGTAATTCCCACATAAAAATTACGAAGAAGAATGGTAGTATATTGCTTACGAGTTGATCTATTATGAGCATTGCAAACCTTATACCCAGCATATTTGAATATCTATCCTCCCCTTTGCTTAAGTTTGAGAACTTCATTCTCAGGGGTGCATGTACCAAGGGAAGAACCAGCCATAACGATAAAGTGGGCAAGCAAGCAAGCACACAAAACATGTAAAAAGAAAAACGGAAAATATGTTTGCATTTTTGTAAAAACATTTTAGAAGTGGGGGAGATGAAAATGGGAGGCAAATGGGAAATAATGTAAATGCAAGGAGATGAAAGTTTATTCGTCGGTACTTTATAGATGTTGATGATGTTTCCCCGACAACCATGCTAGAAATTCTTCCTACTACTTGTGAGCTGTGTTGAGATTTCCTCGAAGAGGAGGGGATGATGGAGTATAGTAGAGATAAGTATTTCCCTCAGTTATGAAACCAAGTGTCGGTGGAAACGACACCTATGGAATCACGGGGATCCCTTCTACGGTTGGTGGGCGCGGGGTTGTGCAAAGAGCAGGTCTAGGAGCCAGCACAAAGATCGTTTACCCAGGTTCGGGCCGCGAGGATGCGTAAAACACTAGTCCAACTTTGGTGTATATTTGAGTGTTCTTGAGCTCTTCAACTAGCTACGGTGCGTGTGTAGTCCAAAAGATCCGAATCCTCCTCCTGGACGCCTCGGGCCTCCTTTTATAGTCAAAAGGGGTTGCCACAGTGGCACACAGCAGGTGGAAAGGTGTACAGTGTACAAGGTTATCGCCTATCATTACGGGACAAGGCGCATTAAGTGCGCTTCTTAGGTGTCCCGTTGCTTTATTGGGGACGGCAACGAGACCCATCCTGTTCGTCGCTGCTCCGTCTTGCTCTGACACGTGTCCAGGCCGACGAGGCATGCAGCGCCACGTTGGCTGGCTGGCTGCTGAGGTGGCGTGTTGGTAGGGTCTTCACGAGACCTGCATGCCACCACGTAGGTGTTTGCTAAGTTCTCCTGGAAGCCGCACGTCGCCACGCAGGTGCCTGCCCAGCTAGGTGGGCTGGCAACTGCATGGGAACAGCACTGGAGTCTTGGTAGACGTGGGCCTGGCTGCGGCCCTGTAGGTGTCCTCGGCAAGGGCCTTGCCGGGCCCCGACATGGGTCTTGTTGTGGCATCGCGGTCGTCCCCGGCAAGGATCTTGCCGGGGGTCTCGTGGGTTTGCTCAGCAAGGATCTTGCCGAGGATCGTCGTCTTCTGGTCCCCACCTGATCTTGTGTGTTTATGATCTTGACGAAGATCTACATGCCACCACGGAGGTGCCTCCTGAGCCTTGGTTCCAATGTGGTTGTTGGCGGTGTCCGAACCCTTGGGCTCAAGGGTGGCGCGTCCTGCTAGCTTTGGGCAAGTGCCCCGGCAAGGCTCTTGCTGGGGCCGCGGTGGCCACCCCGGCAAGGGCCTCGCCGGGGGAGTCCACCTCGCCCTCTTGTTCTTTGTTTTTCTTGGTCTTGGCGTTGCCTTGCACGTCTCGCACCTTCCTCTTCCCTACTTAGTGCGGCCGCGGGCGCGGCTCTGACTGCCCGTGCACAAGTAGAGGGGTACAAAAAGGGCCCCTACTTTTTTACACCGACAGGAGCCCCCGGCCCTGGGCCACACATAAGCGCAACACATTGTTGCGCCAGGCCCAGAACGGTGCGCGGGCAGGCGGGGCTGAGTTTTGCCGCATAATTCCCTTGCTCGTTGCGCTTCTGTAGCGACCAGACCTCAAACAGTCTGTGCTGCTGTGCACCAGTGTCATCCCTGGATCAGTAATGCTGACACGCACAGTACAAATGGAGGATTTATAATAGAGTAGCAATCACACACTTATTACAACGAATATCTCAAAAGAGAATAAGTATGATAAATATGGCTTAAGGCCATCTAATACGATAACAGCGGAAGACTTGGAAGAATAGTGAGTCCATCAACTCCAACGGCATCACTGAGTATAAGACCATGACCTAAGGCACCTTACTCGTCGTCTGAAAAGTCTGCAACATGAAACGTTGCAGCCCGGAAACGGGTCAGCACATGGAATATGCTGGAAATGTAACACATAGAGAGTAATGAACATAATAATGCTATACTACATGCATATATGGCTGGTAGAAAGCTCTATGGTTACAGTTTTGCGAAAAGCCAGTTTTTCCCTACTGCAAAGGAATAAATTTTATTTAACAATCATGGTGGTTGTTAAACATTGAGATGGTTGACAGCATCTCAATCCCAATTAAGTATCATCATTAACCCAACAAAATTAATTAAAGTAACATGATGAGACTCACATGATAATCCAAGTACTAGATACTCAAGATGTCCATAACCGGGGACACGGCTAACCATGATTAGATTGTACACTCTGCAGAGGTTTGCGCACTTTTCCCCACAAGACTCGATCTCCTCCGTTGGATTTCTCGCACTACATGGTGTTTGAGAAACGGATGACCGAGACACAGGTTTTCAGAAGCGTTAGCACCTTACGATGGGTAGACCGGTACACCTACATCCCCTACATCTGCTAGTCTACCACTGTAAGAGTTCACACAACTTAATCAACTATGCTAGAGCCCATAATAGCTTGTGGCTGCACACGGAAGTTTCTAGCATGAATAATCTCATGATCCCTTTGAACCTGGGTGGCGGTCCAAAAGAAAACAGGCAATCCTGGAATACCCAGGTACCTCAATCCACCCAGATGTGAGTTTTAGTTGCCACCTTAAGTTTAACCATATATTAACAATCTCACATCTGTCATGGATATCTCTCAAACCCAATCCACGTCTACAAGCATAGCATAGCAATATAAGCAACGGAGAAGTAACTCCCAAGGGTTTGATAATAAAACAGGTGATAGGTACTACCCACAATTTAATTAGATCCTAACCATGCAATGTTTGAGGGTTGATCTAATGCAACAAAACTGGGTAGTAAAGGGGTATGATCAAAGTGTTACTTGCCTTACTGATGATCCGCGAAACCTAGTGATTCGAAGTAGCAAGCGGCACACTCCGGGTACTCTATCGTAAACAAACAAGCAAACAATAAGTACTCATCTAATGCACAGGTAAAACTCAAGTAAGAGAACTAACCAGAAATTCAACTTAAGAACTCTGGTTTGGAAAAAGAATCAATCAAACGAAGCAACGAAAATCAAACGGCGAAAGAAACAAGCTTCGTTTACTAATCTGGATCTAAATCAAATTTTACAGTAGAAAAACTTGTTTGAGTAGGTTAAACGGAAAGAGAATTTCGAGACGAAACTCTAGGCGCTTAAATCGCCTGATTCCGATAAACGAGCGAAAAGTTAAACTAAAACGAAAATCTGATCAGAAATCGCGATCTGGAATAATCGCGGAAAATTCGTCGAAAAAGAAAATTGACGAACAGTTAAACGAACGGACGTTCGTTAATAGCGTCAATCCGACGAACACGTTCGTTAAAACGAACGGGTCGGTGAACGTTCACTAGATCATTAAACCGAACTAGGGTTTAGAAAGAAAAAAAACGAACGGTTTTTTTAAAGAAAGCCGGCACGGCGGCGGCGGCGGCTCGGCTACCTTGTCGGCAGCTCCGGCGGGTCGGGCGAGGGCGGCGAGGGGCGGCGGGGTTCGGGCGTCGGCGGGGCGAGGAACGGGCGGCGTACAGCGGCTCCGGCGGCTCCTCCTTCGGGCGGCGGGGCGGGCGGCTCCTGGCGGTGGGGACGGGTGCAGGTCGGGGCGCCGGGGTGAAGAGAAGGACGGGGGGGGGGCTCAGGGTATAAAAGGAGGGGGGTGTCGTGCAGGAGGGGGCAAGGCGGCGGCGGCGACGAGTCCGGGAGGGACACGGCCGGCGGCGTCGTCTCCGTCTCGGTCTCCAGGAGAGAGACGAGGCGCGGGCTGGTTGGGCCGCGCGGCTGGGCTTCGGCCTAGTCGGCGCTCGACGTTTTTTTATATAAATAATTCGCCGAATCTAAAAATAATTGCAGAAAAATAAAAAAAAATCCAAAAATGCTAAAACAAATTTTCCCCATCTAATTAAAATAATTACAACGAGATGAACATTTTTCTTGGCCCAAAAATGCAGTTTTGAAAACGTGCAATTTTTTTTAATGCAAACAAAATTGCAAATAAAATCCGAATAGAATAAAATATTTGATTTTAATATTTTTCCTCCAATATTTCAATTATTTTGGAGAAGTCATATTTTCTCCTCTCATTTATTTTAATATGAAATATTTTTCGGAGAGAAAATAATTAAAACCAAAATCCTTGTTTCCTTATTTGATAAAAATCAAATAGGAAAGTCAAGAAAATCCCCAACTCTCTCCGAGGGTCCTTGAGTTGCTTAGGATTTTTTCGAGGATTTGCCAAAAATGCAATAAAATATCTATGCAATGATGATCTAATGTATAACATTCCAAATTGAAAATTTGGGATGTTACAGCTTCCCCACGACCCGCGTTGAATGCGCGTCGTGGAGGGTCGTGCATGACGTGGGGGTCACGCGTGGGGCGGTTCCTGCCTCATGCGTCACATCGTGGTAAAGAGACGGCCCGCGCCTTCCCCATAAAAAGAGGAAGACGCAGGGGCGGGGCTCATTTACTGAGCGGACTCGGGTCGTGGCCTTCGAGGCGCCCGTGCCCCGCGATCACGGGGTGGAAAACGGTCGCCTCACTTGTCCCGATGATTTCTGTTCACTCGCCATGTGTCTTGAATGACAAGGCGGGAAACCAGGCCGCCGCTGATTGGAGCAGCGGGTCGGTCTTGATTCCCTGCGCCCTTGATGGCCGGATTGGTTGAGCGGGGCGGCTGAGCCCCGACCCCGCCCCTTTATAAGAGGGGGGTGAAATGGCACCCCTCAATCTTTCACCATCCGCCTCTTTCCACCTTGGCTTCTTTCTCTCTTCTGTTATCGCGAGAGGGTGCGCCGGTGCTTCGACGGTGGCGTCGAGGGTCTCCATGAATGACAAGGCGGGAAACCGGGCCGCCGCTGATTGGAGCAGCGGGTCGGTCTTGATTCCCTGCGCCCTTGATGGCCGGATTGGTTGAGCGGGGCGGCTGAGCCCCGACCCGGCCCCTTTATAAGAGGGGGGGGGTGAAATGGCACCCCTCAATCTTTCACCATCCGCCTCTTTCCACCTTGGCTTCTTTCTCTCTTCTGTTATCGCGAGAGGGTGCGCCGGTGCTTCGACGGTGGCGTCGAGGGTCTCCTCTCGACAGCGCGCCCCTCCTTCCCAAGAGCTCAAGGCGGCGGAGCCGTCCATGAGGGGAAGGGGGAGGGGTGAGGCCCAGGTCGCCGTGGCGCTCGGGGAAGAGGATGACGGGGCGGCGCATCGGCCTCGCCTCCGCCGGCGGTCCCCTCCCCCAATGGAGGGCCACGTCGGGGACCAGCCCCGTGAGTTCTTCATCAGGCTGCACCGGCCAGCGTGTCGTCGTCTTCGTCTCCCTACTCCATTCGCTCGGGTGATGGAGCTCGACCCGCCACAGTCTCTGAGGTTGCATATGAGGGGCTGCGGGAATGGCGACACGCGGGTTGATGTCGACTTTCCCGCCCACTACTAGGAAAAGGGCTATAGATAATATGGACATTAATGGCGCATCGTGTGTCGGTGCGCCATTAGTGTGATGGACACTAATGGCGCACCACATCCACGGTGCGCCACTACTAACAATTTTTTTAAAACTAGTAATGGCGCACCATGGGATAGTGCGCCATTTCTAGTTTTAACTAGTAATGGCGCACCACACCCTCGCTGCGCCACTACTAGCAAATAATTTTTTATGTTTTTTTCAAAGTTAGTAATGGCGCACCGTGGGTGTGGTGCGCCATTACTAGTCACGGTGCGCCATTACTAACTTTGACCCAAAATTCCAACGAATGCACCCCCCCCCCCCCGTGGACCGCCTTTTCAGTTTTAAAAAATAAAAGAAAATGATGAAAATGTCAAAAAAAATAAAAGAAAATAAGTTTCCCATGTGATATGTGGTCTAGTTGTTGGGAAAATTTACAAATATGAATTTCGACTTTATTTGCAAAATCTCTCTGGAATTTGTAAAATGGGCATAACTTTTGCATACGAACTCGTATTAAAAACTTTTTTATATGAAAAATCATCTACTCGAAAAGTTACATCCGAATTCAACCGGGGGAACCCCGTTGAACATTTTTAGAATCCCCAAATACCTAACAGAATAAAAGATATGGGGCTTTTAAGATCTAGAGGGGGAAAATGGAAAAAATTTCAAACTTAGTAGTGGCGCACCACTAGCTAGGTGCGCCACTAGTAACAAAAAAATTGGTTTGAATTTTTTTTGAAAATATATTTAAAATATGATACGTAATATGAACGAAAGTTTGAAATATTTTTTCAAAATTTCATCACACTCATGAACATGAACAAAGTCCTAGACATCAACAAAGTTTAATAGGATTGATATGCTAGATATATCAACAAGTGCGTGTTAAGTGAGCTGGTGCTGGGTTGGATAGAACTCTGAAGTTAAGCGTGCTTGGGCTGGAGTAGTGTGAGGATGGGTGACCTTTTGGGAAGTTTGACAACGGAGTGCAATTTCACTTGAGATTAAGCATATTGACCCGAGATTAAGCCATAGTGACCCGAGATTAAGAAAAAAACGAAAAAAAAATTGAAAAACTTTTTTTTGAAAAAAAATTGTTAGTAATAGCCCACTTCTATGTGGTGCGTAATTACTAGTGGTGTGATGCTAGTGGCGCACCTGTAGTGCGCCATTAATGGCCAAAACAGATGCGCCACTAGCAGGCCTTTTCCTCGTAGTGGCCCCTCACGTGATGTATCTTCGTCGCGGATGGGAGACCTTCGCTCGTATCCACAGCCTGACGGCGGAGCTCGTTCTCTATTTCAAACCCATCGCCCTTTTTTGCCTTCACCTGCCGCACCTAGGAGGAAGAGGGCAAGAACGGGGATCACGGGGCACTTATCTTTTTTCAGTTTGTAAGCCGACGGGCCTTAGTAGAATTTAGACCTTGTAACCCCCTTGCTTATGTATGCATTCCATACAAATTGTACTTGTTAGCAACGTATTGATGAAGATAAGGGTGTTTGTCGGGTTTTGTTTGTGCGTGGGCGAGGGACACACCAAGGAGCGAGTCCTCGTTATCTTAAGATAAACACTGTACCCCGGCAACAGGCCTTGCCGTCCTGCTCTATAGCTCGGCTACACTCACGTCCTTGGCGGAGCTAGAGGCCGAGTAGGATTAGGCCCTTCGCTTGTCCCCTTCCCATCGCACTACAGCCAAGTTCCGGCCCAAAGTAAGGCTTTCGGACACGGGACAAAGGGAGCAAGATGGTATGAGAGCGAGCGAAGTCTCGTACGTTCAAGTTTCATACAGAGGCACAGAGTGGGGGAGAAAAACTTATCTGATGTCGCAGCCCCCGGCAACCTTGGCTTGCCGTGTTTGGATTCTCAGGCCCGCAGCCCCCGGCAACCTTGGCTTGTCGGGGTCCGGGCGTCGGCCTCTTCTCTTTCCTTCCAAAATAGCTCAGCAGAAATGTCCACGCACCCTGCGAACCCAAAAAGGATGGAAAGGAACAGAGAGATGCATACTCGACCTCTATGCTAAGGGTTAGTCGCCGCTAAGCACTATCAACCCTAACACAGAAAGAGACTCAACCTAGGATGCATGCTAAAACTTAGGGCGCCAGCGCTTCTTTTATTTATACTCAGGTCTGCGCCTGGCTTTGTACAAAGGGTTACATGCCTTGCCGGCAAGGCTTGTACACAAGATGGTTTGTCGGGGAGCCCGGCAACCGCGCCTTATGGGTAAAACTTGCGAAGATGTTCGATGTTCCAGGAGTTGCTCACTGGAATACCATCTTTGGTCTCCAGGCGGACTGCGCTGGGCCTGGTGACTCGTGGTACCCGGTTAGGGCCTTCCCACTTTGGCGTCAACTTGTTGGAATTCTTGGCCGACTAAGCGTGCCGAAGAACAAGGTCGCCTTCCTCAAAGCTTCGGGCATGAACTACGGCTATGGTAACGACGCAAGGCTTGCTGGTAGCGTGATGCTCGCATAGCCGCCCGAAGACGATCTTCTTCAAGGAGCGTTGCGTCATCTTGCCACAACTGCTCTTGCTCAAGCTCATCATACACTCGAGGTGACCCGTATGTGAGTTCCGTGGGGAGAACTGCTTCTGCCCTGTAAATGAGGGACAAGTGTGTCTGGCCGGTGGCTCGATTTGGTGTCGTTCTCATTGACCAAAGAGCCGCCGACAATTCATCAATCCAGCGTCGTCCGCACCTGCGTAGCCTGTCAAAAGTCCTTGTCCGGAGGCCACGCAACACTTCAGCATTCGCCCTCTCAGCCTGGCCGTTGCTCCATGGATGTGCAACCGAGGCAAAACAAACCTTGCTGCCAAGGTCCTGGATGTACTGCAAGAAGGCGTGGCTCGTGAACTGTGTGCTGTTGTCGGTGATGACTCTATTTGGCACACCAAGACGGCAGACTAGCCCCTTGAAGAATTTGACGGCTGATTGTGTTGTCACCTTTCTCACTGCCTCCACCTCCGGCCACTTTGTGAACTTGTCGATTACAACGTACAAGTACTCAAAGCCCCCGACAGCACAGGGAAAGGGGCCCAGTATGTCGAGCCCCCAGACCGAGAACGGCCAGGAAAGAGGGATTGTTTGGATGGGTTGAGCTAGTTGATGAAGCTTCTTTGAATGAAACTGGCATGCTTCACACTTGGTTACTAGCGCCGTTGCATCCTGGAGGGCTGTGGGCCAGAAGAAACCTTGCCAGAATGCCTTGCCGGCAAGGGCCCTCGACCCTATGTGGGAGCCACATACGCCTCCGTGTATCTCTGCCAATAGCTCCAGTCCTTCCTCCCGGGGGATGCACTTCAATTTCACACCGTTTGGTCTTTTTCCGTACAGAACGTCATCGACAAACTGATACATGGCAGACCGACGAGCTACTTTCTCTGCTTCTTCCTGCTCCTTAGGGAGTTCCCTGTTTGGAGGAATCGGACGGTATGCTGTGCCCATGCCGGAGCCTGGGGCTCGACGGCAAGGACCAAAGGCATTTCCTCTGCCATGGGAGTGGCTGTATCTATGGCTAGGGTTTGACGCCCTGCCGGAGTCTGTCTCCCCGTGGCAGGCTTGGCGTCGACGGCAACATCCTTACCGGCGGCTCCTGGGAGCTCGGCGGGAAAGTACTTGCCAGGGCCTGATTTCCTGCACTTGTTCTGCTCTGTCGATGGTTCAATGGATGGTTGAGTTAACTGAAGCACAAAAGTACCTGGTTCCACACGTAGTTTGAGTGCAGTGCGCTTCGACAGCTAATCAACAGTGTCGTTCTCCACTCAGGGAACATGCCCCGCTTGTATACCGACAAAACGCTCCTCCAGCTTCCTCACCTCATCCACGTAGGCCTCCATCAATGGGCTTTGATAGTCTTTGTTAACTTGCTTGACGACGAGCTGTGAATCACCCCTGACGATGAGCTTCTTGATCCCGAGGTCTGCCGCGATCCTGACACCGGCAAGCAACTCCTCGTATTCAGCAGTGTTGTTTGTTGACATCTCCCTGGGAAAGTGCATCTGGACTACATACTCGAGATGCTCTCCGGTGGGTGCAAAGAGTAGCACACCAGCACCGGCGCCTTGCAGCGAGAAAGCCCCGTCAAAGTGCATAATCCAGTTGCGACTTGTTTCCTTGCCGGGACAGTGGTCTCCTGGATCTCTTCGTCGGGCGTTGAGGTCCATTCGGCAATGAACTCTGCCAAGACTCTACTCTGGATCGTCGAAGTACTTTCGAACTTCAAACCAAAGCTTGACAGTTCCAAGGCCCATTCCACAATCCTCCTGGTTGCGTCTGGTTATGCAATATCCGTTGCAACGGGAGGCGGGTGACGACGGTGATTTCGTGGGCTTGGAAGTAATGACGCAGCTTCCTCGAGGCCATAAGGAGGCCGAAGAGCAATTTCTGCATGCCGGAGTACCTTGATCTAGCCCCCTGCAATAGGGAGCTGACAAAGTAAACCGGGTGCTGCATCATCTTCTTCTTCTGCACCACTCCATTAGGTTGCACGGGCCCTGTCCCGCCGGCGTCAGACTCTGTCGGGGGCCTCGCCTCGCTCGCACCAGGCCCTGCCGGGGGAAGCTTTGGCTTGTCATCCGCCCGTCCTGCCGTTGCCGCTGCCTCTTCGTCGACCTCCCTCTGTGCCACTAACGCGGCGCTAACCACTTGGTTTGTTGCCGCAAGATACAGCAGCAACGGCTCTTGTGGTTTAGGCGCAACCAGTATTGGTTTAGAGGAGAGGTGCTTCTTCAAATCCTCCAGTGCTGCTTCGGCCGCTAGGGTCCACTCCATTGGGCCCGCCTTCTTCAAGATTTTGAAAAAGGGGAGGGCACGCTCGGCAGACTTGGAAATGAACCTGCTCATGGCGGCAACACAACCAGTGAGCCAGCGCACATCCTTGATCCGCTTAGGTGCCTCAATTTGCTCAATGGCCTTGATCTTATCTAGATTCGCCTCGATCCCGCGTTGTGACACAAAGAACCCGAGGAGTTTGCCGGACAGAACACCGAAGACACACTTCTCACGGTTCAACTTGAGGTTGATCTTGCGCATATTTGCAAACGTCTCTTCTAAATCTTGCACGAGTGTCGCCTTGTCCTTGGTTTTGACCACTATGTCATCCATATAAGCTTCCATATTTCTATGTAGCTGGGGCTCAAAACCAATTTGGACTGGTCTTGCAAACATTGAGCCAGCACTCTTCAACCCGAAAGGCATTCGTAAAAAGCAATATGTACCCCATGGGGTGATGAATGTTGTCTTCTCTTCATCTTCTCTCATCATGAAGATCTGGTGGTATCCTTAGTAGGCGTCGAGGAACGATAACAAGTCGCACCCGGTCGTGGAGTCAACAATCTGGTCAATGCGAGGCAACGGGAAAGTGTCCTTTGGACAAGCCTTATTGATATCCGTGTAATGAATACACAACCTCCACTTCCCATTTGCCTTGCGCACCACCACTGGATTGGCCAACCACGCCGGATGGAGTACTCCCCTCACCAAGCCTGCCGCTTCTAACTTCTTGATCTCCTCCGTGATGAACTCCTGCCGCTCCAAAGCTTGCTTCCTGACCTTCTGCTTGACAGGTCACGCATGAGGACAGACAGCAAGATGGTGCTCAATCACCTCCCTGGGAATGCTGGGGATGTTGGATGCTTGCCATGCAAACACATCGACATTCGCTCGCAGGAAGGTGACGAGCACGCTTTCCTATTTGCTGTCAAGGGAGGAGCTTATGGTGAAAGCCCCTCCCGTGCCATCCTCCTTGACGGACACCTTCTTGGTCTCTGGTGGCGCTGCTCTAGATTTCTTGCTCTTGCCAGTGGATCTCTCTGGCACGTCCTCAACGGGAGCACAGCACTCCGAAGAGGTGCGCTTGCCGGAGTGGGTGCGAGAGGTCTTGCCGGTCTTCTTCCCTCCTGGGACTTCGGCGGCAGGAGCAAGTGCCTTGGCGGCAGTCGCTGCAACTACCTCCCGGTAGAGTTGGTCAGCGCAGATAAGCGCATCCTTCTTGTCGGAGGGGACGTTGATGATAGTCATCGGCCCAGGCATGTTCAGCGTGTTGTAGGCGTAATGTGACGCCGCCATGAACATGGCTAGTGCCAGGCGACCGAGGATCCCATTGTAGGGCAAGGGGATATCGGCTACATCGAAAACAATCCTCTCTGTCCGGTAGTTCAACTCGCCTCCAAACGTTATGGGCAGCGTGACCTTACCCTTCGGCTAGCTCCTTCCCGGGTTGACCCCTTGATAAGTACCCGTCTCTTCGAGGTCTCCATCGGGAATCTGTAGCCTTTTGATCACAACAGGCAAGATCAAGTTCAGACCGGCCCCGCCGTCAACTAGCATATTTGTCGCCTTGAAGTTGCGTATTGTTGGGGAAACCAACAATGGCAAGCACCCGACCGCAGTTGTGCGATCAGGGTGGTCCTCGGCGTCAAAAATGATAGGCGTGCTGGACCACTTTAGTGGCTTTTGAGCGTCGAGTGATGGTTCTGCTGCTGTGATCTCACGCGCCCACTACTTGAGTTGGCGGTGAGAAGTGTGCAGCGAGGCACCACCGTCGACGCACATGGCCTCAGTAGCTTTCTGGAACTCTTGCTCGCCGGACTCGTCGTCCTCGTCATGACCGTCGTCTTCCAGCTTGTTGTCGTGGCCCCGAGCATGCCTCTCTTGGTGGCTAACCTTGCCGCGGCGACCCCCTTGGCCGCTACGCTTCTTACTGGATCCTTCGGCACCATCCTGACCCTTCTCCTTGTCCCGCCTCTCATACTCAGCTTTTTGCTTCTCAGCAAGCAGCTCAACTTGTCAGCAGTTTTGGAGGTCATGGCCCTTGGTGCAGTGGATCTTGCAGTACTGCTTGTCGGAGCCTCATGGCTTGTCGGCAGCCGCCAAGGCCCAGCAAGCGGCGCACCCGGACATTTCCTTGCCGGGGTCGTCTGCCTTGGCCTTCTTGGCAGCATCGGTGTCCTCAGATCCCTCGACGGCAAGCACAGTCTTGCCCTTGCGCTTCCTGTTGCGGCGCTGACTCTTCTTCGTTGGGGTCGCTGTGCCTTCGTCTGTGGTGTCGGTTTCCGCACTGGCGTCCTTACCGAGGTACTTCCTCCCCTCTTCAGCTCGAGCGCACCTATCGGCCAGAACATAAAGTTCGGCCACATCTTTGACCTTGTTCATCGCTAGCTCTTCACGCATCTTGCGGTTGCGCACATTCTGGTGGAATGCACTGATCACGGCAGCAGGATGAACATCGGGGATGTTGTACTGCACCCGGCCGAATCTCTGTATGTACTTGCGCAGGGTTTCACCTTCTTTTTGGGGGATGGTATGCAAATCGCTTGCTTGGCCATGAGCTTGGTGCCCCCCCCCCCCCCCCGTGAAGGTGCCAACAAAATCATGGCACAAATCCGACCAAGAAGAAATAGAATCCACTAGCAAGTGCATCAACCATGACATGACATTGGGTTTAAGTGCCAACAGGAAGTAATTGGCAAGCACCTTGTCATCGCGAGCCCTAGCAGCTTGCATGGCGATTGTGTAGATTTTGAGGAACTCCGACGGATGGGTCTTGCCGTTGTACTTCTCGCCGACGTCGGGCTTGAACGTGCGGTGGGAGGGCCACTGGAACTGCCGCAGCTCACGGGTAAAGGCTGGGCAACCCACCTCATAATGTAGGCCGCCAGGGCCTCCTGGTGCTGGGTGGTCCATAGTGGGCCCCGCCCGCCTATCATACTGGTGGCGTGCATCACGCCGGCGCTCGATGGTGGTTCGAGCGTCTTCATGGGCTCGCTCCCGAAGAACTTGGCGCTGATCGCGGTGGGTCCGTGGGTCGGACGACGCTATGGAAATGTTATCACAAGCTTCATCACGACGGATCGACACCCGCGGCGGCTGGCGTGGAGGAGAGAGTGCATAGTGGCCGCAGCACCCTTGGTCCTTCCACCATTGGCATGCGGTGGTTCGACGGAGCGCCGGCCTGAGGGCCCCGCTGGTCGTGGCTCATCTTTGTTGGCGACGCCGACGAGGCTCCGGATGGTGGCTCTCCATTCATCGAGTTTTTCCGCAGCAGGAGGAAAGTTGAGGAGCAACTGCGCGTGCCAAAGCTTCTGCTGGCGTAGGTGGCGGCGAAAGCTGCATGGACCATTACGCACTCCAACTTCTAACCACCTTAGAAGGAGCTCTATTATGGCCTTGCGGCTGTGCGCCATTTTCACCAGTGTCTTGGCGTGCATGCTGGCCTTCTACGTCCTGCGAATGAAGCGCATGACTCTTCCCACGGCGGCGCCCAAGGTCACCAGCTTGGTGACGCGGCTCGTCGCGCACAACCTGGGAGGAGCGCGTCGTGGGCGCCGGCGTAGGCGTCTTGGAAGTTGCCACACCGCCCGTAGGTGGCACGACGCCGCCCCTGGAGGGCCCCGTGCCGCCTGCGGGGGGCTCGGCTCCGTCTTTGGATTTGGCGGCATGCGGCCCATCATCCCACGCATGAACGAGGCCACTCGCCAGGCTTTGACTGCCAGAGCGATGTGGGTGTTCGCGGGCCGTGCCTTGGCTTCCGTGCGCGACCGCCCCGCCACTCGCCCGCACTGGTACGGGCCGTTCGGCTCCCGACGAACCGATCACCGTGATCGTCTTCTTCTTGGGGACATGGCGATGAAGAACTGCTAGACCAGATTTACACCACTGCGCCCCCCTGCCTGGCGTGCCAAAGATGTCGGTGGAAACGACACCTATGGAATCACAGGGATCCCTTCTATGCTTCGTGGGCGCGGGGTTGTGCAAAGTGCAGGTCTAGGAGCCAGCACAAAGATCGTTTACCCAGGTTCGGGCCGCGAGGATGCGTAAAACCCTAGTCCTGCTTTGGTGTATATTTGAGTGTTCTTGAGCTCTTCAACTAGCTACGGTGTGTGTGTAGTCCAAATGATCCGAATCCTCTTCCTGGATGCCTCGGGCCTCCTTTTATAGTCAAAAGGGGTTGCCACAGTGGCACACAGGAGGTGGAAAGGTGTACAGTGTACAAGCTTATCGCTTGTCATTACGGGAGAAGGCGCATTAAATGCGCTTCTTAGGTGTCCCGTTGCTTTATTGGGGATGGCACGAGGCCCATCCCGTTCGTCGCCGCTCCGTCTTGCTCCAACACGCGTCCAGGCCGACGAGGCATGCAGTGCCACGTAGGCTGGCTGGCTACTGAGATGGCGTGGTGGTAGGGTCTCCACGAAGATCTGGATGCCACCATGTAGGTGATTGCTGAGTTGGCCTGGAAGCCGCACGTCTCCACGCAGGTGCCTGCCCAGCTGGTTGGGCTGGTAGCTGCATGGGAACAGCGGTGGAGTCTTGGCAGACGTGGGCCTGGCTGCGGCCCTGTAGGTGTCCTCGGCAAGGGCCTTGCCGGGGCCCCGGCAAGGGTCTTGCCGTGGCATCGCGGTCATCCCCAGCAAGGATCTTCCCGGGGGTCTCGTGGGTTTCCTCAGCAAGAATCTTTCCGAGGATTGTCATCTTCTGGTCAACCCTGATCTTGTGTGTTTATGATCTTGATGAAGATCTGCATGCCACCACGGAGGTGCCTCCTGAGCCTTGGTTCCAATGTGGTTGTTGGCGGTGTCGGAACCCTTGGGCTCAAGGGTGGCGCATCCTGCTGGCGTTTGGCAAGTGCCCCGGCAAGGCTCTTGCCGGGGCCGCGGAGGCCACCCCGGCAAGGACCTCGCTGGGGGAGTCCACCTCGCCCTCTTGTTCTTTGTGTTTCTTGGTCTTGGCATTGCCTTGCCCGTCTCGCGCCTTCCTCTGCCCTACTTAGTGCGGCCGCGGGTGCGGCTCTGACTGCCCGTGCACAAGTAGAGGGGTACAAAAAGGGCCCCTACTTTTGTACACCGACACCAAGGTTATCAATCCAGTAGGAGAACCAAGCAACATTATGTAAACAACACCTACACACAAACAACAAATGCTTGCAACCCAACACGTAGAGGGGTTGTCAATCCCTCAACGGTTATGAGCAAGATTAAATTGTATTGGTTTAGATAGATAGATCTGAGAAAAATAAAAAATAAAATAAATAAAAGAAAATTGCATCAAGGTTTTTTTTCTTTTCATATATGATATAAAATAGACCCGGGGGCCGTAGTTTTCACTAGAGGCTTCTCTCAAGAAAATAGCATACGGTGGGTAGACAAATTACTGTTGGGCAATTGACAGAAAAGCAAATAATTATGACGATATCCAAGGCGATGACCATGTATATAGGCACCATGTAGGCTTGTCGCTCCCTCATGTCTCTCTAGGTCTTCTCTAGAAACTTCTAGGGTTCCTTCTGGTCCAGAAAAAATTGTTAAAAAGTTTCAGACCATTTGGACTTCGTTTGGTACTGATTTTATGAAAAGCCAAAAAACAAGCAAAAAATAGCAACTGGCACCGGGCACTAGGTTAATAGGTTAGTCCCAATATATATATATATATATATAATTGCATCATAAACACCCAAGATTGATAATATAATAGCATGGAACAGTAAAACAATTACAGATACATTGGAGACATATAAGCATCCCAAGCTTAATTCCTGCTCGTCCTTGAGTAGGTAAATGATAAAAACTGATTTTTATCTAGAATGCTACCTATCATATTCATCATGTAATCTCTTTTGTGGCATGAGTATTAAGATTCAGATGATTCACATAAATAGTCTATAATTTGACATAAAGACATCAACACTCAGGCATACCAACAAACAATCATGCCTTTCAAAATATCAATGCTAAAGAACGTCATCGGTACAAAATCATATGGCCTTGTCATGCTCCATCTTCTTAACACAAAATATAAATCATGCACTACCGCGGTGTCGGCTAAGCAATTGGTTCATACTTTTTAAGGCGCTTCAGCATTTTCAATCCTCACGCAATACGTGAGCGCAAGCCATGAATATGGCACTATGGGTGGAATAGAGTGTGGTGCCATAGATGACATGGATAAGAAAAAGAAGGGGAAAGTCTGACATTGACGAGGCTAATCAATGGGGTATGGAGATGCCCATTAATTGATGTCAATGCAAGGAGCAGGAATTGCCATGCAACGAATGCACTAAGAGCTATAAGTGTATGAAATCTCAAAATGAAAACTAAGTGGGTGTGCATCCAACTTGCTTGCTCATGAAGACCTCGGGCTTTTGAGGAAACCCATCATTGGAATATACAAGCCAAGTTCTATAATGAAAAATTCCTACTAGTTATATGGAAGTGAAAGCATAGTAGACTCTCTATATGAAAAACATGGTGCTACTTTGAAGCACAAGTGTGGAAAAGGATAGTAACATTGCCCCTTTTCTCTTTTTCTCTCATTTATTTTTTAATTCTTTTTTATTTTCTTTTTTTGGGATCTTTTTGGCCTTTTATGGGCTCCTTTTGGCCTCTTTTTATAAAAAAATTTATTTCCACACTTGGGACAGTGCTCTAATAATGAGTAATGATGATCATCCCACTTCTATTTACTTACAACTCAAAATTACAACTCGATACTAGAACAAAATATGACTCTATATGAATGCCTCTAGTGGTGTACCAGGATGTGCAATGATCTAGCATAACATGTATAAAAAATGATGGATGGTGGTTGAACCACAAATACTTTGTCAGCTACATGTTCATGCAAAGCAATATGACAATGATGATGTGTGTCATAAAACGGAACGATGGAAGTTGCATGGCAATATATGTCGGAATGGCTATTGAAATGCCATAATAGGTAGGTATGGTGGCTGTTTTGAGGAAGATATAAGGAGGCTTATGCGTGATAGAGCATATCATATCATGGGGTTTGGACGCACCGATGAAGTTTGCACCACATCTCGAGGTGAGAAATGGCAATGCACGGTACCGAAGAGGCTAGCAAATGGCGGAAAGGTGAGAGTGCGTATAATCCATGGACTCATATTAGTCATAAAGAACTCACATACTAATTGCAAAAGTTTATTAGCCCTCAAAGTAAAGTACTAATATGCATGCTCCTAGGGGGGAGGTTGGTAGAAGTTAACCATCGTGTGCCCCGACCTTCACTCAAAGGAAGACACTCAATAATAAATCGTGCTCCAACTTCATAGCATAACTAGGGACCATACGTGCATGCTTCAAAAATCACAAACCATAGCACTAATATTCTTACTAAACCACAATCATTCACTAGTAACATATTAGCATCTTTATATTGCAAAATTATTGCAAGCAATCAAACATATCATATTCAGTGATCTACACGGAAGTTTTCATTATATCCCTCTTGAATACCTATCATATTGGAACCAATTTCATAACCCGTGCAAATTGCCATTAATATTTACAAACTCTCAAAATAGTAAATAATATAAGTGAAGCATGAGAGTGCAACTATTTATTTAAAACACAACCAACACCGTGCTCTAAAAAATATAAGTGAAGCATTAGAGCAACTGCCTAGCTCAAAAGATATAAGGGAAGCACATTGTGTATTCTAACAAATCACAAATAATGTGTGTCCCTCTCAAAAAGGTGTGTTCAACAAAGATGATTGTGGCAAACTAAACTGCAAACAAAGGAAAGACTCGTATAATACAGGACGCTCCAAGGAAAACTCATATCATGTGATGAATAAAAATATAACTCCAAGTAATTTACCGATAGTTGCTAAAGGAAAGAGGGGATGTCATCCGGGCCATCCCCAAGCTTAGATGCCTGGGAGTCCTTGAATATTACCTTGGGTTGCCTCGGGCATCATCAAGCTTAGGATTTTGCCACTCCTTATTCCTTCATCCATCGTGGTCTCACTCAAAACTTGAAAACTTCAGCACACAAAACTCAACAGAAATATTTAAAGCAACACAGATGAACCACTTATCCAGGACAATAGCACTTTCTCATGACAGTAGCTAAACAGTAGCACAACACCAATATAGATGACAAAGCTCAATCATATGGATGAAATCCGTGGGCCGGTAGCAACCTTTGTTAGGAGGCTTATTGTGTAGAGCATACAGATGAAGCACTTCTTGGGAACCATCTGTTGTTATTTATTGTGGTTGCCATGCTTACTATATAGTCCTCGATTAGTTTAATGTTTCCAACATCTTCTTGTGCAGTTCCACTAAAATATACGTTATCTTCAAAGAAGATCCCTGTTTGCACAAGTAGATATAATTACATATTACATTAAGAGTGGCATCAAATCAGTGCCAAAACAATTGCTCGTTCCAGCCATAGCAATAAATTAAGATGCAAAACTATATCATTACTTGTGTCATCACAGTTCCAGTGCTTCATTACAGCAGCGGGAGTTGATTTTTGTTTATCTTCCGCTTGTTCTTCCCCTTCATCACTTGGTTCTAAAACAGACAAGCTTCGCCTGCAATGTAAGATTTGGCATGTCAATTAGAGAACACAAGTATAGCACTAAACAACGACATTAATTTTCTAATGACAGTAGCAAAATACAGGCCAACAGTTGTGAAATATCATTATCTTAACTCAATGGGATATTACGATGCACATACAGATTGGAAGTCTGGTCTCCAGTTGTGCAGTTCACTAAAATCAAGCAACATTACCATATAAGTAGCACAACATATGAAAGCACAGTGCACAATTATGTGAAAGAAGGCTAGTACTGACCTCTCATGACGTGGAATTCGAACAACTCATAAGAAGAAGATCGGAAACAAATTTGCCAACACGGATAGGAAGTCAGATCTCCTCTTGTGCAGTTCCACTAAGATCAAGCAATCAAGCAACGTTGTCAGTGTGACATTTTGGTTAAAGTGCACAAAACACTCTTAAAACTTAAGTGTTATGTGCAGTGCAACAAAAGATCGCAATAGCAACAAGGTGAAGTAGATAACCCTGTTTACACAGAGGTGCAAAGGAAACAACTACTTGTCAATAATGATGGATGACACAGAAGCCCACAAAAAGAAGCATCTAACTTATCAAAATGGGAAAGAAAGCAAGACAGTAGAATTTCTCAAACAGTGGCATTGATTCATATTAACACAGAGATTATATTAACAATAAAATTAGTTAAACATGTAATTTATTTTTAACTAGGCATTGCTTCAATTTTCCAGCAGCATTATTAGATTAATAACAACTAAAGAGTTGTATGGGACAGTGGACGCACAAGCACCTTGTGCATCTACCAATGTATAAACGGGTGATGCACGGTCTGTTGCAACAAACAACCAAGGAGAATATTTGTGTTGGTCCCATTTTTTATCTTTAGATACCTTTCCCTATGTGAGGGCATGTCAGCGCAACAAACCCTGGGTCCGTTGCCCGGACTGTGCACAGGTGCGAGATCAAGACCACAACGCGAAGCTCAGATCAAAGCACAAGGAATCAGTTCTTTGAAGGACCGACATGCAGCACAAGAGGACCAAAACTAGCCAAAAAAGCAAGATACTGCTAAAGAACAGACCTCTCTTGCCGGGCAGGCAAACCTGGCGAGGATGGGGTTACCCCTGGAAGCAAGCTTTCGGGACGCCCCGACAGGCCTGCCTGGGATTACGGAGGCAAAACCACCTCACCACTCAACCTCATCACGACACACGTCGTCGATCGATGCAGTGTCAAGCTCCAAGGTGACTAAGTGGCTACTATTCGCCACATGGCAGCCACTTCCTACAAGAAATACCTCCACACGACACCCGTCCTGTGACGTGTCGAATGAGCAGGCGTGAAGCTGGCAAAAGAGCCCAGCAGGGCCTGCTTGGCAAGCTACGACGTGACATTGAGCAGCCCATTTAATGGGCCCTGTCAGTCTGCAGAGTTAGGTATGGTAGCACTGTTTTGCTATCTAATTAGTGCATAATGACTGATTTGCCACTATGGTGACCCCTTTATCTGTAAAAGGAGGCCTAAGGCAACCGTAGAAAGGGCTAGCGATTTCGCCAAGGCCAACGCTGCCGGGCAAGCGTGTTGCGCTAACCACCACTTTTTCCACCATCAATCCACCAAAGCAAGAGTAGTGTTTTACGCCTCACGGCGGCCCGAACCTGGGTAAAGACTGCCCGTGTGATCTCTGTCATGCTGTCTCACGCTCCTCTGCTCTTTGTGCAACATGCCATCCCCCCACCGAACCAGCAAGGGACTCCTGGTCCCATAGATGGTCGTGGTTTCCCGCGACAAGGCAACAAATCTAGTCGTGCTCAAACTATACAGCTTTGTCCCCCACCCATAGAAAGATCAGTTCCTTACAGATGTGTGTACTGCGTTTGTCATTGTTTTCCCTTTTCGGCCAACATAGGTGTTGGATAGCCAGTCTGTACTACTTTCCCCCTTCCTTTCCTCTTTGAACCACGTCCCAGATTCATGCTATACAACTTTCCCCACTACTTTCCTATTTGATCCAACACTTAGATTCGAGTGCAGAAGCGAAAACATTCCACATGCAGCTAGAGAAATGACTATGGACTAAGAAAATTATACCTTAAGGTTCTTGGGGTGTGGCTCGGTGGGCGGCCGAAGGCTAATCTGCCCACACTATGTACGATGGCGAGGAAGAAGGGGTCAGAGGCCCTCCCATGCCGCCGCTGGGTGAAAGAGAACAGCGGCACCGGCAGTGGATTCCCTCCCTCGCTAACGGCGACAACGTTAAGCCTCCTTGCCTTCCCCAACGGACGGGATCCTGCCGGCTCTTTGACCAACAGTGAGGGGAGAAATAGAGAGGAGACGCCAACGCAGTCTTGTTTTAGTTGTTTAGATCTGGATAGGGTGAGAGAGTGTGTAGAGAGAAACTACAAGCACTGAGGCTCCAACGTGTATATCTATAGTGGAGAGAGAGTGTGAAGAGAGCAAACCCTAGAAAACAAGCGTTGAGGCTACAATGTATATAGTTGGAGTGGTTTTGTTTTTCTCTCCATAAGAATCGCTTTATATTGTGCATGAAAGGAACTCTTTATTTTACGTAGTACTAATGACTAAAAATACTAGGGCAAAGCTAACACGTGAAGAAAATTTAATGCTCGAAGGAGTCCACTCGAAATTAACACTCCACGCCTCCCGCTCGCACTTACTCTCGTTCACGTGGGCTACACGACCCTCCGAAGCAAAAACTGAACCACACACGGTCAAAATATCGGAAAGGTGGGCTGCACCATCCTCCAATTTTAAATATTTTGGGCACTTGTGTTCGGCCTAAGTCAACGTGCCACCGTATGTACTATGGATTAAAACGGGTGCTAAGAAACGAGGGAGTATTGAGAGTAATTGCCATGCCATTTATTTGTAGGGTCACTTGCTAACTGTGAAACTCTATTCTCCTCTTATTTAGTGGATGAGTCAAATCTTTTGCCTCCGTTTTGGTAAAAATGAGAAATTCAATTTTAATTATTTAGTATGTACAATTTGCTCCCTTCCAATAATTTTGGGCACTTGTATTCGACCTAAGTCAGTGTGCCACCGTATCTCGTACTACTCCCTCCGTCTAGGTGTATAAGTCATGTTAGAAGGTGCAGCGGGACCAAGGTGCAAGTAGATTGGAGGAGAAGGAGAAACTTGACCGGTCCTTCCTCCAATCAAAGCCCTGATTTCTCTCTCTAAAGGTAACAATTAATCACAAGAGACTAGGATGGAGCTCTGTGATGTCTACTACGCAACCTTCTTCTTGTAGACTTTGTTGGGCCTACAAGTGCAGAGGTTTGTAGGACAGTAGCAAATGTCCCTCAAGTGGATGACCTAAGGTTTATCAATCCGTGGCTTGCCCAAAACAACGGGTGCCTCCAACTAACATCAATCCTGGGGGAGTTTTGTTTGCAGTTATTTTTGATTTGATTTTGACCTTTTGATCACGGGACTGGGCATCCCAGTTACCAGCCATTTTCTCGTGAATGATGAGTGGAGTCCACTCATCGTGAGAATAACCCACCTAGCATGGAAGATACTGCTAGCCCCTAGTCGCTACATGAGCGATTCGGGCATACAAAACAGATTATTATTTGAAGGTTTAGAGTTTGGCACATGCAAATTTACTTGGAACGGCATGTTAGAGGAATTTGGTGGACACTCATGGAAGAAACTTGGTTCAAGGAATTTGGATGCACAAGCAGTATTCCCGCTTAGTACAAATATTTTGGCTAGCAAAGGATTCTAAATAGCAAGCACCACATGTTAGAGGATCCATAACAATATAACTTCTATGCAAATATACCCAAGCATAACTCATTATGTTGTCTTCCTTGTCCAACTTCAACTAATTTGCTCAGGTTTGAAAATAATTAATGGGGCTCACAATCATAGAAGATGTCCAAGATAGTATATTTATATGTGAAATCTCTCTTCCTTCAATATTCTTTCATGAATTGTTCAAGTGACCAATACAATGTTTGCTAACCTTCAATAAATTTACCACCTCTACTTCTTATATGTGAAGGCATTACTCCCCATGGGAAAGGCATATGAAACATATATAATTTCAGATTTATGACATTCAAATCATTCAACCATTTACTCATAGGATAAAGGTGAAGCACACGAGTAAATGACAAACTACTCCAAAAAGATATAAGTGAAGATCAATGAGTAGTTAAATAATTATGTAGCTATGTGAAGACTCTCTCTCATTTAAGAATTTCAGATCTTGGGATATTATTCAAACAGCAAGCAAAGCTAAATAAAATAAAATGACGCTCCAAGCAAAACACATATCATGTGGTGAATAAAAATATAGCTCCAAGTAAAGTTACCGATGAACGAAGACGAAAGAGGGGATGCCATCCGGGGCATCCCCAAGCTTAGGCTCTTGGTTGTCCTTGGATATTACCTTCGGGTGCCTTGGGCATCCCCAAGCTTAGGCTCTTGCCACTCCTTATTCCATAGTCCGTCGAATCTTTATCCAAAACTTGAAAACTTCACAACACAAAACTTAACAAAAAATCTCGTGAGCTCCGTTAGCGAAAGAAAACAAAACACCACTTCAAGGTACTGTAATGAACTCATTCTTTATTTGTATTGGTGTTAAACCTACTGTATTCCAACTTCTCTATGGTTTATAAACTATTTTACTAGCCATAGATTCATCAAAATAAGCAAGCAACACAATGAAAACAGAATCTGTCAAAAACAGAACAGTCTGTAGTAATCTGTATCAAACGTATACTTCTGGAACTCCAAAAATTCTAAACTAAATTGTTGGACCTGAGGAATTTGTCTAGTAATCATCTGCCAAAAGAATCAACTAAATAGCACTCTCCAGTAAAAAGTTGAAGCAAATCTCGTGAGCGCTAAAGTTCTGTTTTTTACAGCATGATCATAAAGACTTCACCCAAGTCTTCCCAAAGGTTCTACTTGGCACAAACACTAATTAAAACACAAAACCACATCTAAATAGAATCTAGATGGATTATTTATTACTAAACAGAACCAAAAAGCAAGAAACTACAATAAAATTGGGTTGCCTCCCAACAAGCGCTAACCTTTAACGCCCCTAGCTAGGCATGATGATTTCAATGATGCTCACATAAAAGATACGAATTGAAACATAAAGAGAGCATCATGAACAATATGACTAGCACATTTACGTCTAACCCACTTCCTATGCATAGGGATTTTGTGAGCAAACAATTTATGGGAACAATAATCAACTAGCATAGGAAGGCAAAACAAGCATAACTTTGAAACTTTGAGCACATAGAGAGGAAACTTGGTATTATTGCAATTCCCACAAGCATATATTTCTCCCTCATAATAATTTTCAGTAGCATCATGAATGAATTCAACAATATAACCAGCACCTAAAACATTCTTTTCATGATCTACAAGCATAGAAAATTTACTACTCTCCAGACAAGCAAAATTCTTCTCATTCGGAATAGTGGGAGCAAACTCAACAAAATAACTATCATGTGATTGAAAATTAAGATCAAGATGAAAAGTTTCATGGTTATCATTATTCTTTAGAGCATATGTGTCATCAAAATAATCATCATATATAGGAGGCATGCTTTCATCATAATAAATTTGCACATCAAAACTTGGGGGACAAAAAATATCATCTTCATTAAACGTAGCATCCCCAATCTTGTGGCTTTGCATATCATTAGCATCATGGGTATTCAAGGAATTCATACTAACAAAAATTCAATCATGCTCATCATTCACATATTTTAGGCCAAGCATTCTATGTAATTCTTCTTCTATTGCTTTGGCACAATTTTCCTTTCCATCATACTCACGAAAGATATTAAAAAGATGAAGCGTATGAGACAAACTCAATTCCATTTTTTTGTAGACTAAACTAGTGATAAAACAAGAAACTAAAAGATTTGATTGCAAGATCTAAAGATATACCTTCAAGAACTCACCTCCCCGGCAACGGTGCCAGAAACTTCTTGATGTCTACTACGCAACCTTCTTCTTGTAGACGTTGTTGGGCCTCCAAGTGCAGAGGTTTGTAGGACAGTAGCAAATTTCCCTCAAGTGGATGACCTAAGGTTTATCAATCCGTGGGAGGCGTAGGATGAAAGTGGTCTCTCTCAAACAACCCTGCAACCAAATAACAAAAAGTCTCTTGTGTCCCCAACACACCCAATACAATGGTAAATTGTATAGGTGCACTAGTTCGGCGAAGAGATGGTGATACAAGTGCAATATGGATGGTAGATATAGGTTTTTGTAATCTGAAAATATAAAAACAGCAAGGTAACTAATAATAAAAGTGAGCACAAACGGTATTGTAATGATAGGAAACAAGGCCTAGGGTTCATACTTTCACTAGTGCAAGTTCTCTCAACAATAATAACATAATTGGATCATATAACTATCCCTCAACATGCAACCAAGAGTCACTCGAAAGTCACTAATAGCGGAGGACAAACGAAGAGATTATGGTAGGGTACGAAACCACCTCAAAGTTATTCTTTCCGATCAATCCATTGGGCTATTACTATAAGTGTCACAAACAGCCCTAGAGTTCGTAGTAAAATAACACCTTAAGACACACATCAACCAAAACCCTAATGTCACCTAGATACTCCAATGTCACCTCAAGTATCCGTGGGTATGATTATACGGTATGCGTCACATAATCTCAGATTCATCTATTCAACCAACACATAGAACCTCAAAGAGTGCCCCAAAGTTTCTACCGGAGAGTCAAGACGAAATCGTGTGCCAACCCCTATGCATAGGTTCATGGGCGGAACCCACAAGTTGATCACCAAAACATACATCAAGTGGATCACGTGATATCCCATTGTCACCACAGATACGCACGGCAAGACATACATCAAGTGTTCTCAAATCCTTAAAGACTCAATCCGATAAGATAACTTCGAAGGGAAAACTCAATCCATTACAAGAGAGTAGAGGGGGAGAAACATCATAAGATCCAACTATAATAGAAAAGCTCGCGATACATCAAGATCGTATCACCTCAAGAACACGAGAGAGAGAGATCAAACACATAGCTACTGGTACATACCCTCAGCCCCGAGGGTGAACTACTCCCTCCTCGTCATGGAGAGCGCCGGGATGATGAAGATGGCCACTGGTGATGGTTCCCCCCTCTGGCAGGGTGCCGAAACAGGATCCCGATTGGGTTTTGGTGGCTACAGAGGCTTGCGGCGGCGGAACTCCTGATCTATTCTGTTCCCCGAAGGTTTTAGGGTATATGGATATATATAGGTGGAAGAAATACGTCAGGGGAGCCACGAGGGGCCCACGAGGGTAAAGGGCGCGCCCCCTGCCTCGTGCCTTCCTCGTTGCTCCCTTGACATGGACTCCTAGTCTCCCGGGTTGCTTTCCTTCCAAAAATAACTTCTCCAGAAGGTTTCATTCCGTTCCAACTTTGTTTGATATTCCTTTTCTTTGAAACACCGAAACAAGGGAAAAAACAGGAACTGGCACTGGGCTCCGGGTCAATAGGTTAGTGCCAAAAATCATATAAAAGTGCATAGTAAAGCCCATTAAACATCCAAGATGGATAATATAATAGCATGAATACTTCATAAATTATATATACGTTGGAGACGTATCACTCTCCTCTCCTCCACCCACCTCCCACCTCCCACCTCTCCAATGGATCTAGCTAAGCCATGGAAGGACTCCTCCATTGGGACTTCAAGCTTGGCCTTGCTATGGCCGATGAGGTGCGTCGTTTTGGAGAAACTGTTCACCTTTCGCCTTCCCGTTTAACCAAGGATTTTTTCTTGGTCGTCTCCTTTTCCTTGGATTCTTTCTCTCTGTCGGAAGAATCGTTTAGTATTCCTTTGCAATGTTGTATTGGTGGGCATCCATGTGGTTTCAAGGTTTCTCAGATCAATGATCGATCATTTCGATTCAATGTGGCTGGAAACAAAGGGGGGCATTACATTCCTGGGCTCTAGGATCGCATTTGGCTAGATTTTATCAGTCATTTTTATTTATACAATGAACATTTCAATGGTTTTTCAAGCATTTTGAATCTAGGTGGCATGCGGATGAAGTCCTCGATATCATTGCTTCTCGTAGCCCAGTGGTTGTCCGAGTCAATACATCACTTCTAGCCAACAATGATATCCTGGATCACTCCTCATCGAAGAGCTTAGTAAATTTGGTTTAATCCCTATTGCCTCCATGGATTTCACTAGCAAGAACAATGATGAATCTTCATGTTCGTCGAATATTCAAATTGCCAGACAGAACCAACAAGTTACCATGTGTTCAATCCCCGATTTCCAGCGCATGCATGACGAACAAAGCACTCATTGCCATGATTGGGCAAGTTCCACGGAGCATTTAATTTTGATTGGCCAATTTAAATTCCCTCTTAATGCTAATTATCCGACACCACCACAATGTTTCCTGTCTTCGGCTCTAAGGTACGCCCCGATCCATCAAAGTTGGCCCCCGGTGCTTTCGGATGCTCATCAAAGGGATTTATCACAGGCAGGATATGATGCTGCAGAAATCTCGGAGCTTACCAAACATTGGGGAACTCTTTGTGCCAAATGCTTATAATGGGGACATCATAAAAATAATTGTCAAGCCAGGATCATTTGCCTTATTTCCTCAGCCCCGAGTCATAAATGTTTTGATTACCCTTCCCGTTTGCAGCAACCAACTTTGGGTAAGTCCATTATGGCCAAAAAATCACTACTTCCCAATTAATTGAAGGAGCCGACCCCTCTGACTGGCACAATGGCCGCCCACACCCCCCACCCATTGCGGGACATGTGGACACTATGGCCACGTGGTGCAATCTTTTTGGAGGCACCGTTGGGCCTAGAGGTGGCAATGGAAACCCAAAACTCACCCCATTGCTCTTGACACGTCGCATTCGCCCCCTCCGCTTCCCCAGAGCGCAGAGCTCCATCGTCAAGCTCCTGCCCCGCCATCCCCCACCTCCGCTCCCACCTCCACCACCACCATGGCCAACTACCCGATAAATCCCATCCCGTTCCTCCCCGCTGGCTGGTCCTTTGAACCAGGGCCTCCAGATCAGAAAATGCGGGCGGACATGGCCGTAAACCCCTTCCCTCCGCTCAACAACAGCTTCCTCGCCATTGCCGAGGCGAGCCGCTTCGTCCCCCTGCATCTTCGCGAGGGGCTCAGGGAACCATTGAAGGACTGCTTCATGAGGTTGGATTGCACAATACGGAAGCTTCAGACCATCCTCTTGGCATTTGTATGTTGCGTTTAACAACTCCTTTGTGCGTGATACGGTTGTCAACACCACTTTCCAGTTAGATGATGAAGACTTGGTGATCTCCTTTGTCCGCCATAACGCAGCTTTAAATAAGCGGAAGACCACTTATGGCCCGCAAGTTTGGCTCATGTACATTGGTTTTCCTGATGACTATCAGACCGAGTTCTATCTGCAAAGATCAGTTGATGATTATGGAAGGCTTGTTTCATGGAACAATCCTAATCCGGATCGCAAGGTAGTGCTGATTAAAGTTTAGGTTATTCATATGCATTTGATTCCTAAAAGTATTGTTGTTTGTCAACTTGGCGGTGACCGTGATTGCTGGACAGTTGCTGTGTACATCTTAAGAGGCGCTGATTGAAATGCGCTTGACCCTGAGGTTCTACCTACGGACTAGGAGCCGCCTCTAGCCAGTGGGATTCCCCATCCTATGTTTGGGGATGGCATGACTGTGGAACAGCTCTACCAACAACAGCTTCAGCATTGGCTCATTCAGAATGGTATTGGAGATGAACACGCACCTCAAAATGCTCAACAGCAGGACGAAGGTCACCATGCTTAGTGGGATGCTTGGCCTGAACCACCTATCCCTCAGATGCCGGCTGCGTTGTTTAACTTCCAGGCCTGGTTGGCCGCCCAGGGCCTACGGGTGCAGGATGGTATTCTGCCGGAGGATAACACTACTGATAGTCTGAACTCGGCCTGGGTTGATTCTCGTTCCACTGCTAGTACTTTGGGCTCGTCAATCTCTGACCACTCTGAGCATAGCACTGTTCTATTTGTCCCACCTTTCAGGCACTCCAGCATTTCAGTTGACGTTGCTGTCTCAGCCTCTACAATGCAAGTCAGCATCTCCCTTGAAGGCACTGATCTGGCCAATGTTCTTGTCAATGGGGCTGTCCTTAGAATCATCTTTACTGCTCATCTCTCAAGGGCTCTCCTGAATATTATTACTTCTTTTGGTCCCTAGAATGAGGGCTATGGATTGCCTCCGGTTTCTGTTCAAGTTCCTGCCCCAATGATTTGCCTGGAGATCGCTAATGAGTCTGATGCAGTGTCTATACAATTCTCCTCCCGCATCATTGCCCGTGCACCTACTGTTACTGCACTCACCATCACTGAGCTTGAGGATGAGCTGGAGGAAGGCGAGATCCTGCATGAGAACCATAGTTTGGTGCAGGACCCTATTTCAGTTCCCATGTTGGAGTCTTCTGCAGATCCCATGTTGGAGTCCTCTACTGACCAGACCCAGGCGCTCGTGGTATCGCAGAATGATCATCTCATGGTGGATAACCTTGCTTCTCTGATGCCATCTACTAATCACCTGCTGATGAGGGTTTTTCCATGCCGCACCCAATCAATTCAAGTGCTGGGCCCAGATTTTCTTCTGAACACACAAATGAGCCAGCCTCTGACATAGGCTTGGCCCAAGTGTTATCTACTGTTATTGGGCCACCTACTGCCCGTGGTCGTCGCTCCAAGGCCCACGCCCCTTTGCTGAGTACTGAAGTTCGTCGCAGCACCAGATCAACCAGATATGATGGATTCAGAGTCCCCTCCCTCTCCGAGACGCGCACCACTGTTTCCAAGGTCAAGCCTAGGTTGATCCCATCCGTGGCTCAGAGCTCCTCGTCTGGAGGGACCGAGATTCCACCTCCTACTCCAATTCCCACCATGCAGGACATTGGTGTTCATCGCTGTGCTATCCCGCCACAAGAGTTGTCTGAAGCTATGCTGCTCTCTGAAGACGTGGAAGCCACCCAGCCTGAACATGCATCTGCGCCAGTGGCTCCTGCCGAGGAGGGCTCTGCTTCCTCGGCTTGAACTTCTTCAGCTCCATGCCCCTTTTGCGTAATTGGAACGTCTTGTGTTGGAACGTTCGCGGGCTGAATTCGGATAAAAAACTTTTAGCTCTTTCAAATGTGATCTCTGCTAGTGGTTCCTCGATAGTTTGTCTTCAGGAAATGAAAAAACCATTTATCGATTTTGCGTTTATTAAGACCTGTTGTCCTAAACGATTTGATAAGTTTGCTTTTGTGCCATCTCGAGGGGCCTCATGTGGCATTCTCACTTCTTGGAACAGCTCCATTTTTTCTGGCGATGTAATCCTTTCTGAGGAGTTTGTGTTAGCTCTCCATTTTACCAGCACCCTCTCGGCTCAATCATGGACTCTGTATAACATATATGGTCCTTGTACTGGCCGTGAACGTGACAGATACACCTCTTGGCTTTATGATTTGGACATACAACCAACTGAAGATTGCCTCCTTCTCGGGGATTTTAATTATATTCGTGGACCTGAAAATAGAAACAAGCCTGGGGGAGATCTAAATGACATGGCCACCTTCAATGATATCATCAGAAAACATAACCTCATTGAATTTCCACTCAAAGGGAGGGCCTACACTTGGATTAACATGCAGCAGGACCCCCTCCTTGAGCAACTAGAGTAGTTTCTCACCTCTCTCAACTGGACCCACACATACCCCAATACCCTCGTTAAACTCTTATGCAAACCGGTCTCTGATCATACCCCATGTGTGGTTAGCATCGAAAGAAAAATACCTCGGGCAAAACTCTTTCGTTTCGAGTCCTATTGGCTTCTCCACCCAGGTTTCATGGATTTGGTAAGGACCACTTGGAAAAAACCTATTAAAGCCACCAACGCTGCCACAATCCTGTGCAAAAAATTTAAGGCCTTGCGTCAAGCCCTAAAAGCTTGGAGTAAAAACATCTCGCGACTAACCATCGCCATTGAGAACTCTAACCAAGCATTGGCCCACCTTGATGAACTAGAAAACCACAGGTCGTTGATAATCCCAGAGAGCAACTTCTGAAATATCTCGAAGAAACATCTATTAAGACTACTAGACTATCAAAAACAATATGGGAAAAAACGATGTACTATCCGCTGGGTCAAGTTTGGGGACGAGAACACCAAATTTTTTCAGGTCGTGGATACGAAGAGATATCGCAAAAATAATATCACCAACCTTCAGACTACTGATGGACTTTTTCTGCATGATCATATGGGCAAAGAGACCCTCCTCTTCTAGGATTACACAGAGAGGTTGGGTACCTCCACTCCCACCAACATGAAGTTTCACCTGCCCAACTTGATCCCCCCTAATGTAAACCTCGATCATCTTACCAGGCCATTCACCATCGAGGAAATTGACAGGGTTATTCTTGAGATGCATGCGGACCGAGCTCCTAGCCCTAACATTTTTAGTGCGCTCTTCCTCAAAGTATGCTAGCCCATAATCCAATCGGATTTCTACACGCTGTGTGATCAATTTTACGAAGGTACACTTAATCTGCAGAGCATCAATGATGGCCTCATGACCCTAATACCAAAGAATAGATATCCGGCAACTGTTAACGACTACCGACCAATCACTCTGCTGAACTGTTGCCTCAAGCTCATCACCAAACTCCTTGCCAATAGGTTGCAACAAGTGATCATGAAGATTGTTCACCGAAACCAATATGGCTTCATCAAGGGTAGATCAATCCAAGATTTCCTAACTTGGCCATTCCAATACATTCACTAGTGCCAAGCCTCTAAAATACAAATTGTCCTCCTAATGCTAGACTTTGCCAAAGCCTTCGATACCATAGAACATGAGCCATTGATCAAAATTATGAAACACATGGGATATAATGACAAATGGCTTTCTTGGATCAGATGCATCTTGTCCTCGCGGCGATACTCAATACTCTTAAATGGAGTCCCTGGCTGACAATTTCATTGTCGTCAGGGTATCCGACAAGGGGACCCCCTCTCCCCATTGATCTTTGTGCTCGTGGCTGACTTATTACAATCTGCCGTAAATGAGGCGTATCAGAATGGTTTGATTCAGCTGCCCTTCCCCAGCACCCGTGACATGGACTATCCAATCATTCAATACGCGTATGACACACTCCTTCTCATTCCAGCATGTACACGCCAAGCTGCGGTTTAAAGGGATTCTCGTGAACTATGTTGAACCAATTGGACTAAAGATAAACTTTCAGAAATCAACACTTATACCCATCAATGTGGGTGAGGAGCTTACGGCTAACATGGCAGTTATCTTTGAATGCTCGGTTGGCACACTACCATTTACATACCTCGGCCTCCCTCTCGGCACCTCCCGCCCTAAAATTCAAGATCTGATGCCCCTCATTAGCTCTGTGGAGCGTAACCTAACCTCCACACTCTCTCTGATGTCCTACGATGGGAAGCTTACATTGCTGAACTCGACTATCACTTCTTTACTAATCTATGCAATGTGCACCCTCAAATTATCACCCAAGCTCATTCAAATGCTGGACAAAATCAGAGGACACTGCCTATGGATTAAGAAAATGGATCAAGGAGAGAAGTGTAATTCTTTGGCTGCTTGGGACATGGTTTGTAAGCCCAAAAACAAAGGAGGGCTCGGGGTTTTAAACCTATGCATACAAAATGAAGCCCTACTTATGAAGTTTCTTCACAAATTCTACAACAAGCTGGATGTGTGCCATGGGTGCAAGTCACTTGGGATACGTATTACAATGACAGAATCCCCCATGCTGCTGACCCGACATGTTCATTTTGGTGGTAGGACATTCTCAAACTAACGCCCATGTTTAGAGGGGTTCCAAGGGTTAACATAGTATGCGGCACCACCGCACTTTTCTGGAAAGATTTGTGGTCCCATGAGACCCTCATGGACTGCCACCCTCAAGCGTTCTCCTCCACCACCATTGAAGATGTCTCTGTCAAAGATTTCTTGCGCGTCATGTCAATCGGACAAGCTTTTCATCTCACCACAGGCGCATGCAAAGATATGTGACATTCAGGCTGTGAGCACACAATTTCAACCTATGACGGCAACCTCTGATGTGTGGCACTATGTGTGGGGTAAAGCAACCTTCAAATCTACGGATTACTACAAATTTTTCTTCTGGGAGATCCAATCGCGCCTAGTCTTCACAGGGATATGCAAGCGCAAATGTACCATGAAAATTAAGGTCTTTGGATTGCTCCTCTTTAATCACAGGCTCAACACACATAACATGCTTAAACGGAGACACTACAACATCGAAGATGATCATAATTGCCTCTTGTGTGGGCTCAACATTGAAGAAACGCTTGATCACATGATATTTACCCGTTCATTTAGCCGCCAATGCTGGGCGCGCCTTGACCTTGACTGGGAGCCGTTCTCCAATCGATTCCATGCAATCCAAGACAAAAGGGACAACCAGGCCACAACGATGCTGATGGAAAAATTCCTTGTAGCTGCTTGGAGTCTTTGGAAAGAAAGAAACAACAAGCACTTTAGAGCTGTGGACCCAACTATCCAGTCATGGCTTCGTATATTTATTAAGGACTTTGATCTTCTTTAGCACAGAGTTAGAGAGGCACATAAGCCTATAGTGCTGGCTTTTGTAAATTCCCTTAGCTAGCCCTTTTGTTTTCCTAAGTTTCTCTCGCCCCCTACCCCAAAGGGGTAGCCCCTCCTACTTGTAACAATGTAATTTGTAGAGTTTAGTCTGGTCTTTTAATATATTTACATAGTAGGACCCTTTCCTACTGTTCATAGTAAAAAGAAAAACAATTAATCACAACAATTAAGAGATGTCGTTTTAGCTACGATGCAGGGCCACGTATTAACTCGCATGCAAGCCGACATTGATTCCTTGACTAATCAACGAGTAGCTGTGCTCCATGCATTGGGTTTTCGGGGGAGATAACAAGGCAGAGTAAGTAACGCTCACTAGCAACGAGGCTAGGATGGGATTGAGATGCGAAGTTAATGGACGACGCCTAAACATTTTGGGAATATCTGATTTTCGTAAGATGACTTAACACCTAGACGGAGGGAGTACTACCACATTCCAGGTTTGATGGAATATTCGTCACATCTTCTCTTCTTGTACGTACTCCATTTATCTCACTTCCTGTGGCTTCCTACTCCCACGATATTCCTATTCTATGAACCTGTGTGTGTGTGTGTGTTAGAGAGAGCGACACATCGACCTACTCTTACAAAGAGATGGTGTGTAGTGTAAAACTTAGCCGTGAGAGTCGGTGCATCCTCTCGTTTCCTAGCATCCGGTCGGCACATCTGCCATGCCCGCTCCTTAACTGCCTGGCCCACCCAAAGCCCCTCCATCGCTCGCGCGCGCTTCCCTCCAGAAACGGTTAGCACAGCTCCAGAGAATCGGTGCCACATTCATGCCCGGGAAAAGCGGACGCGACCACTCACTGGCGCCTACGTTGAAGGGAGAAGCGGATTCAAGAGTGATGGTTGCTTTGTCCGACCAACTTATTGCCGGGTCTATGTAATTTGATGGCTCATTGGCCATTATTACTATGGTGGTACGACCGTGCTGAGTCTCAGTTGCACTGTACACTTTACTTTGGTGCATGACACGTGCACCGGATGCTGGATGCCCCATGTTTCAGCGAAAGGAGGTAGATTACAATTTTGTCCATTCTTACAGTGGAGGAGTGCGAAAGCAGTGAAAGCATGCAAGCTCAGTGATTACATGGCCCACCTCACACTATCACCATATTTTCTGGACACCGTGCGACTCCTAACTCTTTAGTACTACAAAGTAGTACGCACTATAATTTCTCAGCGAGATAGATCTGTACAATGCCATGAAGCTTCCATCTTCTGTTTCATGTACAAGGTTGCCCCGTTGTAACATTTCATCAAATACCAAGGAGACTAACATGCATGCTATTGCATCTCAATGATTGACAGATCATAGCCAATATGTACTCCCTCCGTTCCAAAATAAGTGCCTCAACTTTATGCAAACTTTAGTACAAAGTTATACTACTACTAAAGTTGACATTTATTTTGTAACAGAGACAACTAAAGAAAAAAACGATCCATGCACTCCCTAGCCCTTGAACCCTAAACCCTAACCAGGCTTTAATTTGCTGGCGACGTTGAACCTTCCGAAGAAATGAGGTTTGCAACCCTTTGACTGTCGGATCATTTTTTGCAGTTTCACTAAAATCGATCTGAGCATCCCCGTGGCAAAGAAATTGAAGAAGCGTGAGTAGAATAAGACTAGTTGGACTAGGTGATGAGACATAAACTCGTCACAAATACAATAGAAGCCAGTACAGGTACGTGCTGGGCAAAGAAGTAGAGAAATATCCACATGGAGCGATGTGGACAGCTGGGGCAGTGGTGCAAGCCGCCTGTAAAGGAAGTTGTACCTAAAGGATGTTGGGATGTAGCTAGCTTAGAGGAGGGTGGCAGGAGGCGGCAACTACCCACGTCGCGGCAGTGAGCAACGAACGAAGGCAACCGCACCGGCTTTGTGAGAGAGAACAGTGGGGACCCCTGATCGGGACGCGCCGACGATGGGTTTTCGCCGTCGGCAACGGCAACCACATCTACACAAAGCATCCACCCATTCCCCCGGCGGATGTAAGAGATGTGGCCACAGTCGTTTTGTGCGAGAGATTGTGAAGAGAGCAACCCTAGCTAGCAACTGCGTAGGCTCGTCTTGGCTATGTATACAGTGGAGTGGTTTCTTTTTCTCTCCATATGAACCTATTTATATTGCGTATGTTCCACTCAACAAAAAAAACTTTATTTATATATGGCGCGGCACCATTCATGCGTGGTTCCCGACCCTCCATTAAGTGAGTACCTACTACTAGACGCGCCAAATGAGCTCCACCGTGTCACATGTGTGGTTGGTGAAGATGCAAAAGACACAAAGTGTGCTACTAGTACTACGTGCGTGGGTGCGTGCACCTCTTCTCTTCGAGCATGGTTATTAAAAGTATAGCCCATTACTCTACCATGCGGTTATTATATGGGCAAAGAGTATAGGCAGTAATAATAAGCCGTCCAATCAGGAGGCCCAGCTTTCTCTATGTTTGACCGAGGAAGCAGCCATCATTTCACTCCTTGTCGAATATCCGTCCGCTGCTACCTCCACAAATAAATAAAAATCCGCTTCTTGCTCCGTAGCATGGTTAATAAATATAGCCATGTCAATCACGACGTAGAAATATCATTCACTGATACAATAGAGCTGGCTCTAAGGCTGTTGATTTTTTTTACTTTATCTCTTTCTCTTTTTGTCTCATTCACTCATTTAACATAGGAGCATGTGTAGAGGATGGCTATTCCTTTCGATGGGACTTCTTCATGGGGTTTAAGACTAAGCAGCTCCGAATTATTCCCGCTGCCCACCACTTTGAATCGTGCCATCGATGATAGTACTCCCATTGCAACAATGAGGTCCACTAGGTCTAGCACGTTCTGTAAGAAGAGAGTGTCACGCAAAACATATATTCTTGTTGCCTTCGTCATACAGTACGTACCACTGGTACATACTACAAGTACTACTACTACTCGTTCTCCTATAAACCTTGAGCTTGGCATCTCAAAAATATTAACCTTGCGCTTGGCCTTCGCCTCTTCGGGAAGTCAAGCAATAATGGTACTACAGTATATGGTTCTGGCTATCTGAGACCGAATGAAGTGTTGCATGTCCACCACATGGGCAAGTGTCGAGGCGCGAGGGGCGAGGGGCGAGGGAGAGTGTGTACTACTACGTCTGTTTCAATATGGACTACATACGGAGCAAAATGGCTGAATCTACACTCTGAAATACGTCTATATACATCAGTGTTTGGAGTATGTACTAGTAGTTCATATGGAAATATGCTAAAAGACATATATTTCTAACAATATTATCGTGGGATATCCGCGGCCACCTATGGGACGGGGAGACCCCTTGCTGGTTCGGCAGGGGGATGTCGTGTTGCACAAAGAGAACACCAGCGTACGACAGCACGGCAGAGAGCACACAAGCAATTTACCAAGGTTCGGGCCACCGTGAGGCGTCAAACCCTACTCCTGCTTTGGTGGAATGGAGGTGGTGAAGCATAGTACACTTGCCCGGCAGGGGTTGCCTTAGGTCAGTAGCGACTACGTGCGTATGGGGGTATGGGTTCATCAACTTTCTAACCCTTTCTACGGGTGCCATGGGCCTCCTTTTATAGATCAAGGGGTCACCACAATGGCAAAGTAGTCATTATGCACTGATATGATAGCAAACAATGCTATCATACCTAACTCTGCGGGTTGACAGGGCACATTAAATGCACCGCTTAGTGTCACATCACTGGTTGCCCGGCAAGGCTTGCCGGGCTACCTTGCCAGCTCCGCACCTATTCTCTTGACATGTCGCAGGACGGGTGTCATCTGTGGGTTTCTTCTGTAGGAAATGGCTGCCATGTGGCGAATGAGTACCACTTAATCACCTTGCGGCTTGACACCGCACTGATCGACGACGTCGGTCGTGCTGGGGTGGTTGGTGAGGTGGTTTTGCCTCCAGGAGCCCTAGCAGGCCCTGCCGGGGCGCCTCGGGCGCCTGCTTCTAGGGGTGGCCTGGCCCCTTGCTGGGCTTGCGTGTCCGACAAGGGAGGCACTTCTCTTGACGATATCTTGCTCCTCTGTCTTGGCCTTAGTCTCTCTGAGTTGCATGCTGGTTCTTCAAATCTCTTGATTCCTTGAACTCTGGCCTGGTCTTGGTTTGTCCGTGCACGAGTCAGCGAAAAATGCATACTGTTGTATATTTTCCCTGACATAAGCCCACGGGCCTGAGCCATACGTGTCGCGTGGCTCGTTGGGTTAGGCCCCAAACAGTGCGCGGACACGTGGCAGGAGAGGGTTATGCGCGTCGTTTCGCCATGATGACTAGTCAATCCAATGTCCACCTTGCGCAATTACTGCGCATCGTGGGGTCGTGGCACTGTTGCAGTCATGGTAAAACAGTAACCATCTGAAGCGTCGTGCATCTGCCCCGCTTTTCCCCCTTAAGAGTAGGGAAAAATAGAGCGCCACGACTCACCTGTCTCTCGCCCCGCTCCTCCATCTTCTTCCTCCGCAAGCGAAGTGACAGTTCCTCATCTCGCTCCTCCCTCCGCCGCCACCCTCCCCGCGTTGCCGCAGGAATGGGGAAGAAACCCGCGAGAAGAGAAAGCCGACGGCCGCGGTGAAGGAGGCCAACGCCGAGGGGAGCAAGAGGTTGGTAGAGCTGAACAAGAAGCAGAGCGAGGACGTCATCTTCGTTCGGTCCACCTTGAGCGGCCCCGTTCTTTAGGCGAAGTACGGGTATCTCTGGGGGCGGCCCGATGAGAAAGGGCATGGGGGGCCCGTAGTTTACGAGGTGGGTGAGGTGGATCACCCTGATTCTTATTGTTTCTTTGCCGGTTACTTCATCTGCGGCCTCTGTCCCCCCTTCTCCGAGTTTGTCGAGGCGACTATGAACCTCTATGGGTTCCATCTCCTCGATTTCACGCCCAATGCAATGGTGACTATGGCCATCTTCGCGCATTTGTGCGAGAATTTCATCGGAGTGATGCCCAATGCGGATCTGTTCGGGCATTACTTCGTCCCGAGGGTCGAGAGCAAAGTCAACCGCTCTGGAATCATCAGCTGGATGCCGCGCTCGCCAAGGGAGACATGGGATTACCTCCCTGGGTACCAGCGCGAGAGGTGGGATGAATGGAGAGGAGATTGGTGCTGGATCCAGGACAAGGAAGCCCCCGAGTTCTACGAAGCACGGCAGGAGTGCGTCGAGCGCGACAAGGATTGGAGCTTGAGAGGGCTCACTAAGGATAGGATGCACCCGGCAATAACCAGGATCACCCGTCTGGCAGCTGCCGGGTTAACCATTGAGCATGTGGGGGTAGATTTTCTTCTCTGCCGCATCTCACAGCTGCAGGAAAGGGACCGACCTGTGTGGCTATATGGAGACGCGGAAGACAGGATGAGGTTGTTGTCAGATTCTGGGTTTCGGCAAAACCCTTGAGGTTCAAACTCTGGGGTGCGCATGAAGAACTCTCTCTCTCTCTCTCTCTCTCTCTCTCCCTCGCTCGCTCAACGATCTCACGGCCTAGCTCGACGAACCCGAAGAACATGGGACACAGGGGTTTATACTGGTTCGGGCCATCGTTATGGTGTAATACCCTACTCCAGTGTGGTGGTGGATTTCCTCGAGGGCTAGGGATGAACTAGTACAGTGGATGAACAGCCTCCTGAGGAGAGGTGTTCTTGAGCTCGATGAGCTGGTGAGATGGCCTTGGCGGAATGGATCCGATCCAAGATCAGATGCCTCCTACGGTGGCGGCTAGTCGTATTTATAGAGGCCCTGGTCCTCTTCCCAAATGTTAGGTGGGAAGGGATCCCACAATGGCCAAGTTTGAAGGGGGACAACTAGTACAAGCTATCCTAACAAAAGGTGGTCTTCGCCTGCCAAAGGCTCTGGTGGTGACGCTGTCGTGGGCTCGTGCTGACCTCTGTCTTGCCATCCTGCTGGTCTTGGTCTTGTTGCACTAATATGGAAACCTTTGCCTGATGCCTCGGGACTCTTCTCCTGTGCTTGCCTCTTTAGCACCAAAGAGGAAACTGGTACACTGCGCCCACTAGCGCCCGCCTGGCCTGGGTCGTCATGGCTCACGTCACATGAACCTCGTGAGGTGCCCCTTGCATAGATATCTCCGCCCCTCGGGAGCCAGCCTAGCGAGGCCGCCCCCAGGGAGGTCTTGGTGTCGTCCTGCTCGCGAGGCTTGGCCCCTCGCGAGGGTCTTGAGCTATTGCTGGTGAAGCCAGGCCGTACGGGGCCGGTTGTGGAGCCACGCCGTGGGCCGCATGCAGGCAAGTCTAGGTACCCCCGTTCCCAGGACGCCGACAGTAGCCCCCGGGCCCAAGGCACACTCGAACATGGCTTCGAGGCGAAGCCAAAGGGCAAGTGCGGAGCACCGCGGGCCACAACCGCCTGCGGCCTTGATTGACGTGTGGCGATTGATGGGACGTGGGTGTTTCCGCTTCCCCATGCTGCCTCGGCAACCATCTAACTTGGAGAGTCCCTGCTGAATGCAGAAGGAAACCATCATTACCTGCGGTCGTGGAGGCCAGCAGTGGGCCTCCCTCTAGCTATAAATGAGGAGGGGGCGGAGCCCCCATCGCTCATCTCTTTCTCCACTCCTCTTGCTTCTTATTCTCCCTCTTTGCTGGGTTGTCCTGCTGCAACTCCCATGGCACCGACGAAGGGGTTCTCGGCCGTGGAGAAAGGGAAGGCACGCCAGGAGCGGCCTGGCTCACCACCGCCCAAGCGGGGGCGTGGTCGCCCCCTCAAGCACGCTGCGAACCCTACCGTGGCCCCTCGGGGGCGCAGACGTACTCCTTCGGGGACCGGCGTCGTCCTTGGCGGCCGCAGCGGTGCCTCCTCCTGCGGGGAGGCGTGCCGTGGTCGCACGGCCTCCTAGGCCGCGCTTCCATTTCAGCGGAGGTTCTACCGGAGTTCGTCGTGTGGTTGGAGCAGCCGGCTAGCACTTGGCTCCAGTTCCCACGCTCCTTTGTCGGCGAGCTATCGGCTGCAGGTCTCGAGGGCTTCTGGCTGCAAGCCGACGGCTGCTGCAGCAAGGCCTCGTGGGCCGAGATGGAGATCTCCGCCGTGGGCAACGCGGTCCTGTCCCATGGCTGGCAGACGTTCGCCCGCGCGCACGGCCTGAGTGGCGCGTGCACCCTCCACTTCAAGTATGATGGTGCCGCGACCCTCTTTTTGTGGGTTTTCGTGGAAGATGGTCGCCACGCAGGGTGCTTCCCCGAAGACAGCGGCGGCGATGACGAGCCCGGCCTGGGCGACGGCTGTGACAAGGTTGAGTGCGAACTCGCCCTTGGCGACGGCCGCGGTTTGCCCAGCGGCGGCAGCTTCTCCACCAGCAAGAGCACCAGCAGTGGCGGCTACGACCAGCCGCCTCACCGCTAGGCCCGCTTCAAGGACGGTGGCGGGTCGTCGCGCCCCAGTGAAGCGCGAGGAGGACTCCGGCTGAGTACGGTGGGGGGGCGCCGGGAGCGAACCCTCGTGAGCCGTTGCGGGTGTGCGCGCTGCTTTTTCTCGTCCTTTCCTGTCTTCCTGCATTCCAAAAAACAAGTATGGGGCCCTGCGAGGGCGTGTAATGAACCGTGATTTTCATGCCGCTCGTGTTATGTTTATTGTTCCTACATTGTGTTATGGCATTCGTGCTTTATGTAGGCGTAGAGGGATAACTTAGCAGGATGCACCCGGGGTAGCTTCCTGTCTCATGAGGGCGCGCCCTCTGGCACCTGGTGAGGCCTTCTTGCTGCTGACTCCGGAGCCGTTGACCTCAATAGGCGTCGCAAAGCTGCAGAATTCGTTAGGATGTCTGTCGGGTGCCTTATCCTTCCTTGCGCGAGGCCTCAGGCATGGGCTAATCATGGCCTAGCACACCACGTCGCGGTACCCGTGGGGCACGGACTTCGAAGGGTGCGCCGATCACAAGCTCAACTGAGGGCGCCTCACGAAGATCAGGGGAGCCGAAGCTATAGAGCGACAAGGCTTTGGTGAGGTGTGTCCGTGGCTTAGGCTAGCCCCGCACACGCACACACCTGCCCAGCCCCTGCGCGAGGCGCGCGAGGGAGAGCGTCGGGCAACTGCCGTCCTCCCTGGCGCAAAACAAAGAACTGAGCGAAGAAGTAGAGAAAAGAAGAGACTCAACCGAGCAATCGAGAAACGCCAGAACTTCAAATTCCATTAAAAAGGTTGCAAACCAACTACAGAAAGCAAATGAATGGCCGCGCCCGGCACCTAGTCTAGTCTTCTCACCAGCGCGGAGCTATGTGTTGCCACTAGGACGTGGGAGGGAGCCCCCGAGGCCCGAGGGCGGCACTCCGGAGACTCCGGGGCGTGTACAGCCCCACTCATTATCATGTGAGAGTGTCACGAGCGGAGACCTTCACAGGCAATGGGCCTTGCTTCATGGGTAGAACTTCCGGAGATGCCAGATGTTCCGGGCGTTCAGGATGGGGATCCCGTCCTGCGTCTCTAGGCGCACGGCCCCAGGCCTAGAGACGCGGGCAATCCTAAATGGGCCCTCCCACATGGGTGAGAGCTTATGCAGCCCTTCCCTGGAGAGCACCGGCCTCAGGACGACATCGCTCACCTCGAGCGTCCTGGAGCGGACGCTGCGGCAGTGGTACCGCCACAACGCCTGCTGGTACCTTGCCGCCCGGAGCGAGGCTTGGCGGCGGCGTTCCTCCCCCAGCACGAGGTCCATCCCCCGCATGGCGTCCTGATTTTCCTCGTCAAACGCTAGGACCCGTGCGGAGCGATGCTTGACCTTGTGAGGGAGAACCGCTTCGGCTCCGTAGACGAGGAAGAACGGGGTCTCGCCTGTTGGCCTGGTGGCGGTGCTGCTGATGGACCACATCACGGACTGGAGCTCGTCGTGCTAGCCCGTGCCGCAGGCCTCGAGCTTCTTCTTGAAGGTCCTGGTTTTGAGGCCTCTCAAGACCTCCGCGTTGGCGTGCTCAGTTTGGCCATTGCTCCTGGGGTGTGCCACAGAGGCGTAGCATATCTGCGTTCCAAGGTTAGCACAATATGTTTTGAAGAGATTGCTAGTGAACTGCGAGCTGTCGTCGGTGATGATGCGGTTAGGGACCCCGAACCGGCTCATGAGGCACTTGACGAACTTGACTAAAGAGCCGGCTAGGATGGTGCGGACAGCTTCCACCTCCGCCCACTTGCTGAACCTGTCGGTGGCAATGTAGAGGTAGAGGTAACCCCCGGGCGCTCGAGGGAATGGATCCAAGATATCCAGACCCCAGACCGCAAATGGCAACGAGAGTGGGATAGTCTGGAGGACGTGAGCGGGCTGGTGGATCTACTTGGCATGGAATTGGCAAGGCTCGCAGAATCTCACCAGCTAGGTCGCGTTGTTGAGCGATGTAGGCCAGTAGAATCTGCTACGGAACGCCTTGCCCACCAAGGTGAGCAACGACGAATGATGCCCGCAGTCTCCACAGTGTATGTCAGCTAGCAATTCGCAGCCCTGCTTCCTGGAGATGCACTGTAAGGAAATGTCATTTGGTCGCTTCCGGTATAACTCGCCATCCTGAATGCAGTACGTTGTAGCCTGCCGGGCTACGCGCTCCACGTCCTCCTCCTTCTCCGGCAGTGTTCCTTGCATCAGGGACGCCCTAAACTCTTCAGCCCAGCTCCCCTACTGGGGCTCGAGCGCTAGGAGCAGACGTGCTCCTGAGGTCGGACCGCTGGCAAGGGCTCCCGAGGCTGGTGCTGGGGGAAGTTCCTCATGAGGTGGCGCAGGCTCAGCAGCCGGAGGGGCCGCTGAGGGCTTGAAGAGTCGCTCTTCAAAGACACTGGGCTCTTGGAGCTCACGCTTGGATGCCCGTTTGGTGATATCATCGGCTTCCATGTTTGTGCCGCGGGGCACATGCAGCAGTTCCAGTCCCAAGAATTGCTTCTCCATTTTGCGTACCTCCGCGAGGCATGTCTCCATATGCTCGTCCTTAGGCTTGTACACCTTGTTGGAAAAGTTGATGAGGAGCTGAGAGTCGCCCTTGATGGTGAGGCGCTTCACCCCAAAGGCTGATGCAGCCTTGAGGCCGGCGATCAACCCCTCGTATTCCACGATGTTGTTGGAGACCTTCTCGCCCCGCTAGAAGCAGAGCTGCACGGTGTAGTAGAGCTTGTCCTGGGTGGGCAAGATGAGCACGGCACCAGCCCCCGCGCCCTGGCGTGCGAAAACGCCGTTGAAGTACATGACCCAGCCGTCTGGTGCTTCGCTCCCTGGCGAGAGAGATCGATCCTCGCCCGCTTCGGGCCTTGGAGCGTCGGTCCATTCCGCCACAAAGTCGGCGAGTGCAACTCCCTTGATGACCCTGGTGGTGCTGAACTCCAGCTGGAATGCCTGTAGCTCGATGTTCCATTCGGTGACCCTCCCCGCTGCATTGGGGCTTTAGAGTACCCTCTCCAGCGGGTACGCCGAGACGACCTTGATGGGATGACCTTGGAAGTAGTGACACAACTTGTGAGAGGCCATGAGGAGCGTGAGTAGAAGCTTCTGTGGCATGGGATAATGTGCCCTAGCGTCCCGTAGCACCGTGCTGACGAATACACGGGGTGCTCGATGAGGGCGGGAGTGTTGGTGGAGTCCGAGGTCTCTGGAGGTTGGGACGCTTCCTGAGGCCGGGGGACCTCAGGAGCTTGGTTGCCCATCTGGGCTACCGCAGTCTCAGGAGCGCCGCCTTGCGGAGCCTGGTCATCTGCTGACGCCGCCGTGGCTTCAGGGGCGTCGTCTTGGCGCCGCACCATCCCAGCCAAAGGTGAGGCATTGTGCAGCAGGCCCTTGGCCTGGCGCTCCTCCCGGACGGCCACAAGCACTGCGCTGGCAGAATGAGGCGTAGCGGCTAGGTAAAGCACCAGGGGCTCGAGGGGACGAGGTGCTACCATCACTTGCGGGCTGGTCAGGTATTTCTTGAGGTCTTGAAATGTTGTGTCGGCCTTCGGGGTCCACTCGAACGGGCCCTTCTTCTTCATCAGCTTGAAGAACGGGAGGGCACGTTCCCCAAGCTTGGAGATGAAGCGCCCCAGCGAGGTCACACAGCCCGCGAGCTTTTTGAATTTCCTTGAGAGACTGCAGCGGGCTCATGTCTTCTATTGCCTTGACATTCTACCGATTCGCCATGATCCCCCTGTGCGACACAAGGAAACCCAGTAGCTTGCCGGAGGGGATGCCGAACACGCACTTCTCCGGGTTGAGCTGCAGGTTCACCTTGCACAGGCTGGCAAAAGTCTCCTCCAGGTCCTGAATGAGGGTCCTTGCCTCCCGAGACTTAACCATTATGTCATCAACGTAGGCCTCCGCATTCCCCCCGAGCTGTTGCCCAGAGTGACGTGCATCAGTCACGCACCCCGAACGACATGCAAGTGTAGCAGTACACCCCGCACGGGGTCATGAAGGCTGTCTTCTCTATGTCCTCCACCGCCATCTTGATCTGGCGGTAACCTGAGAAGGCATCTAGAAAACATAACAGGTCGCACTCGGCGGTGGAGTCGACGATCTGAGCAATGCGCGGAAGCAGGAACTGGTCCTAAGGGCAGGCCTTGTTGAGGTCGGTGAAGTCGACGCACATGCGCTACTTCCCGCCCTTCTTGGGCACGACGACGGGGTTTGCCAGCCACTCCGGGTACCGGACTTCGCGGATGACACCCGCCGCCTGTAGCTTGCAGGTTTCCTGGATGATGAAGGACTGCTTCTCCATGGACTGTCGTCGCGCCTTCTGCTTCACCGGGCGCACATTGGGGCACACCCTCAAGTGGTGCTCGATTACTCCCCTTGGGACTCCCACCAGCTGCTTGGGCTCCCAGGCAATACATCCTTGTTCGCGCGCAGGAATTTCACCAGTGCCCCTTCTTGGTCCGGGTCGAGGTCGGTGCCTATGGTTAAGGTGGCTCCCGAGGCCCCATCATCCTCGACTGGTACCTGCTTCGTCCTGGCCCGATCTTGTCAGAACAGCTGCTTCTTATTCACCGACGCAGCCCCCTGGGCCCCAGCTGCCGTTGCGGCCCTGAGGGCAAGCCTTAGGGCCACCAGGGCCTCCTTGTTGTCCCCGGCCACGGTAAGGACACCGCTGCTCCCTGACATCTTCATGAGGTTGTAGGCGGGATGGGTTGCCGCCATGAACTGAGCCAGGGCAGGGTACTCGAGGATGGCGTTGTACGGGAGGCTGATACGGGCGATGTCGAAGTTGATAAGCTCGGTGCGGTAGTTGTCACGGGTGTCGAAGGTGACGGGAAGGCGGATCCGCCCTAGGGGCTGGTGGATCCACCACTAACTCCGGAGAAGGGCTTGGTGTGGCGGAGCCGGCCGAGTGGCACGTGGAGCAAGCTGAAGGCCTCCACGGAGAGCACATTGAGGGCAACTCCTCCGTCGATGAGGGTCTTGGTAACCGCTACATTGTAGATGGTGGGTGTGTAGCGCATAGGGAGCGCACCCGAGCCTGCGGTGGTCGCTACATGGTCCCCTGAGTCGAAGGTCGGGTCGGCCTTGGGTGCCGCCCATCCCAGAGGAGCCCCCTACTGCACACGTGTTGCGCCCATCTGGCGGACGAACTGATTGACGTGGCGATCCGAGGGCGGCACCTGTGAACCACCCAGGAGGGCTACGACGGTAGCAGGTACCGGTGCCACGAAGCGCGCGACGAAAAGGTTGCGTAGCTCCTCCCAGGATGCCACAAAGGACCCCGGCAGGTTGAGCAACCAAGCGCACGACACGCCAGCGAGGGCCATGGGGTACCAGTTGGCCATGACCTTGTCGTCGCCTCCGGCTTCCAGAACGGCCTCCTCCTACGCCAGCAGGAAGGACACCTGATCCGCCGTGCCGTCATAGTGAGGCGGCTTCTCCGGCTTGAACTTGTGCGGCTAACGCACTCGTCGCAAAGCGGGGGTGAAGGCCTGGAGGCCCATGGTGCCTCCGTGCGCGGTCGTCGATCCAGTCGGTGGAGTGGTGCCTGCCATGGGAGACAGTCGGAGAGACAAAGCAAGAAGACCGGCGAAGTTTCGGCGCACCCCTACCTGGTGCGCCAAATGTCAGATTCTGGGTTCCGGCAAAACCCTTGAGTTTCGAACTCTGGGGTGCGCACAAAGAACTCTCTCTCTCCCTCGCTCGCTTGCTCAATGATCTCACGGCCTAGCTCAACAAACCTGAAGAACATGAGACACAGGGGTTTATACTGGTTTGGGCCACCGTTGTGGTGTAATACTGTAACGCCCCGGATGTAACTTTCCATATTTGTAACTCCGACTCTTGCCATTTTTGGCTATGTGTTATGATATTCGCTTCGTGGTCGGGTTTTGTTTTTTCATTTTTGCTTTTTGTTCATGTCATGCATCTCATATCATGTCATCATGTGCATCTCTTTTGCATACGTGTTCGTCTCATGCATCCGAGCATTTTCCCCGTTGTCCGTTTTGCAATCCGGCACTCCCACCTCCTCCGGCGCACCCCTCTTGTTTTCCTTTTATGAGCGGGTGTTAAATGTTCTCGGAATGGACCGAGGCTTGCCAAGTCGCCTTGGTATACCACCGGTAGACCACCTGTCAAGTTTCGTGCCATTTGGAGGTCGTTTGGTACTCCAACGGTTAACCGGGTAACCGCAAAGTCTTTTTGTGTGTTGCAGCAAAATCCCCCTCCAAACAGTCCAAAACCCATCTAAGTCACTTCTATGCTCTAGGTCGTTCGATCACGATCGTGTGGGCGAAAAGCGCACTCCATTTGGAGTCTCCTAGCCCGGCCGCCACCCGGTCCGATCTAGAAACCCTAGGGTTGACTCCCCCCCCCCCCTCTAATTTCTGCGAAGTCCCGATATTTTTACATCATATGCTCCTGTTCATCGCATCATAACACTCTGCATATAGCTCCGTTTCGTGCATGTAATATATCGAAATGTTCGTCTCAAGATGCTCTTCATTTCGTTTCATTGTGCCATGTTCATTTGGGTCTATCTTGATGCCCAAATCTCTGGTACAAGAGTGCTATATGCTGTTACCTGCTGTTACTTATCAGAACTTGAGAATTTGTTATTTTTGTTGCATCTGATGTGTGCGTCTTATGAGCATGAACTCTACATGTGTTTTGATGTATGTCATGCCATATTTACATAGGTGTATGCCATGTATTTTTGTGATTTCTGTGGTGACTAGCACAAGCATGCAAACTAGGCTCCGTGATGTTTCTGATTTCAGGGACTTAGTAATTTCTCTAAGTCTGTGACTGCTGTTATTTTGTTGCTATGTATCCATGTGGCTACAGAGAGATCAATGCTTATTTTGGTGATGTTCATCCATCCATGCCCCTGTTTGAAATAATGGAATGCTCTAGCATGACTCAATCTTGCTCTAACTTTGCTATAAAATACTTCTGGCAGATTGTTTACATGTTTTTCAATTTTGCCAAGGTTGTTGTAGTTGTTTCATACATGCTATGTATTTGCTCTTGCCATGGATAGCTTCATAAACATGCCATATTGCTGTTGGTATGCTTGTTTTGTCATGCATTGCTCTGTGGTGAGTGAGTCAAGCTCACCGAGATGCCTTCATAAGTCTGTTTACTGCCATGCTCTGTTTTCTGGTCTGAAACTTGTTAACGAAACTTGCTATGTTTACATGGTTGCCATCATATCTTCTGGTCCTTTTTGGCTTATGGTCAGTAAGGAATTTTGTGATATGCATTTAGTAGATGCATGCCATGCCTCGTTTTTCCATATTAAGTTCTTGTAGCATGTTGATTTCTTGCTCTGAACATTGCTACCTGATGCTGTTTCTGCCATGTCCAGTAATTTCACCAAGTCTGTGATCCTGATATCTTTTTGCACTTTTGCCATGCTTGTTTGAAGCTGCTGTGGTATGAACTAGCCGTAGCTCAGTGTTCATCTTTTGTCAAGCATCTCCTGTAGATTACTTCCATATGATTTTTTGCTATGTTGGAGTGCTGTAGCATAGTTACTTGATGTATTCTAAGTGCTATCTTGCTGTTAACCGCAGAACAGAGTCATTCTCGTTTTGTTTGCCATTTGCAAACCGTGCATCCGTTTCTGGTGATCTTTATATCGATTTCGACTGAAATCATCTCATCTTTCTAGTGGTATGCTTGGTTTTCCATGTTACTGCCTTGTTCATCATTTTCTTCCTGAGCACGCATATGCATCGCATATCATATCTTGCATATCATTCATGTATTGCATCATGTTGCTTGTGCATTTTCCCGTGATTGATTATGGTTCCGTTGCTTGTGTTCTTGTTTTGGGTAGAGCCGGGAGACGAGTTCATGAACGAGGAACCTGTTGAGTACGCTTACGAGGATCAAGCTTTCGACAACTCTGAGAACCTTGCAGGCAAGATGACCATACCCTCGAAATCACTTCTATCTTTGCTTTGCTAGTTATTCGTTCTATTGCCATGCTGCGCTACCTACCACTTGCTATATCACGCGTCCCATATTTGCCATGTCAAGCCTCTAACCATCATTTCCTAGCAAACCGTTGTTTGGCTAAGTTACCGCTTTTGCTCAGCCCTTCTTATAGCGTTGTTAGTTGCAGGTGAAGTTGAAGTTGGTTCCATGTTGGAACATGGATATTTTGGAATATCACAATATCTCTTATTTAATTAATGCATCTATATATTTGGTAAAGGGTGGAAGGCTCGGCCTTATGCCTGGTGTTTGGTTCCACTCTTGCCGCCTTAGTTTCCGTCATACGGGTATTATGTTCCTTGAGTTTGCGTTCCTTACGCGGTTGGGTGATTTATGGGACCCCCTTGACAGTTCGCCTTGAATAAAACTCCTCCAGCAAGGCCCAACCTTGGTTTTTCCATTTGCCACCTAAGCCTTTTCCCTTGGGTTTTCGTGAGCCCGAGGGTCATCTTTATTTAAACCCCCGGGCCAGTGTTCCTCTGAGTGCTGGTCCAAACTAGAGCACCGTGCGGGACCGTCCCTTGGCAACTTGGGTTATGTTGGTACCTGTACGCTTCGCTTATCCGGTGTGCCCTGAGAACGAGATATGTGCAACTCCTATCGGGATTTGTCGGCACATTCGGGCGGCTTTGCTGGTCTTGTTTTACCATTGTCGAAATGTCTTGTAAACCGGGATTCCGAGACTGATCGGGTCTTTCCGGGAGAATGTTTATCCTTTGTTGACCATGAGAGCTTATAATGGGCTAAGTTGGGACACCCCTGCAGGGTATTATCTTTCGAAAGCCGTGCCCGCGGTTATGAGGTAGATGGGAATTTGTTAATGTCCGGTTGTAGAGAACTTGTCACTTGACTTAATTAAAATACATCAACCGTGTGTGTAGCCGTGATGGTCTCTTCTCGGCGGAATCCGGGAAGTGAACACGGTTTGAGTTATGCATGAACGTAAGTAGTTTCAGGATCACTTCTTGATCATTTCTAGCTTCGCGACCGTTGCGTTGCTTCTCTTCTCGCTCTCATTTGCGTATGTTAGCCACCATATATGCTTAGTGCCTGCTGCAGCTCCACCTCATTACACCATCCTTTCTTATAATCTTAAATAGTCTTGATCTCGCGGGTGTGAGATTGCTGAGTCCCCGTGACTCACAGATTCTACCAAAACAGATGCAGGTGCCGACGATGCCAGTGTAGATGACGCAACCGAGCTCAAGTGGGAGTTCGACGAGGAACGTGGTCGTTACTATGTTTCTTTTCCTGATGATCAGTAGTGGAGCCTAGTTGGGACGATCGGGGATCTAGCATTTGGGGTTACCTTATTTTCATTTGGATTTGACCGTAGTCGGTCCATGTGTGGATTTTGGATGATGTATGAATTATATTTATGTATTATGTGAAGTAGCGATTGTAAGCCAACTCTCGTTATCCCATTCTTGTTCATTACATGGGATTGTGTGAAGATGACCCTTCTTGCGACAAAACCACAATGCGGTTATGCCTCTAAGTCGTGCCTCGACACGTGGGAGATATAGCCGCATCGTGGGCGTTACAAGTTGGTAATCAGAGCCATCCCCGAATTAGGAGCCCCCTGCTTGATCGAATCGCTGGCGTTGTTGAGCTTAGAACAAAAATGTTTTGAGTCTTAGGATTATATATATCGGAGAGTAGGATTCTTTTTACTCCTCAGTCCCTTCGTCGCTCTGGTGAGGCCTCCTAACGTAGAAGTTTTGACTCTTCTCTCCTCAAATTTCACAAAAAAAAAATTAGGATCACGCGGGTATCTTAGAATCGTTCCGATGGTTTTGTGACGAGAACATTGTTCTTGGTGCCTCCTGACATTTAGGGGTTGTTGCAGTCTCCCGGGGAGTTGAGCTCTGAGGTGTTGTCATCACAATTTTATCGTTGCAGTTCTGGAATGCCTGAGTTTCGTCGACATCGAAAATCTCTTTTTTGCAGTTGTTGGTGAGATCACCTCGACGCCACCCAGTACTGGGGCAGGGGTTCGGGAGTATTGCCATAACTCGTATAAGGGATGCTTTTCGAAGGTTGAGGTACACGATTTCCGAAGGTTTCTTGGTTATGTGTTGAGGGATGGATACAACTGGATCTAGGGATTGCTAGTTTGGGTGATATATTTTGTGTCCCCTATATCCCCAACACCAGATTGCATAACCAGAAAGTTTCGGGAGTTTATAAGTGGGAATTCAAGTAGCTCCTAGGATATCTTTCCGACAGACGCATGATATGAGATTGGGGTTCGACGTCTAGTGGTCCGCCTTTCCACGGTTGGTTTTACAGTGGTCTCATAGTGTCTTAAAGAGTCATTGGCTATGCCGACTCGGGGACGCTTCGTATGTCATGTGCACTGCCTTGTACATGATGGTGCTGTACGATCGAGCCTATGTGGGCCCCACCACGAAAACTTCGGACGAAATCTCTATCATATGTTTGTTCCGGCTTATTCTGCAAGCCAATACTTTGTTTTGTTTTGAATTGTGGTATTCGAGTTGCTTCGATGTCAAATGTTGATCCCATACCTTTTTCTAAGTGGCTTCTCAACTTAATGGAAGTGTGATGATTTACTATGGAATTCATTCGTTCATCCTCGTTTGAATGTTTATTGTGAAGACTATATGTTGCAGTTTCTATCCGTTGATTCAACTTGTCTATTTGTCTATCAAGATGCTAACGGATGTCACCCTCTTTAGGATGGCTCCGCCAACGCGTCAGAATCCGGAACACAATGAAGGGAGTCAGGCGAACCCTCCGCCACCACCTCCGCCTCCGGAGGCATGGCAAGCTATCATGGCAGCCACCAACGCCAATGCTCAGATGATTTTGCAACTCTTGCAAGAACGCGCCCAAGGGCAAGGCAATCAAGGAAATCAAGGTCAAGGCAACAATCAGCCTCACTTCGCTACCCTCAACCAGTTTTTCGCAAGTCAGCCCAAGTCGTTCAGCTACTGTGCCGAGGTCATAGATGCCGATGATTGGCTCGTGGACATCAACAAGCATTTTGAATGTAGCAATGTCAGGCCTGAGGACTATGTCAAGTTCGCTTCTTTTCAGCTCAAGGACCAAGCTGCTGATTGGTATCAGCAATACAAAGATTCCAGAGGAGGTCGTGTGATTACCTGGGATGATTTTCGCAGAGACTTCAAAGCTCACCACATTCCACAAAGTGTTGTTGAGAGTAAGCGTGAGGAGTTCCGCAATCTCAAGCAAGGCAACATGTCTGTGTATCAATTCAACATCCAATTTCAGAAACTTGCTCACTTCGCTAAACAAGACATTCCTGATGAAAAGACCATGATCTATCACTTCAAAGGTGGCCTTAGAGAGGATCTGCAATTAGCTCTCATTCTTGTTGAGCCTACTCAGTTTGATCAATTCTATAACATGGCACTAAAGCAAGAGGCTGCTCAGCTCAAGTGTGAGGCTTCTAAGAAAAGAGTCAGGGACGCAGTTCAGTCTTCTTCTTCCTCACTAGTGGCTGCTAAGCAACAGAAGTTCTGGTTGCCTCCTCCTCCTCCGTTTCGTCAGCCTTACCAACAGAAGAACAAAGGTGGACATGGATCTTCCCACCCACCCAACCCTGGCTATCAGAACAAGTCTCAGAATCAAGCTCCAAAGTCGAATGCGCCTTATCATCGTCCACTCTCAGAGGTGACTTGCAACAAGTGTCAGCAGAAAGGTCACTATGCTAACAAATGCTTCAACCAAAGGCGCCTTCCGCCTCCTCCTCCTGTGAGATCTTCCAGCAATGCAGTGGTCAAGCATAATCCCAAGTCTGCAAAGGTGAACATGATGAATGCAGCTCAAGCGGAGGAATCTACTGATGTGATAATGGGTAATCTCTCAGTTAATGATATTCCTGCAAAAGTCTTATTTGATACTGGTGCATCGCATTGTTTCATGTCAAGATCGTTCTTTGCAAAGAATGATTTTACTTGGTCTTACCTGGATAAACCATTGGGTGTTGTTTCTCCGGGGAAGTCAATGAGAGCCAACTCAATAGTTCCTGATGTCTCTATCAAGATGGGAAACTATAAATTTCTGTCTTCTCCAATTGTTCTTGGTGACTCGGATATTGATCTAATTCCCGGGATGGACTGGCTTTCTAAGCACAAGGCTCAACTCGATTGTGCTGCCAGGGAAATTCATTTGACACACTCTTCTGAGGATGTTATCATCTATGCCGCTCATGATGAAACCATTCGGTTGTTTTCTCTCAATGAGAAGGGCGAGTTGAATGCCATCTCTCAGATTCCAGTCGTTTGTGAGTACCAAGATGTCTTTCCAGAAGAGCTTCCGGGTATGCCTCCTCACCGGCCAGTTGAGTTCGTTATCGATCTTGAGCCCGGCACTGAACCCGTTTGCAAGCGTCCATACAAGCTTGGACCCAAGGAGCTGAAGGAATTAAAGAAACAGCTCGATGAACAAGAGCGTCTGGGTTTGATCAGACCGAGTTCATCTCCATGGGGTTGTGGTGTTCTTTTTGTCAAGAAGAAGGATGGCACGGACCGACTTTGTGTCGACTACCATCCATTGAACAAGAAGACAATCAAGAACAAGTATCCACTTCCCAACATCAATGAGCTATTCGAGCAACTCAACGGTGCTAAATTTTTCTCCAAGCTTGACCTTCGTATGGGTTATCATCAGATTCGCATTCGTGAAGAAGATATTCCCAAGACAGCATTCAGAACAAGCTTTGGTTCTTATGAATATACTGTCATGTCTTTCGGCCTTGTCAATGCTCCTCCAACAATCTCTCGGATGATGAATTTCATCTTCAACCCCTATACCAATGAATTCGTCCTGGTGTATCTCGATGATATATTGGTCTTCTCCAAGAATAAGAAGGATCATGCCAAACATTTGCGATTGGTGGTCGACAAGCTCAGAGAGTATCAATTATATGCGAAGTTTTCAAAATGTGAGTTTTGTCTTGATGAAGTTCTTTACCTGGGTCATATCATCTCTGCGAAGGGCATCGCTGTTAATCCCGAGAAGGTGTCTGCAATTGTGAATTGGGAACCTCCTCAGAATGTCAAGCAGCTTCGCAGTTTTCTTAGTCTTGCAAGCTATTGCCCAAGATTCGTTGAGAATTTCTCTAAGATTGCAAAGCCTCTTTCCAACCTCCTCCAGAAGCATGTGAAGTATGTCTGGTCTCCTGAGTGTGACGTTGCTTTCAACACTCTCAAAGAGAAACTCGCCACAGCTCCTGTCTTAACTCCTCCTGACGAATCCAAGCCTTTCGAAGTTTTCTGTGATGCTTCTCTTCAAGGTCTCGGTGCTGTGTTAATGCAAGAGAAGAAAGTTGTGGCCTATACCTCTCGTCAGTTGAAGCCCAACGAAAAGAACTACCCCACTCACGATCTTGAGTTGGCGGCAGTTGTCCATGCATTAATAACATGGAGACATCTCTTGTTGGGAAGAAAAGTGGACATATTCACCGATCACAAGAGTCTCAAGTACATCTTCACTCAGCCCAACCTGAACCTCAGGCAAACTCGATGGGTCGAAATGATTCAAGAGTACAATCCAGGCAAAGCCAATGTCATTGCAGATGCTTTGAGCAGGAAGGCTTATTGCAACAGCTTAATCCTCTAGCCATTCCAACCGGATCTTTGTGAAGCTTTCCGCAAGCTGAATCTCCAAGTTGTTCCTCAAGGCTTTCTTGCCAACCTCATAGTCTCTCCTACTTTGGAAGATCAAATTTGTGAGGCACAACTCCTGGATACCATGGTGAAGAAGGTGAAACGTGGTATCGACAAGGGTCTTTCCAAATGCAAGTGCTATCGCATTGATGACAGAGACACTTTATTCTTCGAGGACCGGATTGTGGTTCCTAAAGGTGATCTAAGGAAAGTCATAATGAACGAGGCGCACAGTTCTCTTCTTTCCATTCATCCTGGAAGTACGAAGATGTACCATGACCTCAAGCAGTCGTATTGGTGGACTCGAATGAAGCGAGAAATCGCTCAATTCGTGAACGAATGTGATGTCTGTCGAAGAGTGAAAGCAGAACACCAACGACCAGCTGGTCTCCTCCAACCTCTTGCTATCCCAGAATGGAAGTTTGATCATATCGAAATGGACTTCGTGACTGGATTCCCCAAGTCCAAGCGCGGAACTGATGCTATCTTCGTTGTCATCGACAAGCTCTCTAAAGTGGCTCATTTCCTTCCAATCAAAGAATCCATCACAGCAGCTCAGCTGGCAGAGCTATACACCTCCAGGATTGTCTCCTTGCACGGCATTCCACAATTGATTTCTTCAGATCGTGGAAGCATCTTCACTTCTAAGTTCTGGGACTCCTTCCAGAAGGCCATGGGCACAAATATTCGCTTCAGCACAGCTTTCCATCCTCAAACTAGTGGCCAAGTCGAGCGAGTCAATCAAATTCTCGAAGATATGCTCAGGGCTTGTGTCATTTCCTTTGGCATGAAATGGGAAGATTGTCTTCCTTATGCTGAATTCTCCTACAACAACAGCTTCCAAGCGAGTTCGGGCAAGGCCCCATTCGAGATTCTCTATGGCAGAAAGTGCCGTACTCCTCTCAATTGGTCAGAGACTGGTGAACGCCAACTTCTTGGCAATGACTTAATCACTGAAGCTGAAGAAATGTGTAAAGTCATCCGTGAAAATCTCAAAGCCGCGCAATCGCGCCAGAAGAGTTACTATGATAGTAAGCATCGTGATTTGGCTTTCGAGATCGGAGACCCTGTCTACCTCCGCGTCTCTCCAATGAAAGGCACTCGTCGCTTCAGTATCAAAGGGAAGCTTGCCCCTAGATACGTGGGTCCTTTCAAGATCATTGGCAAAAGAGGTGACCTCGCCTATCAACTTGAGCTTCCTCCCAACTTCACGAACGTGCACGATGTGTTCCATGTGTCACAGCTTCGCAAGTGCTTCAAGACTCCTGAGCGCACCATCAACTTTGAAGAGATTGACCTCCAAGAAGATCTGTCTTATCATGAGCACCGCGTTGCTATTCTTGAAGAAACTGAGCGCAAGACTTGCAACAAGTCAATCAAATTCCTGAAAGTGAAGTGGTCGCACCATTCCGACCGAGAAGCCACCTGGGAACGCGAGCACCACCTCCGTTCCGAATATCCAGAGTTCTTTCCGTCCTAGATCTCGGGACGAGATCCTCTCGTAGTGGTGGAGTATTGTAACGCCCCCGATGTAACTTTCCATATTTGTAACTCCGACTCTTGCCATTTTCGGCTAGGTGTTATGATATTCCCTTCGTGGTCGGGTTTTGTTTTTTCGTTTTTGCTTTTTGTTCATGCCATGCATCTCATATCATGTCATCATGTGCATCTCTTTTGCATACGTGTTTGTCTCATGCATCCGAGCATTTTCCCCGTTGTCCGTTTTGCAATCCGGCACTCCCACCTCCTCCGGCGCACCCCTCTTGTTTTCCTTTCGTGAGCGGGTGTTAAACGTTCTCGGAATGGACCGAGGCTTGCCAAGTGCCCTTGGTATACCACCGGTACACCACCTGTCAAGTTTCATGCCATTTGGAGGTCGTTTGGTACTCCAACGGTTAACCGGGTAACCGCAAAGTCCTTTTGTGTGTTGCAGCAAAAGCCCCCTCCAAACAGCCCAAAACCCATCTAAGTCACTTCCATACTCTAGGTCGTTTGATCACGATCGTGTGGGTGAAAAGCGCACTCCATTTGGAGTCTCCTAGCTCCCTATGCCTATATAAACACCTCCCCTTCTGAAATATTCGCGGTGCAAAACCCTAGCCATCTCCCTCCGCGCGCCGGACACGTCCGCCCGGCGCAGGACGAAAACGTGCCGCCGCCCTCGCCCAATCCACCGCCGCCACGTGTCATCGCCGTCGTCCCTGCCGCCGCGGCCCGGAGCGCCCGGATCGGGCCCCCCGAGCCCATCTTCCCCCGCGCCGGATCCCGTGCGGGCCCGCGCCGCCACGCCGCCGAGGCCCGGCGCCGCCATCGTCGCCATCGTCGCCGCGCCGCCGCGCCCGGCGAGCTCGCCCGGCCGCCACCCGTGCCCGCCGGCACCCGTGCGGCCACGCGCCGGCGTGCCCCGACGCCATGCTCGCCGCCTCCTCCCGCCGCGTCCCCGCCGACCCCGTCGTCCCCCGGCGCCTCCTCCTCCTCCTTCGACCGAGCTCTCTCCGGCGCCCGAGCCCGCTGCCCCGGCGAACTGCTCCCGATCCGATCTGGAAACCCTAGGGTTGACTTTCCCCCCTCTAATTTCTGCTAAGTCCCGATATTTTTACATCATATGCTCCTGTTCATCGCACCATAACTCTCTGCATATAGCTTCGTTTAGTGCGTGTAATATATCGAAATGTTCTTCTCAAGATGCTCTTAATTTCGTTACATTGTGCCATGTTCATTTGGGTCCATCTTGATGCCCAAATCTCTAGTGCAAGAGTGCTATATGCTGTTATCTGCTGTTACTTATCAGAACTTGAGGATTTGTTATTTTTGTTGCATTTGATGTGTGCATCTTATGGGCATGAGCTCTACATGTGTTTTGATGTATGTTATGCCATATTTACAGAGATGTATGCCATGTATTTTTGTGATTTCTGTGGTGACTAGACCAAGCATGCAAAGTAGGCTCCGTGATGTTTCTGATTTCAGGGACTTGGTAATTTCTCGTAAGTCTGTGACTGCTGTTATTTTGTTGCTATGTATCCATGTGGCTACAGAGAGATCAATGATTATTTTGGTGATGTTCATTAAGGATGTTTTGTAGATATAGTTGTGCTCTGTGCATACATGCCCCTGTTTGCAATTATGAAGTGCTCTAGCATGACACAATCTTGCTCTACTTTGGCTATAAAAATACTTCTGGCAGATTGTTTACGTGTTATTCAATTTTGCCAAGGTTGTTGTAGTTGTTTCATACATGCTATGTATTTGCTCTTGCCATGAATAGCTTCATAAACATGCCAAATTGCTGTAGGTATGCTTATTTTGTCATGCATTGCTTTGTGGTGAGTGAATCAAGCTCACCGAGATGCCTTCATAAGTCTGAAACCTGTTAACGAAACTTGCTATGTTTACATGGTTGCCATCATATATTCTGGTCCTTTTTGGCTTATGGTCAGTAAGGGAATTTTGTGATACGCATTTAGTAGATGCATGCCATGCCTCGTTTTTCCATGTTAAGTTCTTGTAGCATGTTGATTTCTTGCTCTGAACATTGCTAAATGATGCTGTTTCTGCCATGTTAAGTCTGTGATCCTGATATCTTTTTGCACTTTTGCCATGCTTGATTGAAGCTGCTGTGGTATGAACTAGCCATATCTCAGTGTTCATCTTTTGTCAAGAATCTCCTTTAGATTACTTCCATATGATTTGTTGTTAAGTTGGAGTGCTGTAGCATAGTTACTTGATGTATTCTAAGTGCTATCTTGCTGTTAACCGCAGAACAGAGTCATTCTTGTTTTGTTTGCCATCTGCAAACCGTGCATCCGTTTCCGGTGACCTTTATATCGATTTCGACCGAAATCATCTCATCTTTCCAGTGGAATGCTTGGTTTGCCAAGTTACTGCCTTGTTCATCATTTTCTTCCGGAGCACGCATATGCATCGCATATCATATCTTGCATATCATTCATGTATTGCATCATGTTGCTTGTGCATTTTCCCGTGATTGATTGTGGTTCCGTTGCTTCTGTTCTTGTTTTGGGTAGAGCCGGGAGATGAGTTCGTAAATGAGGAACCTGTTGAGTACGCTTACGAGGATCAAGCTTTCGACAACTCTGAGAACCTTGCACGCAAGATGACCATACCCTCGAAATCACTTCTATCTTTGCTTTGCTAGTTATTCGTTCTATTGCCATGCTGCGCTACCTACCACTTGCTATATCATGCCTCCCATATTTGCCATGTCAAGCCTCTAACCATCATTTCCTAGCAAACCATTGTTTGGCTAAGTTACCGCTTTTGCTAGCCCTTCTTATAGCGTTGTTAGTTGCAGGTGAAGTTGAAGTTGGTTCCATGTTGGAACATGGATATTTTGGAATATCACAATATATCTTATTTAATTAATGCATCTATATATTTGGTAAAGGGTCGAAGGCTCGGCCTTATGCCTGGTGTTTTGTTCCACTCTTGCCGCCTTAGTTTCCGTCATACCGGTATTATGTTCCTTGAGTTTGCGTTCCTTACGCGGTTGGGTGATTTATGGGACCCCCTTGACAGTTCGCCTTGAATAAAACTCCTCCAGCAAGGCCCAACCTTGGTTTTACCATTTGCCACCTAAGCCTTTTCCCTTGGGTTTTCGCGAGCCCGAGGGTCATCTTTATTTAAACCCCCGGGCCAGTGTTCCTCTGAGTGCTGGTCCAAACTAGAGCACCGTGCGGGACCGTCCCTTGGCAACTTGGGTTATGTTGGTACATGTACGCTTCGCTTATCCGGTGTGCCCTAAGAACGAGATATGTGCAGCTCCTATCGGGATTTGCCGGCACATTCGGGCGGCTTTGCTGGTCTTGTTTTACCATTGTCGAAATGTCTTGTATACCCGGATTCCGAGACTGATCGGGTCTTTTTGGGAGAAGGTTTATCCTTCGTTGACCGTGAGAGCTTATAATGGGCTAAGTTGGGACACCCCTGCAGGGTATTATCTTTTGAAAGCCGTGCCCGAGGTTATGAGGCAGATGGGAATTTGTTAATGTTCGGTTGTAGAGAACTTGTCACTTGACTTAATTAAAATACATCAATCGTGTGTGTAGCCGTGATGGTCTCTTCTCGGCGGAATCCGGGAAGTGAACACGGTTTGAGTTATGCATGAACGTAAGTAGTTTCAAGATCACTTCTTGATCATTTCTAGCTTCGCGACCGTTGCGTTGCTTCTCTTCTCACTCTCATTTGCATATGTTAGCCACCATATATGCTTAGTGCCTGCTGCAGCTCCACCTCATTACACCATCCTTTCCTATAAGCTTAAATAGTCTTGATCTCGCGAGTGTGAGATTGCTGAGTCCCCGTGACTCACAGATTCTACCAAAACAGATGCAGGTGCCGATGATGCCAGTGTAGATGACGCAACCGAGCTCAAGTGGGAGTTCGACGAGGAACGTGGTCGTTACTATGTTTCTTTTCCTGATGATCAGTAGTGGAGCCCAGTTGGGACGATCGGGGATCTAGCATTTGGGGTTATCTTATTTTCATTTGGATTTGACCGTAGTCGGTCCATGTGTGGATTTTCGATGATGTATGAATTATATTTATGTATTGTGTGAAGTGGCGATTGTAAGCCAACTCTTGTTATCCCATTCTTGTTCATTACATGGGATTGTGTGAAGATGACCCTTCTAGCGATAATACCACAATGCGGTTATGCCTCTAAGTCGTGCCTCGACACGTGGGAGATATAGCCGCATCGTGGGCATTACAAATACCCTACTCTAGTGTGGTGGTGGATTGCCTCGAGGGCTAGGGATGAACTAGTACAGTTGATGAACAGCCTCCTGAGGAGAGGTGTTCTTGAGCTCGATGACCTGGTGAGATGGCCTTGGCGGAATGGAGCCGATCCAAGATCAGATGCCTCCTACGGTGGCGGCTAGTCCTATTTATAGATGCCCTGGTCCTCTTCCCAAATGTTAGGCGGGAAGGGATCCCACAATGACCAAGTTTGAAAGGGGACAACTAGTACAAGCTATCCTGACAAAAGGTGGTCTTCGCCTGCCAAAGGCTCTGGTGGTGACGCTGCCATGGGCTCCGCGGTGACCTCCGTCCTACCATCCTGCTGGTCTTGGTCTTGTTGCACTGATATGGAAACATTTGTTGTCCTACTGGTACACTGTGCCCGCTGGCACCCGCCTGGCCTTGGTCGTCATGGCTCACGTCACATGAATCTCGCGAGGTGCCCCTTGCATAGATATCTCCGCTCCTCGGGAGCCAGCCTAGCGAGGCCGCCCCCAGGGAGCTCTTGGTGTCGTCCGCCTCGCGAGGCTTGGCCCCTCGTGAGGGTCTTGAGCTGTTGCTGGTGAAGCTGGGCCGTACTAGGCCACTGGTGGAGCCACGCCGTGGGCCGCATGCAGGCAAGTCTGGGTACCCCCGTTCCCAGGATGCCGACAGTTGCTGCCGGGGTTGGTCAACAACTTGTCAGTTTATGGCCACGGCTCGTTGTGTGACCAACTGTTTGGCCGCTTTGAGTTGTTCAATCTTCAGGCAACTGTTAGCCCCCTGAACAACAACTCTGCCCGGGACCAGATAGTGAAGTGGATGCCGGATTGCAATGCTGAAGGGGTATCGAGCTCTTGGAAGCTCCCCATTCTCGATGAAGAGCTCAAGTGGTCGAGCAGCCTGGTGGAGAGGGCCACCAGGACTGAGGGTGGGATGTATAAACGTACCTCGACCATGGAGGTGGCGTATATTCTGAAGAGAGGACGGGAGTCTCCCCCTCCCACGGAGTTCAACTTGAACTCCATGCTCATCGCCGAAGAGTAAGGAAGATTCCCTTTTGTGGTAGATATCTTTCAGGCAGACTTGAGTGCTTTTTCTGACTAACCTTTTGTTGTCAGCAGGGAAGTGGAGGAGGACACGGAGACCCTCATCCGTCATTCCTGGAACAGGCTCCGGCGCCTCGGGTTAGTGAAGCACTTGGAGGGCTCGGCTTTGGCGGGGGAATATGCAGAAATCGCAGTACTAAACCCACAGTCCAGCCCTCAGCCTGGGAGCAGAGACTTGGCCCCGCCCGCCGGAGATGATGGAGATAGCCTCTCCATCCCCCCAAGCAGAGGAGGAGGCGAGACGACACAGGGCGAGCCAATCCCTGAAGGGTGTGCTTCCTCTAGAGCTCAAGCCGAAGAAACCATCGTGGAACCTTCCGCGGCTGAGACTACGTGGAAGGCTGCCGAGTCTACCTCGGCAGAGGACGAGGTTCATGACCCGGTAACAGCCGTTCCCGGGGAAACAGATACCTTTGCCCGGCAGACCTCCCCAGGTATCTTGCTTAATAATTCTTCTTTTCTTTTACGCTCTAATTGCTTCCACTGGTTTCTTTATTCGCTTTGAGACTTCCATTTCTTTGTTGCTCACTGGCCCATTCATATGCATCCCCTCAAACCGAAGAACCAGATTTGCTGGAGGTGGTGGCTGACATAGGGAGGGTTGCCGTGGATGAAACCGCGGAGCTCGCAGCTACTGAGGGTCAGGATCACGCTGCTGGGGATGTTCGGGGCTCCTTGGTGGTGATGGAGCATTCTTCGAAGGACGCCCCGGTAGGGGAAGTGGCCATTGGGATGAAGACCCACTCCAGACCATGGGCCCGTTTCTCACCGCCGGGACAGTTGCTGAGATTCCGTCACCTCCCTCGAGCGCGCTGGCAATGGTGATGTGGCCACCCGGAGCTGGAGCCCCCTGCCTGTCCCTCACCATAGATGCAGAGCTCGCTGAAGAACTCCAACGCCTCCTGGCTCTGCTCTACCAGGGAGCCGGCGAGGCCGATGACTCAGCTACTGTCGCCATGAACCTGTCTTTCATGGAATCCATGGCAGCGAGTGTGAAGGAGATGCTGGCCCGGCACAACCAGAAGTGGCAGTCGCTCAAGGAGCGGCGTGAGTCCGCCAGCAAGGTGGGCCAGAGGCTGAAGGACAAGTGCCTGGACCTGCGCGAGTGGAACGCCAAGCAGTTCAAGGTGCTAATGAGGCAGCAAGAGACCCTCCTAATGACAAGGGAGGATGTCATGGCTCGGGAAACATGCTTGGCGGACCGCAAGGCATCTCTGGACGCCAGGGAGCAAGAGATCTCCCTACGAGAGGAGAAACTCAAGGCTACCCTCCATGCCAAGGACGAAAACTTGGAGGCTCTAGTGCGGCAACGCACCAAGGAATTGGAGGATAAGCATGGAGCTGCCCTGGAGACCCTCACTACTGACCATGCTGCCCAGGTGAAGAAGCTTATTGAAGATCTGGATGCCGCGTCTGCCGCCAAGACTGGCCTCGACCGGCAGGTGGCTAAGCTGAACGACGATCTCGCAAAAGGCACCAAGGAGGTGGAGGCACTCAAGGAGGAAGCACGGTAGGCAGAGCTCCGCTTGGCTGATATGCGGCCACAGCTTTCTTCCAAGACCTAGAGCCTTGAGGCCGCCAATGGCAGCATTACGGACATGAAGGCAGGGACTGGCTCACTGGAGAAGTTGGCGGAATCCCTTGAAGCCCGGTATCAGTTGATGTCCATAGATTTGGAAACCACCAAGCGTCTTCGGCAAGATGCAGAGGACAGGTTGAAGAACCGGGTCGACATGAGCAACCTCTGGATCAAGAGCCTGATCGACATCGCCAACTGCCTTGGCGCCCAAGCGGCCATGATGGGTATGGACGGCCCAGTCTACTCAGCCAGCGAGGAGGAGCTTCCGAGTGTCAAGCTGGGGCTCTTCTTCAACGAGTTGATCGACAAGCTGAAGGTGCATGAAGAAGGGAGGGCTGAGCGCTTCATGACCGAGTCCTGGAAGCTCGCTCGCAACGCCCTCTTCATGGTCTTGAGCAATATCGCCTGCCGCCACCCAGAGCTCGATCTTGACGACAGATTCAAGAAGCCGCAAGTGGGTGCTGACGTTGCGGCCGCCGAGAAGAAAGCCGATGTCGGTGTCCTGGGAATGGGGGTACCCAGACTTGCCTACCTGCGGCCCACGGCGTGGCTCCACCAACGGCCTGGTACGATCCAGCTATGGCGACAATGACTCAAGACCCTCGCGAGGGGCCAAGCCTCGCGAGGCGGACGACGTTAAGACCTCCTTGGGGGCGGCCTCGCTAGGCTGGCTCCCGAGGAGCGGAGATATCTATGAAAGGGGCACCTCACGAGGTTCACATGACGTGAGCCATGACAACCAAGGCCACGCGGGCACCAGTGGGCTCAGTGTACCCGTTTCCTCTTTGGTGCTAAAGAGGCAAGCGCGGGCGAGGAGTCCCGAGGCATCAGGCAAAGGTTTCCATATCGGTGCAACAAGACCAAGACTAGGAGGACGGCAGGACGGAGGTCATCTCGGAGCCCACAGCAGCATCACCACCAGAGCCTTTGGCAGGCAAAGACCACCTTTTGTCAGGATAGCTTGTACTAGTTGTCCCCCTTCAAACTTGGCTGTTGTGGGATCCCTTCCCGCCTAACATTTGGGAAGAGGACCAGGGCCTCTATAAATAGGACTAGCCACCACCGTAGGAGGCATCTGATCTTCGATCAGATACATTCCACCAAGGCCGTCTCACCAGCTCATCGAGCTCAAGAACACCTCTCCTCCAGAGGCTTTTCATCCATTGTACTAGTCCATCCCTAGCCCTCGAGGTAATCCACCACGACACTAGTGTAGGGTATTACACCACAGCGGTGGCCCGAACCAGTATAAACCCTTCTGTCTCGTGTGCTTTGGGTTCGTCGAGCTAGGCCTTGAGATCATTGAGCGAGCGAACAAGGGAGAGAGGGAGTCCTTCGTGCGCACCCCATAGTTTGAACCCAGAATCCGACATTTAGCGCACCAGGTAGGGGGTGCGCTGAAACTTCTCCTCTCTGTTTGCTTTGTCTCCCCGACTGCCTCCCATGCCAGGCACCACTCCATCGACTGGATCGACGGGCGTGTGCGGAGGAGCCATGGGCCTTCGGGCCTTCACCCCCGCTTTGCGGCAAGTGCGGTGGCCGCACAAGTTCAAGCCGGAGATGCCGCCATGCTATGATGGCGCGGCGGATCCGGTGGCCATCCTACTGGCATACGATGAGGCCGTTCTGCAAGCCGGAGGCGACGACAAGGTCATGGCCAACTGGTTCCCCATGGCCCTCGATGGCGTGCCGCGTGCCTGGTTGCTCAACCTGCTGGGGTCCTCTGTGGCCTCCTGGTAGGACCTACGCGACCTTTTCATCGCGCGCTTCCTGGCACCAGCGCCCCCCGCCTTCGCTGCCCTCCTGGGTGGTTCGCAGGGGCCACCCTCGGATCGCCACGTCAAGCAGTTCGTTCGCCAGATGGGCGCAGCACGTGTGCGGCAGGGGGCTCCTCCGGGATGGGCGGCATGCAAGGCAGACCTCACCTTCGACTCGGGGGACCATCCAGCAACCACCGAAGGCTCGAGTGCGCTCCCGATGCTCTGCACACCCACCATCTGCAAAGTAGCGGTTACCAAGACCCTCATCGACGGAGGAGCCGGCCTCAATGTGCTCTCCGTGGAAGCCTTCAACTTGCTCCATGTGCCACTCGGCCGGCTCCACCACACGAAGCCCTTCTCCGGAGGTGGTGGTGGATCCACCAGCCCCCTAGGGCAGATCCTCCTTCCCATCACCTTCAGCACCCGCGACAACTACCGCACCGAGCTTATCGACTTCGACATCGCCCGCATCGGCCTCCCGTACAACGCCATCCTCGGGTACCATGCTGTGGCTCAGTTAATGGCAGCAACCCATCCCGCCTACAACCTAATGAAGATGCCGGAGAGCAGCCGTGTCCTTACTATGGCCGGGGACACCAAGGAGGCCCTGGCGGCCCAAAGGCTCGATCTCAGGACTGCAGCGGTAGCTCGCCCGACTGACGAGGAGGCGGCTGGGGCCCAGGGGGCCTGCGCCGGTTAAGAAGAAGTAGCTATTCTCACAAGATCGGGCCAAGACGAAGCAAGTACCAGTCGAGGATGATGGGGCCTTGGGAGCCACCTTCACCATAGGCACCGACCTCGACCCGGACCAAGAGGCACTGGTGAAATTCCTACGCGTGAACAAGGAGGTATTCGACTGGGAGCCCAAGCAGCTGGTGGGAGTCCCAAGGGGAGTAATTGAGCACCACTTGAGGGTGTGCCCCAATGTGCGCCCGGTGAAGTCCACGGAGAAGCAGTCCTTCATCGTCCAGGAAACCCGCAGCTACAAGCGGGGAGTGTCATCCGCGAAGTCCTGTACACGGAGTGGCTGGCAAACCCCGTCTTCATGCCCAAAAAGGGCGGGAAGGAGCGCATGTGCGTCGACTTCACCAACCTCAACAAGGCCTGCCCTCAGGACCCGTTCCCGCTTCCGCGCATCGATCAGATCGTCGACTCCACCGCCGAGTGCAACCTGTTATGTTTTCTAGATGCCTTCTCAGGTTACCACCAGATCAAGATGGCGGTGGAGGACGTAGAGAAGACGGCTTTCTTAACCCCATGCGCGGTGTACTGCTACACTTGCATGCCGTTCGGGCTGCGTAACACTGGGGCGACCTTCCAGCAACTGATGCACATCGCTCTGGGCCAACAGCTCGGGAGGAATGCGGAGGCCTACGTCGATGACATCATGGTGAAGTCTTGGGAGGCAAGGACCCTCATTCAAAACCTGGAGGAGACTTTTGCCAGCCTACGCAAGGTGAACCTACGGCTCAACCCGGAGAAGTGCGCGTTCGGCGTCCCCTCTAGCAAGCTGCTGGGTTTCCTCATGTCGGAAAGGGGGATGTAGGCGAATCCGGAGAAGGTCAAGGAAATAGAAGATATGAGCCTGCCGCGGACTCCCAAGGAAATGCAAACGCTCGCGGGATGTGTGACCTCGCTAGGGCGCTTCATCTCCAATCTTGGGGAACGCGCCCTCCCGTTCTACAAGCTGATGAACAAGAAGGGCCCATTCGAGTGGACCCCGAAGGCCGACACAACATTTCAAGACCTCAAGAAATACCTTACCAGCCCACCGGTGATGGTAGCGCCTCTTCCCCTCGAGCCCCTGGTGCTTTACCTAGCCGCCATGCCTCATTCCACCGGTGCAGCGCTGGTGGCCGTCCGGGAGGAGCGCCAAGCCAAGGGCCTGCCACACCTTCGGTTGGGATGGTGCGGCACCAAGACAACGCCCCTGGAGCCACGACGGCATCAGCAAATGACC